>NC_133324.1:94982040-95327049 GCF_042186555.1 Aquarana catesbeiana | reverse complement strand
AGGAGGAGCAAAGAGGAGGATTTGGTTGGTATTTTGAGACCAGGTTGTGAATGGCTTTGTAAGTTATTGTTATGCCGCGTACACACGGTCGGACTTTTCGTCTACAAAAGTCCGACGGACGCCGACGGACTAAAGCTGGCTGACAATCCGATCGTGTGTGGGCTTCCCCGGACTTTTAGCGGACTTTCAGCGGACTTTTCCAGCCGCAAATGTGACGGACTTTAGATTTGAAACATGCTTCAAATCTTTACGTCGTAACTACGCCGGACCCAGAAATCCGTTTGTCTGTGTGCTAGTCCGACGGGCAAAATCCCACTTCCTTATTTTAGGCCGTTGTATGTCATCACGTACAAATCCGTCGGACTTTTGTGTGATCGTATGTAGGCAAGTCCGTTCGTAAGAAAGTCAGCCGCAAGTCTGCCGCAAGTCCGTCGGACGGGCTGTCGGACCTTTGTAGCCGAAAAGTCTGACCGTATGTACGCGGCATTAGTATTTTGAATTTAATTTGTTGGTTGAGTGGCAGCCAATGGAGGGATAGCAGATGCTGAGCAGTTTGTAAGGTGGATGAGCCTTGCAGCAGTATTCCTGATGTACTGAAGGGGGATAGCCTGTTTAGGGGTAGGCCAATGAGGAGGGAGTTGCAGTAGTCAAGGCGATAGATAACCAGGGAGTGGATTAGAAGCTTTGTGGTAAAAATAGGTTAGGAAGGGGCGTATCTTGGAGATGCTGAGGCGGTAAGCTTTGGAAAGCGATCGGATGTGGAGCCGAAAGGATCATTCAGAGTCCAGGATTACACCTAGAACCTTGGCACGAGGAGGAGGGGTTGATAGTTGAGCTGTTGCTTTTGACAGAGAAATCAGAAGGGGCACGTAGGGGGAGGAAATATTATGAGCTCAGTCTTGGGTAGGTTGAGTTTGAGGAAGTGATGTGAAATCCAGGCTGATCCCAGATCTCTCCATAAAGAGCACCTGTCACATGCCTATTGCTGTCACAAGAGATATTTACATTCCTTGTGACCGCAATAAAAGTGATAAAAAAAAAATGAGTAAAAAATTAAAGCAAAAGGTGTAAAAATAACTAAAAAAAAAAATTTAAAGTGCCACTGTCTTAGCACATAGGCCATCGCATGCGTCGGTCACACAAACGGCAACAGTCTCACACATGTGAGGTATCGCCACGTACGTCCAATAATGGGCAGTAATTCTAGCAAACCTGTAAAGGCTTTTAAAGGGTCGCCTATGGATAGTAAATATATGTAGTTTGTCACCGTTGCACGGGCTTGCGCCATTTTAAAGCGTGACATATATGGTAAAAAAAAAAAAGGCCTAAAGGTCAAGTGGTTAAAATATTTTAAATGGACAAAAAAATAGTTAAAGCAGAATTCTGTATTTTGCTAATGATTGACAGAAGGAGATAATGCAATGACTGCTGTGTGTGTTTTTGTGTTTTTTTTTTTTTCCCTGTTCTCTCAGAGCCTTATGAAGGATATATCTGAAGTCACATGGCCCTCTGTGGATGATGACGCCGGGTGTGTGACACGTCTGGAAGATGGCGGTGTAAAGGTTTCCTCGGTAGATGGACATGCCCATTTATACATGCCCATCTCTCAGCAAGAGTTCACAGTGGAGTTTTTATGCCAGCTCAGCTGTATCCCCACATCACAGAACAAAGAGAACCCAGTGAGCAGTGAACCAAACCCAACAAGTGATAAAACTAGAGACAGTAGAATATGGAAATATCCCTCCTGTGTGCTGCAAGAAGACTCCCAATCATTTGTGACAAAGCATGCCTTCCAGTACACATGGCTGGTGCAGCGCTACTCTACAGCGGTATGTCCACTGTCATTCCACCAACCCATGAACTTAGCTCTTCATTTCCACACACAGTCCACACAAAGAGATACAGAGCGATCTTCAGATATTTGTACGATTATTGATGATGAGTGCTCAAAACATCTCAGGAAAGGAGCTTCATCTGTTTTACCACGAGCCCTGCCTCTCAGCTGTCCTGCATCACACCTGCACAGGTACTTATTTTGTGCCCTGTGTATTGTCTGCTGCTCTGCCCAGGGCCATATAATGCTAAAGCTAAATACAGAGTTTGGACATCTGTTGGGCACGTGTACATGATCTGATTTTCTGCAGGCCACAAAGTCAGGCGAGTGTGTGTGCCAGTAGCTCATCTCTGTCCACACATTGTAAATGGCGAGGGAATGCATCAGAGTAGTGGCTGAAGATATTCGCTTATAAGGGGGGGAATAACCGTGATCAGAGCAGGTTTTCTAATGTGTACAATGGATCGCTGGTTCCCTCCTAACAAGTGGGGCATCTACTGTATGTCCACCCACAGATTGTAAGAATCAGGCTGGGTTGCCCTAAAGCACATCTGTATAAAATAATACCCAACAAACCCACCTTCTCCTTCACTAAACAATAGGCACCCTTTAGTGTATATATACACTGGGGTTGATTTACTAAAAGCAAATATACTGTGCACTGCAAGTGCACTTGCTCCTGAGCTTCACTTTGCAAAGAATACCCAATCACATGCAAGGAAAATAAAAAACAGCATTTTTTGCTTGCACGTGATTGGGTTTTAGAAATCAGCAGCACATTCCCTCAGATCTAGAGCAACTGCACTTTCAGTGCACAGTATATTTGCCTTTAGTATATTAACCCCATTGACTGCTTTTGCATCCATCTACTCCTCTGATCACTGCTGGTGCCCTTCTGAAAATTCCAAAGAATAATACACACATGCATGTTTTGCAACCCTCCCATAATGCATTGCTGCCTGAATTCCAAAGCTCAGAATGCAAAACTAAACAATCAGGGAAAGCAAGTTTTTGTACAGATCTTTGAGGGGGCACCAGTGGCAATGGGAGATGTAGATGGGATCAGAGGCAGTATATGAGATAAAATATAAATATATGATATACCTCACAGGATGGACAGGATCACCATATTGTTCTTAGTACGGTATAAATACCTCACTGAGAACAATATGGTGATCCTGTCCATTCTCAGACCTATTGGGATGTACCTTGCAATGAACACTCACCTTTTTCATTTTTTTTTACAGCAGTGGTCTTCAAACTGGGGCCCTTTTGCTTGCTCTTTATGTGGCCCTTGGGGGTGCTAATGTATTTACTGATACTAATTCTTCCCAATGATGCTAACAATGGGTCCCAGTGCCAAGCCCTTCTTGTCCTAAAGCCTGGTACACACACAATAAGTTGTGTGTGGTGTTTGGTTTTGTTTTGTATTTTTTTTTTTTTTTTTATTCAACCCAGGGGGCTGAACAAAAAAATTTGACAGATTGCTCTACTAACATAAGTGAAGTTAGTACAGCGATCTCCCCCTCTTTGCTATTGTGTTCTGACAGGGTGACCCCCCGCCAGAACACACAGGACATTGGCTGCATGCCCGTTCGACAATAGCCAGTCGTGAGACCACCTTCTGTCGGACAGGGAGCTTTACACGCGGGCCGAATGTCAGGCGGTTTCTACTGTACTGGCTGATTTCTGGTGATATTCGGCCCATGTGTACCTGGCATAAGCTATACTCAAATAGCAAGCATCACTTGCATGGAGTTGGATGCTTTATTTCCTGCCTGTATTCTGCTGACTTATTTAATAGCTAATATTACACATTCCAAGGTTATAAGAGACATGCTAAAGGCAACAGTACACAGTCTAGGAGGGGAAATGTTCCTCACTCAAAGGTTTCCCTGGCCCTCAAGAGCCCAGCAGAACTAGGGCTTTAATAGAGACCCTATTGCTGTTCTAGTTTTTATTTTATCACCCCTGAAAAAAAAGCATTATACTGTTAAATCATATTCTTAATGATGATGAATATCATTATTCATCATTAACAATATCATTCTATCCTCATTTTATATATGATATGAATATCATCATATTTTTAAATGATTGTATTATATATGGGGGCTGTAATTTAAATTTGACATAAAACACACACATGCATTTTTATATATTTTTTTTGTATTTCAGTTGCCCAGTGTAGGCTTTATGTTTTAGGTGAAATTCTCAACCTATATTTTTTATTTTAGATGGAATTTTGCTAATTTCACTTTGGAACAAGAAGATTTTCTGACAGCTCATCCTCTGCCTTTAAAAGTGATGATTCACAATGGTGTCCTTTACAGGTTGGATGTATTGATGACTATATCACATGTTAATAGCATCTTTTAGGATATGCAAATCCAGCTAACATCTTAAAGCTCATAACTGTCTGAATAAATGGCTTGATGTGTTGGCATGGCGTGGCGTTACATACTACATTCTCCATATGCCCTGTGCTGAAACATACATACAGGGGTTGGCATGGCTGGTTGTTGGTACTATCACTGTGTGAAGTTTCTGTCTTATTGGGATGGGGGGAAAGCCTCCCCAGCAAAGTAATAAACATATTGAAGTACTTAAAAAGGTTGTATACCCACACATCTCTTAAAAAAAAAAAACCCTGCAAGGCAAAGGCATAATGAGCTAGTATGCACCGCATACTAGCTCATTATGAAATGCTTACCTTAGATCAAAGCCCCCGTATTGCAGCCTGGTCCACACCATCTTGCCCTCTGCGTTTCTTCTGGGTTCCACGGCTCCAGCGCTGTGAGTGGCCGGAGCCAAGATGACGTCACTCCCGCGCATGCGCGCGGGAACCTTCTTCCCAGGAGCGTCTGCCGGACCTTCAGCTGGACATTAGGAGCGCATGGGCCGCTGATGTCAGCAGCTGCATGCAAATGGAATACATCCTAAACCGTACAAGTTTAGGAGATATTAATTTTACCTACAGGTAAGCCTTATTATAGGCTTACCTGTAGGTAAAAATGACAAATTGGGGTATACAACCACTTTAAAGGCCCCTTCCAGGCTTTCCGATTAGGTCCGCCTGTCAGTTTTTCAGGCGGAAACAGATCGGACACTCTATTCACCCCTATGGAGCAGCGGATGTCAGTGGTGACATGTCCACTGCTATCCGATCCTGTCCGCCAAATCTAGACGGATGGTGACACTATTTTCCATCCATCTATGGGATCGGATATAAATGGACAGGCGGTCCTTTTCATCCGATCTCCCCATAGAGGAGAACAGGGCTCTAACAGGTCCATCTCTGCACAGTGAGCGGAGACAGATCTGTCAGGAGATTAACGGAGCGATCCCCTGCTGAGCAAGTGGAGTCTGTCAAACGGACAACCCCTTGTGAAAGGACCCAAGGGGTAATTCCTGTCTGCCCATGTCGCTCCCTAAGTAACGGGTATATAGGTAGTGGATAGTTTCTCGTGTGTTGAATCAGCAGAAACAATGAGATTTCTATTTCTGCAGAGTGTGGACGTAATGCCTGGTACACACGATGAGATTATCGGAATATTTTTTTTTTTTTTTTTTTTTTGCATTTTAATCTCGTATCAACCATGAAGAGGTTACTAAAATTACAAAAATTTTGAATTCTAATAAAATTGTGGAAGTGATGTATTGCATCGTATTTTTGTACAAAAATTGTACGATCTGCTATCGTACGAGAAGTTTTCATGCTTGTCCCATCGGATAATTTCAGATGAACTGTCAACTCTCGAAAGCTGTGTACTAACGATCAGATTATTATACGATCGCTTCAAAAGCGGTATTTTTTGTATGATTTTCTGATCGTGTGTACGGGTCTTAATGGAAGGATTCTTAATAGGGGATCCTGTCTAGAAGCCAGAGAGTCAAACCAGCAGCATTTGTCAATAACTGAAATATATGTCCTTTATGAAGAGTGACCCTTTAATACTGTAGTATTGCTCTGTAGAGCTCTAAAATGAAGTACATAACACCACTTGTATAATTCTAAGCTGTATTCTTCTCATGTTTATATGTAAATGTGATCATCTATTTTAGGTTCAATATGGATGGCACTCTCTCAGTGGAAATATACCCAGGAGATGGATCTGTTTTCCGTTCTGAGGCAGAGCACCTCGGAAAATATTTCAAGCATTATTTCGTTAATAAAGAAATAGGACAGGTAATATAACAGGTGCACTTCCATGAAGAATATTTTTAAGATGTCGGGTCTACTCATTTACCACTTTCTAGGACTCCATCTGCTGCAGACTTTATGGGATATGGGTGTCTCCCTCTCCTTGCTGCAATGTTTGCTTGTTGTTATGGATACTTCAGCAGGAAATGTGAGACTCGGGCTACATGCTGCCTGTGCTCTATTGTCCTCTAAACAAACTCACTTTTAAACTCACTTTATTACATCAGGAGTATAGCAGATGCTAACTTTTTAGCATATTTTATCAAAAGGGGTGTGTGTGTGTGTGTGTGTGTGTGTGTGTGTGTGTTTTTTTTTTTTTAAAGGTTTTTCATACAAACAAAACAAGAAATTAAGGGGGTCCATACATATTCACAAGGTTATACATTATGGTTGTATTATAACAAAGTACAATAAAGACGTGACTGAAAGGCAAAGTTGTACTTTGTGCAATCCGTGGCTTCATGAAAATGAATATTAAACATTTAGCCTGGGTTCACACTTGTGCGAACACAGACATCGCATGTGACTCGCACCCGCACTGCGGTGCCGATCGCATGCGATGTCTGTGCAATGAGAGTTTAGCCATACAGTTGTATGGCTGAACCTGCATTCGATTTGCAGGAAAATAGTGCAGGGGCTGTTTTTTTTTTTTTTTTTTTTTTTCCTGCACTGGAATCGGATCGCATGGGTGTTCTCACCCATTCGATTTGATTCCTATGTGTTTTCATAGTTCGCTCTGCGATCCGATCTGGGGGTGTCATTAACATTGTACTGACACCCGCAGCAGTTTGCAAAGGGCAGTGTGAACTACCTGTGGGAGAGATGCGATGCGGAAATCGGAGCTGTAATCGTGCTGGTTTCCGCATCGCTACAGTGTGAACCTAGGCTCAAACAAAGAACCCTGCCTCCTGATGTCTAATTAAGAGACGAAATCCGCCCGAGTAGCGGCGAGCGGGTTATCTCGAGTCTTCAAGTCCATACACGGACAGTATCGGCTGCCGCCCCCAGAGCGGCGGTTAGCAGCATTTTTAAAAATATTACTGGCAGATGATCCTTGGGTGCCAGGGAGGCACCAAACAATGTGAGTAGCATTTTTATGTGTGAATGTGTTTGTTGATGTTTTTGTGTGATGATATCCCTCTCTGCTTTATACACATGTTAACTCCAAAACTGGCCTATGTAAAAGGAGACCGCATTAAGGAACACCTAGACGCACACAGCGGAGCTTTTGAAAGCTTTCTTTTGATCTCTTTTGGCATTTGCTATAAGAGGTCAACTACATTTGGTGAGTCTGGACCCAATGAGTCTGGGGCACAGCGCACATGGACTAAATTGAAGTTTAATACCACTGCACTGTCGCTTTTAGAGCACTGGGGATCGTCCGAGAGGATGTAATTGATCCATATGTCAATCAAATTTTTGTTTAAGCGTTTAATATTTTCATGAAGTCATGGATTGCACTTTAATTTTAGGCACTGACACTTTTTTGACACATTATTTGCTTGAATGATAACTTTTGACAAATATTTGCATCAATTTTATTTAAACATTTACATTACTTATTTATTCTTCTGGTTTGTATATACAGTACCAGTGCACAGTCTATTTGCCTTTTAGTAAATCAATCCCAATGTTTGTGTGTGGTGTGTGTTGTGGGTTTTTTTTTTTTTTTTTTTACCACTCTCCTTATTCAGGTGTACTCATCAGATTCTGTTGATCACTTATAATAGAAGTCAAAATACAGTAGGCTTGTCCAAAACCATTCAGACCTGATCTACTCATCATCGGGTCCCAGATAAAGAATATACTCCATAAATAGAGTTAAAGAGATGAGATTACACATTGAAACAGCCATCTGTGTGCATTATGATGTAACATTGCTTATTCCTGGCCAATGAATTTCCTTAGTCTTAGACTTTTCAGGAGAGGAAACAATTTTTTGCTTTTTGTTTTTTTTTTTATGCACCATTTAGCTGAGTAGGATGTTTATGCACTGTTTATTTCATTTTATAGAGGGTGCTGTGTTATTTGTGTATTTTAAAAGGCTTGGTAGTTCCAAACCGGGCATGAACCAGGTGTTTTCCAAGATGGTTGGAATGGGCATGTGAGGGAATAGCAGTTTACCTGAATATTTCACATATCCCAAGTCTTCAAAGAATGGACAGTAATAGGACTGTGGAGGTTTTTTTCTTGGCGCAGGGGAAGGCACGAGATGTTAGTCACATTAAAGTGGTTGTAAATCCTTATGTATACCCAGTGAAGGGACTATCCTCAGGTGATACAGAGATGAAAATCGGTTTATCCGCAGTCTTCTCTTTACATCTGTTCAAAGTCCAGAATTTATAACCTTGTCTGAGAGCTCAGAAAAGGGGAGGAGAGCTGAAGTTACACTCTGCAGAGCTTAGCAAGGAGAGGTCTCAGAGCTGATTGGAGGGAAGAGACACGCCCCCTTTACACAGCTCACAGGAACAGAGCTGAAGCTGTCAATCTGATGGGGGTCCCCCCCCTGTCACTATTTTTCTCTTGGTGTCAGGAAAACATGTCAGAAGTGACTCATGCTGATGGCAGAGGATGAAAGCAGCAGACAGAAATTACACTTAGTGCTTTTAATTGAGACAAGTACACACTATAGAGGGATATGCTCTGTTCATATTTAATGTTTGAGGTTTACAACCACTTTAATGGACGATACAGGATAAGCTTCTAGGTTGGCCCACATGTCTCGCCAAGGGTTTCAAAGTAACTGACTTCAATTTTGTTCTATGTTTTATAGGTAGAAGACCGGCTGTATACTGTCAGAGACCTGCCTCCAGACAAGCCGAGAACTTTGTATTCAGTCCGTTCCATCCTTTCTCAAGCTAAAAGGTTGTTGCTTGGTTCAAACAGCAGGCCAGAGAACAACTGGATTTCTTCACTGAACTGCTAAAGCTTTCATAGCAGGTCTAAAGTGCAGGCACCTAAAAGCAGCCTCCACAATCCTGCACCAGCTTTCATTGCCTTCGCTAAGCCTGAATACCAGGCTGATTGGGCAAAGCTTTGGCAATTCCCAGTAGTGACAGAGCTTGCCCACCCCCTCCAACCTTCTAAATTGATTCTACCTTTCATCATGCCGTACTGCATGGACACTTCTTCCTTTTTAGACACTTTCTGTGATGAAGTCGGTCACCCTATGCAAATACTGACTTCATCTAGGATGGAATTCTGTTAACACATTGCAGGTTTAGAGTTTAGTACAGACACACTTTTTAAAAAGAGACCTATCAAATATGGACTCTCCCACCGCCAGCTTATTTTTGAAGAAGCAACTCCTAAAGGTGTTTTTATTCTTACTTCAATAATTGGTGCAGCATTGACGAAGCTGAAGTATTAGCGGGTTTTTAGACACTTGAAACGTGCTTATTTCATGCCGGTAACCACTAAGTTAGTAAAGGAAGTATCTGCATGAAGAGCCATAGTTTGTATCTTTTTAAAGAGAACCAGTAGTGTTGCAAAAATCTGAGGAAAAAAGAGAAATCGTCCGTTTTGCCTATTTGCTCTCTGTAGTTGATCTTTTCCCCTTTACTGACTTACCATGTTTCATTACACACTGTGTTTCTGTCTGGAAACAGCCATCTTGATAGAGGAGCAGGGCTTTTCTTCCATGTCAGATCTGCCCCCTTATGACTTTTGGGGTAATGGTCAAAATGGATGGATCTTATGGATCTTATGTATAAACTGTTTCAGTGTAGTTGTGTGACTGGAGCAGTATATAGCGATGAGATTGTTTGTTTTGTTTTATTAACTATATTGTAAATTAAGTCTAGTAGCCCTGCAATGATCATGAATAATTACTCTCCTCGCCTGCCATACATGAAATTTCCCTTGAAAGTATCTGTCTTTACTTATATTTATTTATTTTTTATATGTTTAATTTTCTATTGGCCATCTCTTATTATTCTGGTAGTGTATGTATTGTGAATTTTCTGTTCGTAATCATCTGTAAATCATGCATATGTACTGCGGCAGTATTCATTTTTTTTTTTTTTTATTGTAATGGGATATTGGTTTAGAAGTATATAAGCCTTTTCATTTCCCTTTTTCCTTCTCACATTCTTTGTCATTTTATTCATATGTATAAGTACTTGGTCTGCATTGCAGAAGGAATGTCTATTGCTGGATTGTGTAATTTGGGGTCGGCAGTATCGCTTTGCCATATCTCTGAGCTTTTGTGCTTTAAAGGACATTTGTTAGAAAAGAGGAATTTTATTAACTTGTTTGGATGGCACAAGCTCCAGTGCATTATCCTTGCTTTACTAGCAAGCCACTGCACTGGAGCAAGCATGTGACCAGTGAATGTTAGTTCTGATATGTATATTTGTTCTGTCGCTGAATGATTAATTAGTAACAAAAGCCAGGCAGGGCTGGATTCTGTACAGGCAGGGCTGGATTTTTGCTTCCTGTCCTCTCTTAGGCCCCTTGCACACGGGCGTTTATAATTTTACTGATGTTTACTCAGGAACCTGGTGACGTCCATGTGCAAGGGGCCAAAAACTGTAAAGCTGTGCAAGCATATAGACTAGTACAATTCTTCTTCATTGCCAGTATTGTGATATTCTCACTTACTCCACTCAAACTTTTCTATTTTTGTTACTGATCTGTACCCAATGCTGTATATCTTTACTCAGCTGTGTGCAAAGTTCCATGGACAACAATTCATCTCATTTCAGATCATACTTATACTCTAGTTGCCTGGCTGCTTCTTCCTTTTTTTTTTTCTTAGATTCGCATCTGTCTAGCCCAAGCATGTCCAAATTCCAGCCCACGGGCCAATTGCAGCCCATGTTCTGGTTTAATGCAGCCCCACTGGTAATTTTGGATATGTTTATCTTTTGTGGCCCCCAACATATCCCCGAGCGCCGCTGGAGGATTTGTTGGGGGGCCACAAAAGATATATACCGTTTTTATCGTTCTGGGAGGGGGCTGGACGAGTGCCTTCAGATTACATACAGGAGAATCTCCTGTTTACTCGGCAGCATCTGTAATAGGAAGTCCCGTCTCCTGGGCTGGCATTGGACAACTGTTCTGTCTATCATAGGAGGCGGAACTTTGTATTAAAGAGGCCGCTGAGTATACAGATTCTCCTGTATGTAATCTGTTGGTGCTCATGCCGCACCGCTCCCTGTCCCCTCCGAGGCTACAGATGGACATAGATCAGGCTGCATTCATGGCAATGGTGAGGCTGCAGATGGGTATTGACCCTTTATTTTGTTTCACATTTTGTTTATTTAAAAGGTAAATTTTTTATTTTTTTTCCTGAAACTTCCCTCTTAAAGTGAAGGTGCGTGTTATATGCCGATAAATACGGTATATTCAAATAACACGCCCGAGCTCATCCTTAGACTCTTCACACACAGCCACAAAGGAAAGATAATTCTTGTTGGGCAATGTATTAGTTTGCATTTAATTTTAATGGTTCAAAGAATGTCAGGCAAAATGGTCGGCCCTCAGGCATGTTCAATTCATCAAATCTGGCCCTCTTTGAAAAAAATTTGGACACCCCTGGTCTAGCCCTAAGCTAGCCATGCATGGCTCAAATTTCATCGAATTCCAGTTCCAAATACTGCAGCTGCTGACTTTTAATAATCAGACACTTGCCTGTCCCAGGGTCCAGTGATGTGGGGGAACGAAGCCCCGCTCATCTCCCCCTCCTCTCTGCGGCGCCGGCATAGTCACTGTCATAGTCACTTCACAGCCGGGCACGCACTGCGCATGCACAAGGCGCGCTGTGACTGCCCGGACAATCATCTGGGACCTGTGACGCGTCCCATATAATTGCCGAGAGGGAGGGGGGAGAGGTGATCTCCCTTCCGCTGCCGAGGAAGTGGGAGCTGGGACCCTCTATAAAGAAGGTATCCACTCCCCCCCCCCAAAATAAAATGACATGCCAAATGTGACATGTCAGGGGGTCACCTTCCCTTAAAGTGGAAGTTCCATTTTTGGGTGGAACTCCGCTTTTATTCTGCTAAAATTTGGGTGGAAAATTCTCACATGAACACTAACTGCATCGTATCAGATGAAGTCAGTGCTCTGGTTTTCAATCAACCTTTGCAGCTGCTTAATGTCCTATATATAGGACATTAACATCAGTCCCTGCCCTCATATAGCTTACAATCTAAGGTCTCTACCTCATTTCCATACACATACTAGGGCCAATTTTTTAGATCGGAGCCAATTGACCTACCAGCATGTCTTTGGAGTGTCAAGTCATTTTTCTCTTGACCAGCCATTAGGCTGAATGAGTGCAATTTAAACATGTATAAATAGACTTGTGATTGTAAAGTCTCGTTTGTTTGGGGTGTGTTTTTTTTTTTTTTTTTATTTATAACATGTTATACTTGCCTCCTCTGCGCAAGGTGTTTTGCACAGATCCTTCTCTTTCTCTCGTGTGGGCGCACTCCCGAGTCCTGCTGCTGCATCTATTGACAGACAGCAGGACTCTGCCCCACCCCCGGCTCCCATGTCACTAGATTTGATTGACAGCAGCGGGAGCTAATGGCTCCCGCTGCTATCAATCCATCCAATGAAGACCCAAGACAGCAGCTGGGCTCGTCCTCATCACTAGAACATTCAGGTAAAAAAAAGGGGGCTCTGGGGGGGGGGCAGCTGCAGCACAGGTTTTTCAACTTAATGCATAGAATGCACTAAGGTGAAAAACCCTGAGGGTTTACAACTCCTTTATTTACTATAACACCAACAAAAAAAAAATAAGTCAAAGCCACACAAGGCACTCTGAGATAGTGGAGAGGTCTAAGGGAGATTGTTTCTCCTCTCTGCATCAGTATACTTAGAACTAAAAAGAATGGGTGAATTGTCTCCTTATGCCGCATACACACGATAGGATTTTCCGACGGGAAATGTTCGATGGGAGCTTGTCAGAATTTCTGACCGTGTGTAGGCTCCATCGGACATTTTCCGTCGGAATTTCCGCCAAAAAAAATTTGATATCTGAATCTCAAATTTTCCAACAACAAAATCCATTGTCATAAATTCCGATCGTGTGTACACAATTCCGACGCACAAAGTTCCACGCATGCTCGGAATCAAGCAGAAGAGCCTCACTGGCTATTGAACTTCATTTTTCTCGGCTCGTCGTACGTGTTGTACGTCACCGCGTTCTTGGCTATCGGAATTTCCGACAAGATTTGTGTGACCGTGTGTATGCAAGACAAGCTTGAGCCAACATCTGTCAGGAAAAAAACATGGATTTTGTTGTCGGAATGTGTGATCGTGTGTACGCGGCATAACTCTGTTAGCAGTTTGGTTTCAGGTGTATGGATATTATTGGGTGAACTGTAAGTATGTAAGACATTATTCCCCCAAAATAAAAGTACATAGTTTACAGAGGCAGCTATAAGGACCCAGCTAGATGGTACTGGCTAAAGATGATCTTTGAGGATTGTCTTGCATTTTGGCTCCGATTTTGGTCTGAACCCAAAAGTCAGCTGTCATAGTCAAGCCCTTGAGGATGGAGATGATTGTGACCATTGACCTAATATGGGCACATGTCAATGACATTGACAAACGCCTGGCAGGCAGAATAGTCCGAAACCCTTTATTGTATACAAGAATGTATTAATAAGGCCTCATGCACACTGGACGTTATCAAAAAGCCAGTAATGTTAGCTGTAGAGAGTTTTTCAGCATTTTTACACTAGGGTTTTTTTGGCTGTAGTGTTTTTTTAGCAACAAATTATACTCCCATAAAATCTTATAGCCACGTTTTTAGGCTGTTTTCAGCTTTTTACAGAGTTGGAGCTGTTTTACAGCTGAAAAACTCCTCTCAAAACCTACTAGTTCAGGGTTTTTTTTCCAGCCAGATAACACCCCTGCCAAAACCTGCTGATAACAGCCTATGTGTGCATGGATACATAGGATAACATACTGGGGAGTTTATTGGCTGCAGAATAAAACGTCTGAAGCCAAAAAATAGCAGTTGTAAAAACATAGAGTGTGCAATGAGGCCTTATAGTCAGCAACATTATATGTGGGTGATGACCTGGTGACCCCAATGCCTCAGACAATGCCTGTGTTGACTGTGCAGAAATTTGACCCTGATAACAGGTTCTCTTAGGTCATGCTTCAGTCAAACATGCAATAATAATAATGCAACTCATTTATCAATCAGGCGTAATGTATTTTTGATCTCTCTCTTTTTTTTATACCTTATATGGGCACATACCATTCATTTTATTTATTTTCAGTCCGGTCACTGATATGTTTTTTTAATTTTATATTTAATTATGTATTGTACTATCTATCATAATTATGTTTTTTTGATTAATCCCATATACTCTATATGTGTTTTGGGCATCTAAGCTGTTTTATGGACTGTACTGATGCCCCTCATTGGGAGTGTCTGGTGGGCTCTATGTTTGAGCCTTTACACTTTAGTGTGGTGAAGTACGCTCCCCTTTTTTAATAAAATTATTTTATATAAACTCATGTTTATCTAATATTTTTTATGCCTAAATGTAATCCATTTGGACATTACCTATGAGCTTTTAGGCATACACTATATATACTGAATCATCCAAGCTCTTATATATTTTACTATTATGCTTCTCTGTATTTGTTCACCTTTGGTGACACCTTGGCGGCTCTTCCGGCCCCTTATTGAGGCCGGGCTCTACTTCCTGTAAAGCTGCGACCCTATCAAATGTGGTTGCTGGCGGACTGATAGAGAGGCTTGGCTGATGAAGCCTGGAGCGTATTGACGTTGCTATTGTGACCTGCGCGTGACGTCATCGCGCAACACGAAAGCGAGGCTTGGCACTGAGTGTGGAGCGCGGCGGCGCCGCTGCGCTCCCACTCACTATGTTATTGTGACCTGCGCATGACGTCATTGCGCAACACGCAAACGAGGCTTGGCACTGAGTGTGGAGCGCGGCGGCGCCGCAGCGCTCCCACTCACTATGTATTAGGTACTGACAGCGAGGCTTGGTTTCCGGATTAAACAACCGGACCAATGCCAAACTGTATTCGCTATTTTTATTATAAATCGGGGCTCAAAATATATTATAGGTTCCTATGTACACAGTCCCTCTTAGTTTTTAAGGAACTATTAGCATATTTGCTTTATATGCCCCTTTGAACCGGAAGTGGCGGCCATCCGAAGTACTTCCGGTTTCAGACACTTCCAGTGGGGGTCACCATTTCTTTATATAAAGAGCGGTGGGATGAGGGGGTCCACACCCCAGATGATGACTGTTTAGTTGAAACATGTCGGGTGGACCTCTCATGACTACCGCTACACGATCTACATGCTGTTTTTACCTTCTAAAAATGTGAGTCTGTTTTTATTCGCTATTTTAATAAATCCAAGTTTAAAAACGTTATCACGCTATGTGAGTGTTTTTATCCCTCACATGCCACACAAATTAATCGCTTGGCTTATGGTGTATCCATTGAAGAGGAAGCCGTGCTAATTCCTTCCCCCCTTTCTGTGTGATGATGACATCTGACCAGATATAATACTCAGACCTGTTGGTCATCAAGCCTTTTTGACCTGTTTTGGCATATGCTATTTCAGGCCACTATCTCTGGTAAGCCTCCATGATTCCTGGTGACGGTCCTGGCACTGATTTCAATCTTCTGTGCACTTCTGGTCTCCCTGCGGTCCATTCACCTACCAGGTTGCTGGGTCTAAACAACCCCTCTGCATGCTCAGGAGACACCTGTTCATCATCGCTTATGCACCGTTATCACAGATTTTTTGCTTATATTTAATTTTTTTTTTCTCACTCATTATGATATGGACTTTATATCTAATACCATTTTGTGATGTTTTTTCACTTATCATTGGATTTAGTGAATGTATTTAAGTGCTATTATTTTGTCCACTAGTCACATTTATTCACGTAAGCACTTTTTGGTTCACACTGAAATGTTTGCTTTGTAATCACTTAATATTTAAGAGTGTTTTATTATTTAGATTCATTTCATTTATCACTTACTTACGGAGTTTATAGCGCCACACTTTTTGAAGTCCCCCCCCCTAGAGTACAGGCGTCCCCCCCTAGTGTACAGGCGTCCCCCCCCCTAGAGTACAGGCGTCCCCTTCCCCCCTGGAGTACAGGCGTCCCCTTCCCCCCTGGAGTACAGGCGTCCCCTTCCCCCCTGGAGTACAGGCGTCCCCTTCCCCCCTGGAGTACAGGCGTCCCCTTCCCCCCTGGAGTACAGGCGTCCCCTTCCCCCCTGGAGTACAGGCGTCCCCTTCCCCCCTGGAGTACAGGCGTCCCCTTCCCCCCTGGAGTACAGGCGTCCCCTTCCCCCCTGGAGTACAGGCGTCCCCTTCCCCCCTGGAGTACAGGCGTCCCCTTCCCCCCTGGAGTACAGGCGTCCCCTTCCCCCCTGGAGTACAGGCGTCCCCTTCCCCCCTGGAGTACCGGCGTCCCCTTCCCCCCCGGAGTACCGGCGTGTCGCTTTCCCCCCCCGGAGTACCGGCGTGTCGCTTTCCCCCCCCGGAGTACCGGCGTGTCGCTTTCCCCCCCCGGAGTACCGGCGTGTCGCTTTCCCCCCCCCGGAGTACCGGCGTGTCGCTTTCCCCCCCCCGGAGTACCGGCGTGTCGCTTTCCCCCCCGGAGTACCGGCGTGTCGCTTTCCCCCCCCCCGGAGTACCGGCGTGTCGCTTTCCCCCCCCGGAGTACCGGCGTGTCTCTTTCCCCGTTAATGACGGGGCACTTTTCCTCCCATTGATACCAATAATGGGGCACTATTTCTCCCCCTAATTCAGGGCTTGACAAAACCCAGGCCTCAGGTCACAATGGCAACTGGAAATTGTGTCCTGGCGCCTGGGCTACAGCAGCTGTCTGGATTCTTTCCACGTGCCCCCACTGGCGGACTTATGTTGGGCTGGCCAAAATTGAGGCCGCTGTTTTGCGGCCTGCTGGAGTGGGATACATGCTCCTTTTTGCAAAGCAGCGCCCTCCTCTGGTGAGCGGTGCTGTGATGAGCGAGGCTTTTTCTCACTGCCTGCCCACCTCTGACATCATCTTCCCAGTTTAACAGCTGGGGTTGAGGTTGCGGGCTTGATCGGTTGCCTTTTCCTTACTGCCACTGTGAACGGGGGGTGCCACCTTATCAGTGCTTATCAGTACTGCCTATCAGTGCCACCTATTAGTGGCCATCAGTGCAGCCCATCAGTGCCACCTCAACAGTGCAGCCTATCAGTTCTTATCAGTGCCCATCAATGTCCATTAACACAGCCTCATCAGCGCCCATCAGTGCGGCCTCAACAGTGCCACCTTTTAGTACCACCTCATCAGCGCCCATTAGTGCAGTGAAGGAGAAAAATGACTTATCTGCAAAATCTTTTCACAAACAAAAAATATATATATATTTTTTTTAATCTTCGGTCTTTTTTCGTTTGGCATCAGGCGTGAGCAATTCTTATTGCCCGAGGCCCCAGACATGCAGTTCTGGAAGCTGGGCAGCTGATTTAAAAAACTTTCTCCTAACTTTTTTAGCTGGCTTCTAGATTCCAAACAAATTTGTCAAGCACTGCCCTAATACCAAAGATGGGGCACTATTACCCCCCCCAATACCAATGACGGGGCATTGTTTACTCCCCCTAATACTAAAGATGAGGCACTATTATTCCCCCTAATACCAATGATGGGGCATTGTTTACCCCCCCAATACTAAAGATGGGGCACTATTACTCCCTCCTAATACCAATGATGGGGCATTGTTTACTCCCCCCTTATACCAAACATGGGGCACTATTACACCCCCTAATATTAAAGATGAGGCACTATTACTCCCCGTAATACCAATGATGGGGCATTGTTTACTCCCACTGACGCCAGGACATTTTCTGCTCCCACTGGCCACAACCCGTCCAGTGTGCTGCTGTTACTCACTGTCTGATGCCATCTCTTCTATCTCTGGAACTGTAAAGGGCTCCAGGAGAGAAGAGGCCGTCATTTCCTGTGCCTGTGTTTTACAAGCGCAGGCACATGCTGTTCTGTTATTTGTCAGAACCGATCAGCAGGTCCAGGGCAAAAATGATTGGCCTGGACCTGAAGACTGATCGGTGCTGGAGCCAATCACAGCACCCCTGGCTGGCGGGCACGCGCGCCCCCCCGGCTCGGGAACACAGATCACTTACATGTACGTGACCCTGTGCAGTGCAGCCATCCTGTAGCAGTAAAACTGGTATGGGGCGGTCGGGAACTGGTTAATGTGTGAAATAGGTGGCTAAATATTGCAATGCATCATATCTTGGTGTGGTTCAGGGAGTAGTACAATGTGTGTGTCTAAGGATGGGTTGGTGAATGGACGGTCAGCAGAAACCGCATGTATGGTTTGCTGAAGATGCCGAGTGAGAAGATCTTTTTCTATGTCTATAAAATGTAATAATGGTGCCATCGGGGTCCCGCCTCTTCCCAGATGGCAGGCTTCATACCACCTGAAGCACAGGGCTTTATTCAGTGTTAATGCAGGGAAGCGCAGTTCCGGTGTCTTGTCGAATACAGTCCCCTATCATATAGTGTCCACCCTGTACTGCGCAGGCGCAGTACGGAGGACAAATGAGGCGCCGAAAGTCTCCGAAGTTTAACAGCTGATCATCAGCTGTACACGGCGCCTGCGCTTTTATTCTCACCCTATGTCCAGGTTCATTCCCTACTATCCAAGTGGACATAGAGTTAGAATAAATAATTGCCGAGCGCAGCGAGGCCGTGCCTGAAGCGTGGCGAGCGAAGCGTGGCGAGTGAAGCGAGCCCGCGAGGGGCCCTCTTACAAAGCCATCGCCTAAGCGCCGTGTACAGCTGATGGTCAGCTGATCAACTTCGGACACTTTCGGCATCTCCTTCTGCTCCGTACTGCGCAAGCGCTGCGCCTGCGCAGTACGGGGCGGACACTATGCGATAGGAGGACAGTTCTAGTCAGAACACCGGCACCTCCAGCACTGAATGTATGTAATTCCATGGGGTGCTGGAGGGTCTATTGATGTTGGCTGCTGGGGGATCTATTATCCCGAGGGGGGTGGGGGGTTTATTGTTGGCAGGGAAACTCTTGTTGCTGGGAGGGTCTTATGTTGCTGGGGGATTCAATTGTTGCTGAGGGGGATCTACTGTTGAGGGAGGGGTCTACTGATGCTGGCTCCTGGAAGAACTATTGGTTCTGGTGGTCTGGTGGGGGGGGGGGCTTATTGCTGGTGGGGGCTCTATTGTTGCTGGGAGGGGTCTACTGATGCTGGCTCCTGGGAGACCTATTGGTTCTAGTGGGGGGGCTTATTGCTGGTGGGGGGCTCTATTGTTGTTCGGAGGGATCTACTGTTGAGGGAGGGGTCTACTGACGCTGGCTCCTGGGAGACCTATTGTTGCTGGTGGGGGGCTCTATTGTTGCTGGGGGATCTATTGTTGCTGGAGTTCTGGTGTTGCTGGGGGTTTATTGTTTCTGGGGGGTGGTCTATTGTTGCTGGTGGGGGGCTCTATTGATGCTGGGGGGATCTATTGTTGCTGGAATTCTGTTCTTGCTGGGGATCTGTTGTTTCTGGGGGAGGGGGTCTACTGTTTCTGGGGGAGGGGGGGGGTCGGTCAGCTGCAGGGGATCCATTTTGCTGTTTTTCTTTTCATTAACCTCGTCAATACCGGACACTTTCAGCCCCTTCCTGCCCAGGCCAATTTTCAGCTTTCAGCGCCATCACAGTTTGAATGACAATTGCGCGGTCATGTAACACTGTACTCAAATGAAATTTTTATAATTTTTTTTTCACACAAATAGAGCTTTTGGTGGCATTTAATCACCACTGGGTTTTTTTTGTTTATTATATAAACAAAAAAAGACCGGAAATATTGAAAAACACATTTTTCTTTGTTTCTGTTATGAAACGTAACAAATAAATAACAGTTCTTCAGAAATTTAGGCCAAAATGTAGTCTGCTACATTTCTTTGGTGAATATAACCCAAATCAGTGTATATTATTTAGTCTGTAGGAAAGTTAGAGAGTCCACAAGCTATGGGATATCTATCTGAAAATGGATCAATCCTGATGTACTGACGGCCAATCTCATTTCTTGAGGCCCCAAAATGCCAGGACAGTACAAATACCCCCTGAATGACCCCCTTTTTGGAATGTAGACAGTCTGAGGTATTTAGTAAGAGGCACAGTGGGGTTTTTTGAAGTCGTAATCTTTTGTTGCAATATTTTGGAAAATGAAGAAATGAAAAAAAAAACAATGTTCCCCATTTTTTTTTGTTTACATACTGTAACCAGTGCTGTACAGTGTCCTCATATAACTGGTGTGGCAGTGATCAGGGACACTGGTGACGGCATGCAAAAAAAAACAAAAAAAAACAACCTTTTTAAAGATTTTTTAAAAATTTTCTACATTTTTTTTTTAAATTTTCTACATTTTTTTAATGACTTTTTTTTTTTTTTTTGTTTTTATGATTTCTTTTTTTACATACTGTGACCAGAGCAATACAGTTTTCCCATACATAGTAACACTGTACTACTCTGGGGAGGTGATCAGGATTTTTATTTTTTACACACTATGATTTGCTTATATTTTACTGGTATAAGCAACCATTTTTGCTGAATGAAATCTATTCATTCCATGTTTACTATTGTAATTAGCCACAGCTAATCACATGGTACAGATAGGCTGTGATTGGCCCTGTCTGTGCCATTTGATCACTGTGGCCAATCACAAAGAGCAACATAATAGTACACGCAATGAATTGCATAAATAGAAGCCATTCATTGTGTACAATTGTCATGTGGTCAGCGGTGATTGGTCATAGTAATCACATGGCATCGGCAGCATGCCGGTACACTGATCTGTCATCCGTTGTGTCCGGCTGCAGCACGAAATGTGGGGCGCGCAAGGTGCATTCTGGGGAGGACATCATATGACGTCCCGTCCAGCCCTCAGGCCAGGCGGGAAGGTGTTAAAGGTACAGGGACACATTAGAAACCCAGCAAAAGCGCAATGGCAGCTGAAGGCATCCATTGTGTCCCCACATCAATTCCAGTGAGCAAGCCATACAAAAAGATGGCAACCACCCCAATGTATAACTTGCCTTTGCAGTAAGGTGCAAATGAAAGGAGCAAAAAGCAAATCCACACAAAAACCTCCTGCGCTTGGGAGTGAACCCACACAATGTAAGTTGGCTATATATCCGTCCTGGCTTGTATAGATACACTTCGTCTTGCTGCCTCTTAGGACTGGGGGAGTCTGGAACAACTGAAACCAAAAAAAAAAAAAAACAGGGAGGGCACAAAGACTTAGTGCTGTAGACCCCTTTTTCACACTGGAGGCAGTTTTCAGACACTTTAGCGCTAGAAATATCACCTGTAAACTGCCTCCCATGCCGCCCGAATGTGAAAGCCCGAGTGCTTACACACTGGGACGGTACACTTGGGGGACGTTACAAAAAGTCCTGCAAGCAGCATCATACAGCGCTCCCAAAACGCCCTGCCCATTGGAATGAATGGGCAGTGATTCCACAGCGCCTGAAAAGCGCTTTGGAAGAGCTGCAACACGGGCGTTTTTAACCCCTTCTTCGGCCGCTAGCGGGGAGGGTTAAAAGTGTCCCGCTAGCGGCCGAAAAGCGCCGCTTAAACAGCGCTAAAATGAGCGGCGCTTTAGTGCTAACGCGGTCCTAATGTGAAAATAGCCTTATCCTTAAACCATCGCTTTATTAATATAAATAGTGGTAAGTATTATACTCACAAGATGACAAATGTATCAAGCACATCACATAGTACACCGTCATCCAATCCACATTGCATCAGATCATGTGGTAGGAGAAGGTGAAGAGCCAATAGGCTAACATGTTTCGAGGACTAGCCTCTTCCTCAGAGCCCTGAAGAAGCTAGTCCTCTAAATGCATTAGCGTATTGGATCTTCACCTTCTCCTACCACATGATGCAATGTGGATTGGATGACGGTGTATTATGTGATGTGCTTGATACATTTATCATCTTGTGAGTATAATACTTACCACTTTTTATATTAATAAAGGGATGGTTTTAGGATAAAGCATTAGGTCTGGGCGCCCTCTCTGTCTTTTTATGGTTGCACATGGATGGAGATTGCACAATATAGGCAAAGAAATTCCTAGCAGACTTACCAGCCAGCCAGCAAAATAAACAAATTGTCGTTTCTAACAATTCAGAGTAAAAACAGAGGCTTTTGTTGCACTCATTTGCAAATTTATGTGGAAGCCGCAGCGCCCCGCCAAGGCTCCTCTGTAAAGTGCGGCCCTAACTCTATATATATGTTAAGTTGCAGGTTTGTCCCTACATAAGGTTGTTACTCTTTATTGCTTTCACTAAATATCCTATAAAGAGACCCAGTCACCAGCTACAACTTTTCAATTTACAGGATTTTATTGAAACATAAATGTACTTTATTTATCACAAGTATTTCTATAATGCAGACAATTTACACATTTATATTGCACATTCATATCAGCCCTCTCGGATCTTACAATCTATAGCCGGCCACAGAAGGATTGAACCTCGGCTGGTTCAGCATGGACAGGCCTGAGATTCAATCTATCCATGGGCAGGCTGGTTGTACTGAAATCGATTGACTTCAGTCCAACCAGTCTGTGGGATTTTTATTCAGGCAATCACTGCCGGCAGTGATCATTCTGTTCTTCCAGCATGGAAAGCACCCCGCTGGCAAAATACAATAGCACTATGAGAGGGATTCCCCCATCTGTGTTGATGGGGGAAATCAAGCAATTTTCTTTCCGTTCACCCATTGTGTGAAAGAAATTTGCATAATATGGGCTGCTAAAGTCCTTAAGGTTGGCCATAGAAGTGTATTTTTTTTTTTTCAATCAAGCACTGGGCGGATCGGAAAAACCAAATGGGATCCCCATCCCCATCTGTTTACATAAAGCAAACACTCTAAAGAACACAGTTATATAGAAATGTAACAGTACCACACCAGTATTGTTAAGTAATAGTAGTCAAATTCTATTACAATATCAAATAAAAAAAATCCCATACATAGGACTATATTGCAAATGTAGAAAACACTTTACAGTAAAAGGCATTGCCACCCTAGGTGGTAGATGAGTGGGTGTAGCTGAGCCTAAGAGGTATTGCCACCCTTGCTGGTACAAAAAAGTGGTTACTGCCCGCCCCCACCTGTAACTGGTCACCGCAGCAAGGAGCTTTGCAAAGGCAAACACATAAAAATAAGACATTTCCACACTCAACTTACCGACCAGCCTGTGACCAACCAAAATGTCCTGTTGAGCAGTATGTGTCAAAGACAGGGGTTTAGTTGCACACATTTACAAATGCATGCGTAAGCCACAGAGCCACGGCAAGGCACCCCATTTTCTGTGGAACCTAAAGGCATTGCCACTATTGGTGGTAGATGAGTGTATGTAGGTGGGAGCAGGGGGTACGCTGGGCATGGGGGAGTGAGGGCAGAAACTTGGAGGGAAGTTCCACTGGCCACACTCACCCCATACCCAGGGTGGTAGTGTCCCCTCTTGATGGTAGATGAGGGGGTGTGGGCAAGAAGGAGTACATATGGTTAAAGGAAGATGAGGTGCATATTCACTATAGATAGGTAAGGGGTGGAGTATGGCTTATAGAAGCCTCATATTTTTTTTTTGGGGAGTGTTAAGAGTGATATGGACATGGCTCATTGAAGCCTCTTAATTTTTTGTTCTCTTGGTTTGGGTGAATTGGGAGCATATTTAATATAAGGTATTTGGAGGAGGGAGGAGCGGTGGAGGGAGGGGGGAGAAGGGAAAGTCTTTTTTTTGGGGGGGGGGGGGGGGGGATTGGGAAGTGTATAAAGATGTGATCAATATAAATATGTTATGAAGGTTGTTTTAATGGATATGTCAAGTTTAGTGAAAAAAAAAAAAAGGATGAGTGGGTATAGCAGAGCCTGAGGCATTGTCACCCTTGGTGGTAGATGAGTGGGTGTAGGTGGGGGCAGGGGGTATTACCAGTATGCTGGGTGTGGGGGAGTGAGGGCAGGTGAAACTTGGGGGGAAGTTCCAGTGGCCACACTCAACCCATACCCAGGGTGGTAGCGTCCCCTCTTGGTGGTAGATGAGTGCATGTAGGTGGGGTCAGTACCAGTATGCTGGGCGTGGGGGAGTGAGGGCAGATGAAACTTGGGGGGAAGTTCCACTGGCCACACTTATCCCCTACCCAGGGTGGTAGCGTCCCCTCTTGGTGGTAGATGAGTGCATGTAGGTGGGCTTGGTACCAGTATGCTGGGCGTGGGGGAGTGAAGGCAGATGAAACTTGGGGGGAAGTTCCAGTGGCCACGCTAACCCCCTACCCAGGGTGGTAGTGTCCCCTCTTGGTGGTAGATGAGTGGGTGTAGGTGGGGGCAGGGGGTATTACCAGTATGCTGGGCATGGGGGAGTGAGGGCAGCTGAAACTTGGGGGGAAGTTCCACTGGCCACACTCACCCCCTACCCAGGGTTGTAGCGTCCCTTCTTGGTGGTAGATGAGTGGGTGTAGCAGAGCCTGAGGCATTGTCACCCTTGGTGGTAGATGATTGCATATAAATGGGACAGGGGGTATTACCAGTATGCTGGGCATGGGGGAGTGAGGGCAGATGAAACTTGGGGGGAAGTTCCACTGGCCACACTCACACTATGCCCAGGGTGGTAGCGTCCCCTCTTGATGGTAGATGAGTGGGTGTATTGGGTTGTGAGGCAGTTGACCCAGAGGAAGGCGAAAAACCCCAGCAAAGCATGATCCAATGTGCTCCAGCTGGGGAAAAAATTCCTTCCTGATCCCCCGAGAGGCAATCGAATATTTCCTGGATCAGTCCTGTGTGTGGGGGAGGGCGGGCAATTGGAGCCCCACCCTCGGTGGTAGGTGAGTGGAGATGTGGGTGTCAGTGTGTGGAGAGCGGGGGAGGAGGGACCATCCCCCACACAGAGCTCTGGAGGGAGGAGCCATTGTCCGGACTACAGCCAGGTCACGGCGTGTCTGTGTGATCTGCCTCCTCTGCTCAGGCTCTAAAGGAACTACAAGTCCCAGCAATCTCTGTCCGCATGAGGAACTACAACTCGTGATTGCTGGGAGTTGTAGTTCCTCAGAGCCTGAGCAGAGGAGGCAGGTTCCCCGGATACACAGACACGCTGTGACCCGGCTGTAGTCCGGTCAATGGCTCCTCCCTCCGGAGCTCTGTGGTGGAGATGATTCCTGGATCGGCCCCGTGTGTGGGGGAGGGCGGGCAATTGGAGCCCCACCCTCGGTGGTAGGTGAGTGGAGATGTGGGTGTCAGTGTGTGGAGAGCGGGGGAGGAGGGACCATCCCCCACACAGAGCTCTGGAGGGAGGAGCCATTGTCCAGACTACAGCCGGGTCACGGCGTGTCTGTGTGATCTGCCTCCTCTGCTCAGGCTCTAAAGGAACTACAAGTCCCAGCAATCTCTGTCCGCATGAGGAACTACAACTCCCAGCATGCACTGTGTAAGTGATGGGGGTTCCGCTCCCGGCCTGGAATAAGATGCTGTGGGACTACATATCCCAGCATGATTTTCTCTATGGAGATATTACAGGTCCAGTGATCTCTACATACCCCAGTCTGCTCCCCGGCCCCTCCCCCTCCTCAGGGGGAATTGCACCCCCCCCCCAGTCCCGACCAGCGGGAGAGGAGTGTGGGGTGCAATTACCCGAGGAGGGGGAGGGTAGCAGGCTGGGGTATGTAGAGATTGCTGGGACTTGTAGTACATCTATAGAAGAAATCATGCTGGGATATGTAGTCCTGTAACATCCTATTCCAGGCTGAGAGCTGAACCCCCATTACTTACACAGTACATGCTGGGAGTTGTAGTTCCTCATGTGGACAGAGATTGCTGGGAGTTGTAGTTCTTCAGAGGCTGAGCAGAGGAGGCAGGTTCCCCGGATACACAGACACGCTGTGACCCGTCTGTAGTCCGGACAATGGCTCCTCCCTCCGGAGCTCTGTGTTGGAGACGTTTCCTCCTCACCGCTCTCCTCACACTGACGCGCTCCCTCCCCCGCTCGGCTGTTTATCTGATCAAGCCGTGACGTCACAAGTGTAACGGCTCCAGCCTCCAGCTCCTGATTGGCTATTCATCCTCTGGTCACGCCCGTCCCATGCGCTGATCACGCCCACTCCCACCAGAGCCGTTAGGTCTCTCTGCAGCAGTCACGTGTTGCACGTAACGGTCAGAACGAGGCCACGTGACTTCACAGGCGGGAGCATGAAATTCTCCCTGCAGCTACTGCGCATGTGCGGTTCACAAGACGGCAGAAGGTAAACAAACCGAGGTGATGATTTCCATGGAAACCATTAGCCCCATAAATGCCAGACATTGGAGTCTCCGCCCCCTACAGGTTCCCAGCCTATCTCCTGCAAGCTGCTGCCTGAGTGGGCGGGATGGGGGTGTGGCCTGGAAGAGGGAGGAGTTCCTGGAGGTGCATTACTTTCCAGGCCTGAAACGCCCCCTCGTCAGTGTTGTCTTTGGTCAGGGTGAATAGGAAGCTTTCTTCAGCTCCTCCCTGAGTCCTGACCTCTGACCCCCCTCCCTCCAGATCATACTGTCACTGAACTCCAGGGTTTGGATGGAGTAGTATTTCTGCTGGAGGGGGTGAGTGGGGGAGGGGAACAAAGTCACAAAACTTTAGGATTTTGGAGAGAGGTGAATATGAAGCCAGCCTAGAAGTGCAGAGAGCTGTCACTGCAGTGCTGAGCAAGAAGCCAGTGAAGACATCTCTATGTCTCTCCAGCTGCCAGGAATCTCTGCCCAGCCATTTCTATATCCCATCCCTAAGGTCCCTGTATACTTCACATAACCAACATTCCTCATCGCATTTTCTTTTTTCTTGTTTTTCACTTGAATGGGCCCCCATATATGTGACAAACACATCATAGAGGCTTTAGAAACTTTTAAGGCATGCAGCTTTTCCACAAGACAAAACACATGTCTGATCATTGCATTTGGGGCGCCATTAACAATTATTGGGCACCACAACTTCTTTGCGCATGTGAAGTACATTTCTGAAATGCTCTGCAGATTGCCCGTTACCTGTGCACTTTGTCACACATTCAGGTAACCTCAAATGTCAATGTGGCCCAATGTCTCGTATACACTGCTAGTTTTCATTTGATTTCCAGGGGGGGGGCCTGTCAGGTAGGTTGTAGGGGGCCCGTGATTTCTAACAGCGGCCCTGCGTGACCAGTGGGGTGCCATCTCCTCCTCATGTATCCCGTGTGTCATGTATGTAATCTCTGACTGTCCCGTGTGTCATGTATGTAATCTGTGACCATCTCGTGATCATGTATGTAATCTGTGACCATCACGTGATCATGTATGTAATCTGTGACCATCACGTGATCATGTATGTAATCTGTGACTGTCCCGTGTGTCATGTATGTAATCTCTGACATCCCGTGTCATGTATGTAATCTCTGACTGTCCCGCGTGTCATGTATGTAATCTATAACTGTCCCGTGTGTCATGTATGTAATCTCTGACCATCCCGTGTGCCGTGTATGTAATCTCTGACCATCCCGTGTGCCGTGTATGTAATCTCTTACCTTCCCATGTGTCATGTATGTAATCTCTGACTGTCCCGTGTGTCATGCATGTAATCTCTGACCGTCCCGTGTGTCATGCATGTAATCTCTGACCGTCCCGTGTGTCATGTATGTAATCTCTGACCGTCCCGTGTGTCATGTATGTAATCTCTGACCGTCCCGTGTGTCATGTATGTAAATCTCTGACCATCCCGTGTGTCATGTATGTAATCTGTGACTGTCCCGTGTGTCATGTATGTAATCTCTGAGTGTCCCATGTGTCATGTATGTGATCTCTGACCGTCCCGTGTGTCATGTATGTAATCTCTGACCGTCCCGTGTGTCATGCATGTAATCTCTGACCGTCCCGTGTGTCATGCATGTAATCTCTGACCGACCCGTGTGTCATGTATGTAATCTCTGATCGTCCCGTGTGTCATGTATGTAATCTCTGACCGTCCCGTGTGTCATGTATGTAATCTCTGACCGTCCCGTGTGTCATGTATGTAATCTGTGACTGTCCCGTGTGTCATGTATGTAATCTGTGACTGACCCGTGTGTCATGTATGTAATTTCTGAGGGGGTTGTCACAGGTAAATAATCTGTGTATTTAGATGTCTGCCTGGAGTTCAGTGTTAAAACTAGGACTACAGGCAGATATAAGAGACCCATTTATACCTCTCATCCATTCATAGAAAAATAAAATGTAAGGCCCATTCACAGCTCTCCATTGTGGGGGGAATGACAGGGGGGAGGGGTTTGCCATCGATCGATGTCGTGGAATTACTCCACAATTACAGTTTATCATCATCCTGGCCGTGCACATACACCAATCCGGAGTCATTATCATATTCCTCCCATGTAATCTTTATTACAAAATCTCATCACAATATAAAGAGTCCGGGTTCGCTTTTCAGATGATTTTTACACCTCTAATTCCAATAAATAAAACTAAATTTGATAATTCTATCATCGCCGTGTAACATTTCCCTGTAAGTCCCACGATAGCTGAGCCGGTGTCTCCAGAGGCAGGAAGTGATCTGTATCGGGTTTTTGGGGTCAAGCTGTCGTTAAATGACCCCTCCCCCCCAATCTTTAAGCAGATGATATACAAAGTGTCAGATCCACCCCCAAAGAGTCGGAGGGAGGAGCCAGCCCTGACATTCCACAGGAAGCCGGAACTATTGGAGGCCCATTTATACCAATAATCCATTCATGAAAATATGCTGAAATTAGCAGAAATATTCCACATCATTTACGCACCACAAATGCATTTTCAAAGCGACACGGCGACCCGACTCCTGAAATCTCTCTATGGAGTTTTAGGCACCGAACCTTCTCTGCCAGACAAATCACACTGAAAATGTGTCCTCAATGGTGACCCCGCCGAACCCCACAGCGGTCAGAATGAGGAAGATCACATGAAGAGCGCCAACCTACAGAATGAGTCCAAGGAAACCTTAATCAGTCATCAAATGACCAAAAAAAAAAAAAAGCCGAAAAACAACTTGCTTTGAAGGTCTGAACTCCCCCCCCCCCCCCCCCCTTATACAATGGGAAAGATTTACTAAACTGCAGCACTCAGAATCTGGTGCAACTGTGCATGGGAGCCAATCAGCTTCTAACTTCAGCTTGTTCAATTAAGCTTGGACAATAAAACCTGGAAGCAGGGCCGGTGCTACCACTAGGCAAACTAGGCACCCGCCTAGGGCACACTGCTGCCTAGGGCGCCCGGACACTGGCGTTCCTACTCTCTTCTCTCTGCAGCAAGCAACTAAGTCTCGGCATCAGCAGGCAGCTGCCGCTCCATTCACACATAGTGTCAGAGGCACAGCAGCGGCAGAGGAATGTGTCTGTGTCCTGACTCCTGAAAGAATGGAAGCAAGCAAATATTCATTGATGGGCGCTGGAAGGCTGTATTGATGGGCACTGGTGAGGCTGCATTGATGGGCCCTGGAAGGCTGCATTGATGGGCACTGGAAGGCTGCATTGATGGGCACTGGAAGGCTGCATTGATAAGCGCTGGAAGGCTGCATTGAAGGGCACTGGAAGGCTGCATTGATGTGCGCTGGAAGGCTGCATTGATGGGCACTGGAAGGCTGCATTGATGGGCACTGGAAGGCTGCATTGATGGGCACTGGATTTCTGCATTGATGGGCAATGGATTTCTGCATTGATGGGCACTGGATTTCTGCATTGATGGGCACTGGAATTCTGCATTGATGGGCGCTGGAAGGCTGCATTGATGGGCGCTGGAACGCTGCATTGATGGGCGCTGGAAGGTTGCATTGATGGGCGCTGGAAGGTTGCATTGATGGGCGCTGGAAGGTTGCATTGATGGGCGCTGGAAGGCTGCATTGATGGGCGCTGGAAGGCTGCATTAATAAGCGCTGGAAGGCTGCATTGAAGGGCACTGGAAGGCTACATTGATAAGCGCTGGAAGGCTGCATTGAAGGGCACTGGAAGGCTGCATTGATAAGCGCTGGAAGGCTGCATTGAAGGGCACTGGAAGGCTGCATTGATGGGCACTGGAAGGCTGCATTGATGGGCACTGGAAGGCTGCATTGATGGGAACTGGAAGGCTGCATTGATGGGCACTGGAAGGCTTCATTGATTGGCACTGGAAGGCGGCATTGATGGGCGCTGGAAGGCGGCATTGATGGGCGCTGGTGAGGCTGCATTGATGGGCACCGGAAGGCTGCATTGATGGGTGCTGGTGAGGCTGCATTGATGGGCACTGGAAGGCTGCATTGATGGGCACTGGAAGGCTGCATTGATGGGCACTGGAAGGCTGCATTGATGGGCACTGGAAGGCTGCATTGATGGGCACTTCATTAAAAAGGTGGGGTATACATGTGCATGGCAAAGAGGGTGAAGTCATGGGTGGAGCCGGGGGGGCCAAAATGAGGTTTCGCCTAGGGTGTCAAAAATCCTTGCACCAGCCCTGCCTGGAAGCTGATTGGCTCCCATGCACAGCTGCACCCGATTCTGAGTGCTCCAGTTTTAGTAAATCTCTCCCGTTGTATAAGGGGGGGGGGAGGGGAGTTCAGACCTCCAAAGCATGTTGTTGTTTTTCTGCTTTTTTTTTGGTCATTTGATGAACGATTAACTGCTTTGAGACCAGCCGCCGCCGTTTGACGGTGGCACAATGGCCCTCCTGCGCGAATCGCCCTACCTGTACGGCGGCTCGCGCAGGCTTAGTTGCGGGTGGGCACGCGGTCGCTCTCGCTGCACGCTGTGGGGGAGTGCCCGTGGGTTGGGAGGACTCGATGTTCTCCGACGGCCCATGATTGACTTGTACAAGCCCCCTAGTGTTAACCCCTTCCCTGCCAGTGACATTTATACAGTAATCAGTGCTTATTTTTTTAGCTCTGATCGCTGTATAAATGTCACTGTTCCCCAAAAAAGTGTCCGATCTGTCCGTCAGAATGTCGCAGTCCCGATTAAAAATTGCAGATCACCACCATTACTAGTTAAAAAAAATAAATAAATAAAAATGCCACAAATCTATTCTCTATTTTATAGACGCTATAATTTTTGCGCAAACCAATCAATATACGCTTATTGCAATTTTTTTTACCAAAAATATGTGGAAGAATACACATCGGCCTAAACTGATGAAGAAATTTGTTTTAAAAAAAATAAATGTAAAAAATATATATATTTTCGGTGCCTAAGTGCTCCAGTATTAGGAAATCTCCCCCATTGTGTCAAGGAGTGATCTCTTTAGGATATGTCAACTTCATATACAGTATCTCACAAAAGTAAGTACACCTCTCACATTTTTGTAAATATTTTATTCTATCTTTTCATGTGACAACACTAAAGAAATGACACTTTGCTACAATGTAAAGTAGTGAGTGGAACAGTGTAAATTTGCTGTCCCCTCAAAATAACTCAACACACAGCCATTAATGTCTAAACCGCTGGTAACAAAAGTGAGTACACCCCTAAGAGTAAAAGTCCAAATTGGGCCCAAAGTGTCAATATTTATTTTCCAGCACTGCCTTAACCCTCTTGGGCATGGAGTTCACCAGAGCTTCACAGGTTATCACTGGAGTCCTCTTCCATGACGACATCACAGAGCTGGTGGATGTTAGAGACCTTGCGCTCCTTCCATTTGAGGATGCCCCACAGATGTTCAATAGGGTTTAGGTCTGGATATATGCTTGGCCAGTCCATCACCTTTACCCTCAGCTTCTTTAGCAAGGCAGTGGTCATCTTGGAGGTGTGTTTGGGGTCGTTATCATGTTGCAATGCTGCCCTGCGGCCCAGTCCTTGAAGGGAGGGGATCATGCTCTGCTTCAGTATGTCTCAGTACATGTTGGCATTCATGGTTCCCTCAATGAACTGTAGCTCCCCAGTTCCGGCAGCACTCATGCAGCCCCAGACCATGACACTCTCACCACCATGCTTGACTGTAGGCAAGACACACTTGTCTTTGTACTCCTCACCTGATTTCCGCCACACACGCTTGACACCATCTGAACCAAATAAGTTTATCTTGGTCTATTTCCCAAAGACAACCTCTGGATATGACGCTGACCACGTGCACTCAGCTTCTTTGGTCGACCATGGCGAGGCCTGTTCTGAGTGGAATCTGTCCTGTTAAACCGCTGTATGGTCTTGGCCACCGTGCTGCAGCTCAGTTTCAGGGTCTTGGCAATCTTCTTATAGCCAGGCCAGTGATGGTGAGCCTTGGCACCCCAGATGTTTTGGAACTACATTTCCCATGATGCTCATGCACTCTGCAGTGTATTTGAACATCTGGGGTGCCAAGGTTCGCCATCACTGGTCTAGGCCATCTTTATGTAGACCAACAATTCTTTTTTTCAGATCCTCAGAGAGTTCTTTGCCATGAGGTGAACTTCCAGTGACCAGTATGAGAGAGTGAGAGCGATAACACCAAATTTAACACACCTGCTCCCCATTCACACCTGAGACCTTGTAACACTAAGGAGTCACATGACACCGGGGAGGGAAAATGGCTAATTTTGCCCAATTTGGGCATTTTCACTTAGGGGTGTACTGACTTCTGTTGCCAGCAGTTTAGACATTAATGGCTGCGTGTTGAGTTATTTTGAGGGGACAGCAAATTTACACTGTTATACAAGCTGTACACTCACTACTTTACATTGTAGAAAAGTGTCATTTCTTCAGTGTTGTCCACTCGCAGTCACGCCCAGTCCCGCCATTGGACCTGTGTTATGTACATCATAGGAGCCAGGCCAAGGAGCGGGACTGGGCGGGACTGTGAGAGCCAAGAGGAGCCGAGTACCCAGGACATCCAGCTCTGTGTATCTCGGCGGCGCTAAAATTAAAATACCAAACATGCTGCAATTTTGGGCAAGGCTGCAAAGACACTGGAAAAGGCTGCAAATGGACACTGATGAGGCTGCATTGATGGGCATCTAAATGTAAGTTTTTTTTCTTAAACTTCCCTCCTAAAAGTTTTTTCCTTAAACTGCCCTCCTAAACTTGGGGTGCGTGTTCTACGCCGGCGCGTGTTATACGCCGATAAATACGGTATATATATATATATATCCACTGTTAGGGGGTGAAATTTAACAGAAGTGTATCAATTGTTTAGATGTTTGCTCTTTGCTCTCTGGAGGCTCCTAGATTGTGGAAAGATTTGTCTATACTTCCATGCAACAAAAATACCCACAAATAATTGCTAATGCCATCAAGAAACAGCATGGAGGGCAATGGACGGAATGAGAGGGTATTCTGGAAGATTTAATATCAGAGAAAAGGATTTTGCTGGGAAGAAGGGGAGAGGTACATGAGACCCTGAAGACCCCAGTAAATAGCAGAGGGTGCAGATACTGTGGTAGGTGAGGTTGGGAACACCAGTCACATTTTGAAGCCAACTGTAAGACCATCAGTTACTATAGACAAGGTGACAATGCATTCACCCCTAGACTTTCAACCAAATCTTCTTTTGCTCCAGAGATCACAACTTTATTTTTTTTTAACTTCGTCTTTAATTTTCCCCAAGTTTACCTAAAAGCCCATCTGACTCGAAGGCAAACTTCAGCCTCTGCATCTGGATGGGGTCTTCAATCATCTACAGAAGAAAAAATAAATAATCATTTACTTCTCAGTACAGTATATAAAAGACCAAACACTTGGCACCCAGCAGACTTTTAACCACTTAACCTCTGGAAGATTTACCCCCATTCATGACAAGGCCATTTTTTGCGATACGGCACTGCATTATTTTAACAGACAAATGCGCGGCCTTGGAACGGCGTACCCAAATAAAATGTATGTGCTTTTTTTTTCCCACAAATAGAGCTTTCTTTTGGTGGTATTTGATCACCAATGCGTTTTTTTCTTTTTTGAGCGTTAACCACTTCCCGCCCGGCCTATAGCAGAATGACGGCCGGGCGGTGGTTCAGTTATCCTGACTGGGCGTCATATGACGTCCTTCAGGATAACAGCCGCCGCGTGCCCATGGGGGCGCGCATCGCGGCGATCGGTGGTGTGGTGTGTCAATTTGACACACCACTACACAGATCTCGGTAAAGAGCCTCCGGCGGAGGCTCTTTATTACGTGATCAGCCGTGTCCAATCGCGGCTAGTCACGATGTAAACAGGAAGACGCGAGTAGAGGAGAGCCGATTGGCGGCTCTCCTGACAGGGGGGGTCTGCCCTGATTGTTTATCAGTGCAGCCCCCCCTCAGATGCCCACACTAGACCACCAGGGAAGCCCCCAGCATGTGGATGGCCAGGTACATCCCCCATGGCCATCCACATGTGAAAAAATATGCCAATCTGTGCCCACAAATGGACACTGACTGGCACCTCTGTGGCACATTACAAAACAGGGATGCCAAGCAATACCACCCATCAGTGTCATCTGTGCCACCCATCAGTGTTCATCAGTGCCACCTATCAGTGTCCATCCGTGCCACCCATAAGTACCCATCAGTGCCACCCATAAGTACCTATCATTGCCACCTACAAGTGCCCATCAGTCCCGCATAGCAGTGCCGCCTATCAGTGCCCATCATTAAAGAAGAAAATGTACTTATTTACAAAAAAATGTAACAGAAACAAAGAAAAACTTGTTTTTTTTTCAAAATTTTCGGTCTTTTTTTATTTGTTGCACAAAAAATAAAAATTGCGGAGGTGATCAAATACCACCAAAAGAAAGCTCTATTTGTGGGAACAAAATGATTGAAAATTTGGGTACAGTGTTGCATGACAGCGCAATTTTCATTCAAATTGCCACAGCGCTGAAAGCTGAAAATTGGCCTGGGCAGGAAGGTGTCTAAGTGCCTGGTATTGAAATGGTTAAACAAAAAAACATTTTTAAACTTTCTGCTGTAAAACATACCTGATAAAAAAAAAAGGTAAGTGAATAAAAATTCCTATAAAAATTCATAAATTTAGGCCAATATGTATTCTACATATTTTTTGGTAAAAAAAGAAAAAAAATCCCAATAAGCTTATAGTGATTGGTTTGCGCAAAAGTTATAGTGTCTACAAAATATGGGATAAAGTTATGGAAATTTCATTAATTTTTATAATTTTTTTTAATAATACTAACGCCGGTGATCAGAGAACTATAGCGGGACTGCGATATTGCAGTGGACAAATCAGACACTAACTGACACTTTGTGGGAAACAGTGGCACTAATACAGTGATCAGTGTCACTGTACTAATGACACTGGCTGGGAAGGGGTTAGACATCAGGGGCGATCAAAGGGTTAACTGTGTGCCTAGCCAGTGTGGTGTACTGTGGGGGAGGTGCTTGTACTAGGGGAAGGCATTGATCCATATTCCTGCTTTGCAGGAACAAAGGAATAAAAACCGCAGAGGTGATCAAATACCACCAAAAGAAATTTCTATTTGTGGGAAGAAAATGATAAAAATTTAGTTTGGGTACCGCGTTGCATGACCGCGCAATTGTCATCCAAAGTCAGACAGTGCTGAAAGCTGAAAATGGTCCTGGGCAGGAAGGGGGTGAAAGTGTCCGGTATAGAAGTGGATAAAGTGATTGTAAAGTTTTTTTGCTTTTTTTTTAACCACTTCAGCCCCGGAAGATTTGGCTGCTGAATGACCGGGCCATTTTTTGCGATACGGCACTGCGTCGCTTTAACTGACAATTGCGCGGTTGTGCGACGCTGTACCCAAACAAACTTTACGTCATATATATATATAGCTGTGCTTCAATGGATCTCAGGAAGGGCGTAAGCTGACTAGCCCGAAACGTAATCCATCCATCCATCCATATCTGAATCTACTCATGTCTGAAACTGTGTAGGCATTTCTTGCCTTTGATATTGCTTGAAAGGATTATACTTGCTTTGTAAATCTCTCCTGAAGATATTGTGAAATAAAGCAAAGAAGTTTTTAAGTGCAGCAACCTCTTGGACTTTTTTTCTATATACAAGGTCGGTGGGAAGACCTGATTGCTGGCACTAAACTGTAAGCAGAGTGCGGTTCTCCTCTACAAGTGAATATAGATAGATAGATAGATAGATAGATATTAAAAAATTAAATGTATTTATAATCACACACATAGGTTGGACTTGATGGACTTGTTTCTTTTTTTCGACCTCACCTACTATGTAATATGTATATTTTTAAGCTATTGATCCTGCCAGAAATCTTGTAAGTTAATGACTTCCTGTGCACTCTTTATAAGTTACAATGTTTCCAGCTCTCCCCTTGAACTACAGAACACCTCCCCTGACAAAGCTGCTCCTCCATATACAGTACAGCGAGTGAGCGTCGTCACCCTCGTTACTGGCAGGATCACCAGGTGAAAATAAACTGGAAAAAAAGAAGACTAATGGAAACCATCTGGGGTTAAATACACTTTAATAGCACTCAGTGAATAATCCACCCCCCCTGTGATAAGAGATCCGCTGACAAAATAACTAAAAGGGAGCACTCAGTGCAGACTGTAGGTGTCCATGACTTACCTGCCCAGCAGAATGGCCTGTAGGAGGTTAATAAAGGTTTTAGGATTGGTTGCTAGAGATTACTGTACATAAATACTGCTCACTGATTGGTTTCTAAAGGTTACAGCACACCATCTCCTCACTGCCGCCACACCATGGACTGGGGTGGTGAGGGGACCCATCAATAGACAGAAAACTCCTGGGCTCACTGGCAGTGCTGGGGGGAGGGGAGGGTGTGATCAATGGCAAAGCTGATTTTTTTACCGACTGCCAATTGTCTTCTATTGGACAAGGAGGACACATGCTCTTTCTCCTTTCCTTGATTTGCCAAGTATGGTAAGCGAGGGCGTGGCTACTTAAGTTACCACGCCAGCCCGCCCAGACCTGCCCAGTCGTAGTTGGAGCACATGGATGGAAGAGAAGGAGGTGCGCTGCTGTGTAGGCTAAGGTGCCAGGACGCCAGGACTCGGAGGAGGTTCGCCTCCTCCTGTTGACACTGCTGCCTCAGCCTGGGAGGGACCCCGAGGAGGAGAACTTCAACTTGAAAGGTCCGGGGGAGCCCGAGGCCGGACCACGGACACTCAGTGCCACGTGGGGGGAGGAAGCGAGCGAGTCACTTATTTTACACACAGTAAGTGCTCCCAGCTTCTGTTAGAGGGAAAAAAAAAATTCTCCCTCCCTTTTGGGGTGGGGGGGTTGATTTGGTACAGTGGGTTGGTGTGCTCTCTTAGGGGAAAATTGTGTGTGGGTTTTTTCTTTTTTATATATAATTTAGTTAATTAAAAAAAAGATTATATATATATATATATATACACATTTAGGTGGGGGCACAAGGAGTTCAGTTTTTGGGGGGGGGGGGGGTGATAGGAAGCGACAGAGAGCACGGCCTTGATGGGTGGGTTTTTTTTTTTTTGGGGGGGGGGGGGATAGGAAGTGGCGGTGGGTGACCCCCTTATCGGGACAAATAGCTGATGGTGGCCCGGTTAGATTTTTGTGTATTTAAAAATGTAACCGGGCCATCATCAGCTATTTGTCCCCATAAGGGGGTCACCCACCGCCACTTTCTATCTACCCCCCCCCATCAAGGCCCTGCTCACTGTTGCTTCCTATCACACCCCCCCAAAATGTAAAAAAAGAAGGGGTCCACCTTCAGCCAAAAAAAAAAAACCCCATCAAGGCCGTGCTCACTGTCACTTCCTATCACACCCCCCCAAAATGGAAAAAGAAAAGGAGGGGTCCACCTTCAGACATCCAACCCCATAAAGGCCACCCACTGCTGCTTCCTATTACCACCCCCCCACCCCCTAATTTTATTTTATTTTCTTAAATACACAAAAATCTAGGGGGTGGGGGGTGGTAATAGGAAGCGGCAGTGGGTGGCCTTTATGCGGTTGGATGGCTGAAGGTGGACCCCCTCCTTTTTCTTTTTGTCACATTTTGGGGGGGGTGTGATAGGAAGCAACAGTGAGCACGGCCTTGATGGGTTTTTTTTTTTTTTTTGGGGGGGGGGGATAGGAAGTGGCAGTGGGTGACCCCCCTTATGGGGACAAATAGCTGATGGTGGCCCCCTTGGTTAGATTTTTGTGCATTTAAAAAATTAACTGGGCCACCATCAGCTATTTGTCCCCATAAGGGGGTCACCCACCGTCACTTCCTATCTCCCCCCCCCCAAAAAAAAAATAAACTCATCAAGGCCGTGCTCACTGTCGCTTCCTATCACACCCACCCCCTAAAGAAGGGGTCCACCTTCAGCCATCCATCCCCATAAAGGACACACACTGCCACTTCCTATTACCGCCCCCCACCCCCTAATTTTTATTATTTTTTTTAAATACACAATAGTCTAGGGGGGCGGTAATAGGAAGCGGCAGTGGGTGGCCTTTATGGGGTTGGATGGCTGAAGGTGGACCCCCTCCTTTTCTTTTCTTTCCCATTTTGGGGGGTGTGATAGGAAGCGACAGTGAGCATGGCCTTGATGGGGGGGGGGGGGGTAGATTGGAAGTGGCGGTGTGTGACCCTGTTATTTTTCTATTTTTTAAAGCGGTGGGCCAGCTGAGAATTTTTTTTTTTTTTTTTTAAAGTCAGCAGCTACAAACACTGTAGCTGCTGACTTTTAATAAGCACACTTACCTGTCCTGGGTGCCCGCAATGTCGGCTGCCCTCGGCTCTCCGGTCCAGGCAACGCCATTCAAACTAAGGGAAACAGGCAGTGGAGCCTTGCGGCTTCACTGCCTGTTTCCTACTGCACATGCGCGAGTCGCGCAGCGCTTTGTGAATGGGGCGTGCTGTGTTGTGGGACACAGACAGTTCCCAGAACACAGCGCTCCCTATTCCCCAGAAGACAACGCGAGGAGGAGAAGACTGAAGATCACCGCGATGTAGGAAGTGGCAGATTAGGACGATCTGCCTAGCAACAGCCATTTCTGGTAAGTTAAAATTTTTATTTATTTTTTTCTCCAGATTTGTAGGAACAGTTTGATGTAATATTTTTTTTTAGGGTGGTCCTCCACTTTAAATACACAAAAATCTAACCAGGTCACCCACCGTCATTTCCCATCTACCCCCCTATCAAGGCCGTGCTCACTGTTGCTTTCTATCACACCTCCCCCCATGGGAAAAAAAAGGGGTCCACCTTCAGCCATCCAACCCCATAAAGGCCACCCACTGCCGCTTCCTATTACCGCCCCCCACCTCCTAAGATTTTGGTGTATTTAAAAAAATAAAATAAAAATAGGGGGTGGGGGGCGGCAGTGGGTGGAGTTTATGGGGTTGGATGGCTGAAGGTGGACCCCCTCATTTTCTTTCTTGACAGGAAGTGGTTGACAGGAAGCCACAGTGTGCCAATATTAAAGTGGTTATAAACCCTAATAAAAAAAGAGAAAGAAACCCCTGCAAGACAAGGGCATAATGAGCTAGTATGCGTAGCATACCTTAGATCGATCGATGCCCCGGCAGCCGTCCTAGTCACTCCCACGCATGCTTCAGTTTGCCCCAGTACGCATGTGCCGATGACATCAGGGGATACAGGGGATATCTCCTAAACCGTGCAGGTTTAGGAGATATCCTGGGTGGCTACGGGTAAGCCTTATTATAGGCTTACCTGTAGCATAAAGTGTTTGTAAAGGGTTAACAACTACTTTAAGCATTTGCACGAGTAACAGTACTCGTGCAAATGCGCCGATACCTTCAGGTTTGATTCTTTCATCTGTCAGTGGGATTCCCCCGTTGTCAGATGAAATGTATACAAGAGATTGCAGGCAATTATCGGTTAAGGAGCGGGTCCGCAGCATCATTAAAACCGATGAAATTTCTGCTGTCAGTAGGGATTTCCCTTCCCCGCATCGGACCTGTGCCGGCCCCGCCCCTCCTGTGCTGGCCACACCCCTCCATCTTGGCTTCATTTTACATGTCATTGGGGCGATCTGCTTCTCTTCCTCAAGCTCATCTGGAGGCAGGTGACTGATGTGCCTGGTGAGTAGTGTTGTGCACTAAGCCAGGCTTTGCTTCCCCCACCTCTGATGGCTTTCCCTGAGTCTAGGGTCACACTGATGCGATGCGTGATTACAGCTCTGGTTCCCTCATCTCTCCTCTCCCACAGACAGTTCACACTGCCTTCTGCGAACCGCTGTGGGTGCAATACATTGTTAATGACACCCCCAGATCGGTTTACAGATCGCATTGCGAACTGTGAACTCGCACAGGAATTGGATCGCATAGGTGGGAACACCCATGCGATCCGATTCTAGTGTGGGGGGGGGAAACAAGTCCCTGCACTTTTTTCTGTGAGAATCTAATGTGAGTTCAGCCATACAGTTATATGGCTTAACTCGCATCTCAGACATCACATGCGATGTCTGTGATTGCGCTAGTGTGAGCCTGGGCTGAGTGTCTCAGCTGCTGCAGAACTTCTTGGAGGGAGAGCAGTGGTGGCCCGTGCATTGTGGGCGCACAGGCGCCACCCCCCATCCCTGCCACCGACCCCTATCCATGCACCCTGCCCCTTTCAGGATGCCGGACACATGGATTCCTATGGCGGCGGTGTTCTTTTTTTTTTTCTTCTTTCTTTCTGTCCTCCCTCTGTCTTTCCTTCCATTTCTCTTTCTTTCTTTCTCTGTCCTTTATTTCTTTCTAGTAGGTGTATGGGGTAAATCCGCGCAATGAATTGAATGTTTTAGTTATGGATATGGCTGCTGCCTCTACACATACAATACCACCTATGTGGAAAGTATTAGAAAATGGTAAAAAAGCAGGAGTAGTATGGCGCTGCCCTTATGGAGACAAAAAGATATTTTCTTCTTTGTAGTGAATGTATTGCCTAGTGTCCTTATAGAATTGCTTCTAAAACCTGTATGTGTTCAAAAATTGAATAAAACTGTGACTGGTGGCGAATATTTCTATTAGAAGAGAAAAAACAACAACTGGTGCTCCAATTGTTCAACAAAAGTGCATTGTGCCCTTTAAATTAAGTAATAAAGTAGTTATGGATATGGATACAATATCATCTAGGTGGAAAGTGTTAAAAAGGAAAAAAGGAAAAAAGAAAAAAAAAGGAAAATAGGAATAGTATGGCGCTGCCCTTATGGAGACAAAAAAAAATAAATAAATAAAAAACTCTTTCTTTATAATGACTTTATAATTCCTAAAGTGTGTGTGCCAAAAATGAATAAATATGTGACTGGTGCCAAGTCCTTCCCGTTAAAAGTACAATTGCAACCTAAGGTGCTTCAATTATTCAACAAAAGTGCATAGTGCAGCATTACTAAAGTGACCAGTGTTAAATCATACAAATCTATACAACATTGTGCAAATTATCCATCATAAATAGTGACTCTTGTGCTGTGACCAGTATTAGTTGGATAGGAAAAGTTCAGTTTATGAAAAAACAAGTTCTTTTTGGAGTATTTTGTAGTGTTCAATCTTTGAGGGTCAAATATCTGTAGGAAAGCTTCTTATCCAGGTGTTGGTTTCTTTAATTAGTGCCTTGTCTGCATGCTCTGACAATGCTTGCACTCACCGGATTCTCCTTTCCCCTGCAGGGGTATGGATGGTCACAGGGTCTGCCACTGTGTAGCAATCAAGGATATCCCCCAAACTTTACTTGCATATTGTGGTGTAGTAATTACATGTAAAGGAAAGAAGGTATGCCCATCGTGTAAAACCATAGGAGAACTTTTATTAAAACTTAATAGACAAATGTACTCACATTTCAAATGAACAAATCAAGCATGGCAAAAGTTAGCGAATTCCCTTTGTTAGAGGTGCTGCAAGACGTTTTTGTCTCCATAAGGGCAGCGCCATACTACTCCTGCTTTTTTACCACTTTTTCTTTCTGTCCTCCCTCTTTCTTCCTTTCCTTCTTCTTCCTTCTTCTTTCTCTTTCTCTCTCCTTTCTTTCTGTCCTCCCTCTTACTTCTTTTCCTTCTTCTTTCTTTCTTTCTTTCTTTCTTTCTTTCTTTCTTTCTTTCTTTCTTTCTTTCTTTCTTTCCTTTTTCTCTCTTTCTTTCTGTCCTTTTTCTCTCTTTCTCTTTCTTTCTGTCCTTTTTCTCTCTTTCTCTTTCTTTCTGTCCTTTTTCTCTCTTTCTTTCTGTCCTTTTTCTCTCTTTCTTTCTGTCCTTTTTCTCTCTTTCTTTCTGTCCTTTTTCTCTCTTTCTTTCTGTCCTTTTTCTCTCTTTCTCTTTCTTTCTGTCCTTTTTCTCTCTTTCTCTTTCTTTCTGTCCTTTTTCTCTCTTTCTCTTTCTTTCTGTCCTTTTTCTCTCTTTCTCTTTCTTTCTGTCCTTTTTCTCTCTTTCTCTTTCTTTCTGTCCTTTCGTCTGTCCTCCCTCTTCATTTTCCTTCCCCCCCCTCCTTTTTCTTCTTTTTCTTTCTTATTTCCCTCCCTCTTTTTCTTCTTTTCCTTCCCTCCCTCTTCTTCTTTTTCCTTCCCTCTCTCCCTCCCTCTCTCCCTCTTCTTCTTTTTCCTTCGCTCCCTCCCTCCCTCTCATTCTTTTTCCTTCCCTCCCTCCTTTTTCTTCTTTTTCTTTCTTCTTTCCCTCCCTCCCTCCCTCTTCTTCTTCTTTTTCCCTCCCTCCCTCTTCTTCTTTTTCCTTCCCTCCCTCCCTCCCTCTCATTCTTTTTCCTTCCCTCCCTCCTTTTTCTTCTTTTTCTTTCTTCTTTCCCTCCCTCCCTCCCTCTTCTTCTTCTTTTTCCCTCCCTCCCTCTTCTTCTTTTTCCTTCCCTCCTTCCCTCCCTCTTCTTCTTTTTCCTTCCCTCCCTCCCTCTTCTTTTTTCCTTCCCTCCCTCCCTCCTTCCTGCATTAAAGTTGAAGTAAACTTTTGGAGGATTTATTCCACTGTCCTATTTTTACAATGGGAGACGCACCACCCTACATTTTATGGGCCTCTGTACACTGCCCTTTATCTTAGACCTGCTGTACATACTACAGTCCTCTGTACAATGCCCTACCAACATTTCCTATTTAACATTACCACATTCTCCACTATGCAAGCTATATCAATCCGACGAGCAGCAGAGCCAAGGGACTCTGTTGGGGGCACCTGATGTAAGAAGGGACTCTGCTGGGGGCACCTGATGGCATCTGGTGGCAAGTAAGACTCAGGGATCCCACTGATTCTGCATTATGGTGAGTTGAACTATTTCATTTTATATTGCAATGTAATAGAAATAATGCACTTCAACTATCACGGCACCATGGTTGGTATGGTGTCAGGATGACTGCATACTTGCCAACAGTCCCAATTTTTTATTTATTTTTTATTTTTTCCCGGGGCAATCCCGATTTTGGGACCCTCGTCCCGATCGGAGCTCGTCCCGATTCATTTCCCAGGATTTTGCCTTTGTCCCGGGAAAATCGGGATTGTTTTAGGAAAAAACATTCCCCTTGTGTTCAGTGGAGAGGGAAGGGGCAGCCAATCGGCTGCTTCCCTCTCCACTGAACACACGAGAAAGCCAGGAACTGTAGCTGTTGCACTGCTGGGGGACACAGATTGCTCTGTAAGGAGGGCTCAGCTGCTGCTGCCATGGGGCACTGAAGTAAGGTGGGTTCTGTTGCTGGGGGGCACAGATCGTTCTGTGAGGAGGGCTGCCAGCTGCTGGTGATACTGAAGTAAGGAGGGCATTGTTGCTGGGGGACACAGATCTGTAAGGAGGGCTCCTCTGCCAGGGACACCAGATATAAAGGAGGGCTCCGCTGCTGTTGACACCAGATGTAAGGAGGGGCTCTACTGCCAGGGACACAGATCTGTAAGGAGGGCCTCTGCTTCTAGGGTACCTGATGTAAAGACAGACTCTGCTGGGGGCACCTGATGTATGGACAGACTCTGCTGGGGGCACCTGATGCAAGGACGGACTCTGCTGGGGGCACCTGGTGGCAGGCGACACACTCAGGGGTCCCACTGATTCTGCATTATGGTGAGTTGAATGATTTAATTCTATATTACAATGTAATAATAGAAATAATGCGCTTCAATCATCCTGACACCATAACAACCATGGTGCCGGGATGATTAAAGCGCTAACACCAGGTGTTTGGAGTATCTTTAGCTGCTGATTGTTAAACTCTGGAATACAGAGCGCGCCGCATCTTTACTTTCCTTTGTCGCGCCTACAAATGCATGCCCCGCCCCCTTATAATAGTGTGACTCCGCCTACAGTCAAAAAAGTGTCCCTAAATTTTTTTTTACAATGTTGGCAACTATGCTCTTACAGGAGAGAATTTCCCTTCCTAGTGGTAGATTTCCTCTCACTTCCTGTTGTCTCCTTCCGTTTGTAAGTAGGAGTCCTTTGTAAGTCAGATGTTTGTAAGTAGGGGACCGCCTGTATGTTTCAAAAGGAGATTATCCCCCTATCCGAGTCTTTCCCTCCTAGAGCCTAATGCCTTTTACACACATTCCGATTATCGGATGATAAAAATTGCTTTCGGATTGATCGTTCGATAATCTGATCGTTAGTACACAGCTTTCGACAGCTGATCACGACAGTCCGTCCAACAAAATCTGAAGGGACAAACACAAAAACTTTGCTTGGACGACAGCCTACCGTATGACAATCGTTTAATCAGTACGCTAAAAATAGATAGACGAACACCACGCATGATTGGAAACACGAAAATAAACCAGAAAGACACAGGGGTCAAACGTATTTGACATTATTTAAAATATATGTAGCTACGCACAGCGGAAGGTTTTTCCAGAATCGTACGACAAAAATCTTACTTTTCGTAGAGCACATTTTGCGCCGCTGTATTCGATATTAGTTTTATGCAACAAAATGCGAACGATACGTCGTACGACAATTGGAACGTGTGTACGAGGCATTATTATACCTCATAACCATACCTCCCAACTTTCTGAGATGGGAATGACGGACACCCATAAGCAAAAGTATATATTAATAGGATGCGCCCCCTGCCCAGGGGCGGACTGACCATTCGGGCACTCGGGCACTGCCCGAGGGCCCCATGTCACTAAGGGGCCCCATCAGGGTTGCCAGCCTCAATAAAACCAGGGACAGTATGTAAAAATGTGTGTGTATGTGTATTCTGTGTGTGTATACTGTATGTGTATGCTGTGTGGCCCCATAATCTATTGCCTGGTGGCCCCATAATCTTCTATTGCCCGGTGGCCCCATAATCTTCTCCTATTGCCCGGGGGCCCCATAATCTCCTATTGCCCGGGGGCCCCATGAGTTGTCAGTCCGCCCCTACCCCTGCCATGTCCCCTTACAATGAGAATTAATATACAAAAAATGATTGGTTAAACCCACAAGTGCTTTTTTTTTAACCAATACTATTCCTTTATATTGGCTTTTGAAATGTACAAATGCAACAATTTAGAAATGGGATGAAAGGTTTAACAATGTAAAACACTTTTTGATAAGACATATAGTGCATTTTTAATACAGGTATATAGATCAGACCAAAATGAGGGACAAATGAGGAGGACAGAGGGACATTGTTCCAAATCAGGGACAGTCCCTCCAAATCAGGGACAGTTGGGAGGTATGTCATAATCAATGCTTCCCATTCCAATGTTGTTGAAATCAGTTTCAGCTGGCATTCATGCCTAGTAACCTGTCCATAACCAGATCTGCCGGGACAACCCTATGAATGTTACACAATACAAGCTACATGGATGGAGACATCCTTGAGGGAGAGTTTGCTCTCTAGTGACTGGCATCCCTTGGTTGCTAAGTGACAGGAACTTAGAGCTACAGCCCGCCCCCTGAACACCCACTATCCTATCAACATCTCCTTAGTAGTCCCTGAGAGCACTCTGATTGGATGGTGGGAGGGTGTAGCACAACAGAAAGTCCCTGTAGATTAGCAGGAAGCCCAGGCACACTTCCTGTACAGGAGAAGAATGTCCTCTGACTGCAGGTTGTTCCTTTTCTCTGATGACTCTGTGGAGGTTCAGTATGGAGGAGAAGGAAGGCTCTGCCTGTCACCCTGCGGCACTGAGTTCCTGTGTGAGAAGCCTCTGCTTGGAGCTCACCCTGTACAGAAGCCAGAGAGGGGGAGACACAGGACTGAGTTTGTGACAAGCAGCTGCCGGGTAAGGAGAGAGCAAATGATAAGGACCAACCCGGACACATTCTACACTGAGGGGGGATTTACTAACACTGGAGAGTGCAAAACCTGGTGCAGTTCTGCATAGAAACCAATCAGCTTCTTCAATTACGTCCGCCCCTTTAACCCAGCACCACAGCTGTAGGGAGATGTATGTGTGGCACAGCTGCAATGCCTTGCTTCACCGTCCCTGGCAAAAAATGATACACTCGTCCCATTCAGAGGGGAGTACAAACTATTCAAGTGCATGGGGCCCTTCTGGATGTGATCTGTAACCTCATGCAATGTAGTTGGTATGGGCATTACAGGGTTAAAACAGATGTCTCCCTGCTGCCTGTCAAATGCCCTCTGAAAAGTGATCCACCACAGATTGCTTTTCAGAGGGGCAGCAAGGGCTGCCATTGGCATACCTAAGCCCTAACATTTTATTTTTTAGTTTGTGGGATTAACTTCTCCTTCTTGAGGTCTATGCAGTACTGATGCAGAGCGGTTTCCCCTCTTCCTGACCGCGCTATAGATGAATGATGGCTACAGCACGGTCGCACATTTCCGGGAGGGTGTCTATTTACGTCATTTATTGTGAATGGACTACGAGAGTAATGATCAGTAATCACACAGTTCATTGAAACTACAAGTCCATCTGCTGAGGTTGAAGATCCCCGTGAATAAATGATGCGACTTCGCTGGCGGAGGCCCTGCACAGCGACACCGATTTCAAATGTGACAGTGGCTGCAGGGGAGAGGAACCCTCACCTGCTATCACAGGTAATGGGGGGGGTGCTAAGGTGAAGAGAGGGGTCTGTTTGAACATGTACGGGGGGTAACATGTTCAAGTGATGAACCTATCCTTCAACAAAATTTGCTGCTTGGACCTAGAAGAAACGGTTAATTCCAATTGTTTTTCCTACAGGATGGAGAAAGACTTAATTTAAATCATAATGTTTAAAGAGCAACTGTCATTTCTGTCCCTCAGAGGCTCCTCCTCTGACCCGCTGTTGACTCACCGACAGTCCCATTCACTTTAATGGGACGGCTGGTGATGCGGCAGTGACACAACAAGGTGAGGGGCGTGGTGGCAGCAGGTGAGTGGATGCCGCTAACAGGCGCTGCCATGATGGATCTGAAATGACAGGTGCTCTTTAAATGTAAGGAATCATTCTTGCTGGTAGTAAGAATCTTTAATATTTGCAAACAAAATGAAGGTTTCCTATTTAGAATAATAAGCTGTCAGGTTAGTAAAACAGTGATATCAGAACCGATTCAGTCGTACAGTTTGTAGTGTATATAGATTTGCAAAACAATGGGATAAAGAAGTATATACCATATTTATCAGCATATAACACACACTTTTTTTCCCCTGAAAATAGGGGGGGGGGGGAATCGCAGGTGGGTGTTATACGCTAACCGCGTACCTCGGAAAGGGACGAGTGCTGCCGGAAATAACCGAGCCGTCATCTCTTCTCCCCTCGGGTCTCACTCGGCTCGCACGTCACACACAGTCCCACCTCCGCCACTGGCATTGGCCCAGTGTTCTGTCTATCACAGGAGCTGGTCCAATGCCTATGGCGGAGGCGGGACTGTGTGTGTCACTGCCGACTGAGAGCCGAGGAAACGGATGACAGCTCGGTGATTTCATGAGAGATGGGGAGCTGCATCGATGGGGGGAAATGGGGACAGAACAGGCTGCAGCTTCAAAGTGGTTTATTTAAAAAAAAAAAAAAAACAAAAAAAAAAAACTTCCCTCTAAAATATATACATATATATCCACCCTGTTTTCCTAAAAAAAAATAGCTCCTCAGCTGGCCATATGCTATACAATCTGGTTGTACAATCTCCTTTAGATTTATCAAAACTATGTAATATGAGGACAAACCTAACAATACCTTTCGTTTGTATCCAATCAGGCAGTCCCTCGTACTACATAGTTGATGGTAGATCTAAAGGAGATTGTACAAACCAGATTGTATAGTGCATGGCTGCTGTAGGGCTCATTCAAAATACACAGAATCTTGCCAGCAGAAAGAACCTGTGTATTTGCTGTACGCATGTAATGTTTGTGCAAATGCATGTACAGCATACGTGGACCCTATTGGATGCTGCTCCTGGCTAAGTTCATATCAACAATGAGCAATCAAGCAGTGCCTGTGACACTGATGACACATTGGAGGGAGATTTACTACAACTGGTGCACACAGAATCTGGTGCAGCTGTGCATAGTAACCAATCAGTATCTAACTTCAACTGTGCGACAAGTCGCACCCTATTCTTTTCAATGGCACCCATTCAAATCTGTGCGACTTAAATTCGCTGTGACTTTGAAAAGGTGCCTACACAACTTTTGGTGTGACTTTTGATGTGGCTTTGATCCATAGAATGTAAAGTCAGATCAAAAGTCGCACTGGAAATCATGCGACTTTGGAGACACGCTAATGTGAATGGAAGCTGATTGGTTACTATGCACAGCTGCACCAGATTCTATGTGCAACAGTTTTGATAAATGTCCCCCATTGAGTCATTGATGTGTCAGCGGCGCATGCACAGAATGTCACAGCTCCAGCCAGCGGTAGAGTGATTTCAGTTGTTATTGTACTGCAAGCTGGAGCTGTGACAACACTCAGTAGCTATACCTCTATAGCATACATTTTTAGCTTCACAGTATCCTGTCCTGAGACATAAGGATTTATTTTTTACTCACAAGTTAAATGGTTGTGACAGAATGGGCTGACATGAAGGCACAGAGAGAAGCTTACCCAGCTGGACTGGTAAAAATCTCATTGAGCTGGAGTAAGTAAAAGCATTTCTTTTGAAATCTCTTGGTTAGGAATTCTTCAACCTGGTGAGCCAGGGTGCCTGACTTCAAAAATCAGCAATTTTGGTCAGTGGATATACACGCAGTGTGTGAACCGTGGCGGTGGCTGTCCGCCTGTCATTGATTTGTACGGGCTGCTGGAACTGTGCGTATGCCGGCAGCAACGGTCAAGGGACTGTGTTTCTGTCTACGCAGAAACTGGTTGGTGCTAATTGTCCTGTTTGTTTCTGCTCATAGCACAGAATGCTGCTGCATTCAGATCCGGCTATTGGCCACCTCCGACTGCAGAAGCTTATCCGGCCCAGATCACCCATCTCAATGAGCCCTAAGGCCCCTTTCACACTCGAGCGACCTGAAAGTCGCGTGATTTTGTCGCAATTTTGATGCGACTTTAAGCAATGCCTGCGTAATCTTGAGCTCTATGGACCTCAACTCGCATCATAGTCGGACCTAAGTAGTGCAGAGACTACTTTGAAGCCGCTGCGACTTGAAGTCACACAGATATGAATGGTACTCATTGGAAATCATGGGGTACGACTTGTCATGCGACTTTGCAGTCCCAAGTTGCAGGACAAGTCGCACAAGTGTGAAAGGGTCCTAAAAGGCACCTTAAGCAAGACTATAGGGGGGGTGTTTTGTTTTTTTTGTTTTTTTTATTATTCAGCCAGCAGGTTGAATGAAAATAAATAAATAAAAGGTTCCTCCATCCACACAAAGGAGGTTGATGGAGCAATATCCCTGCCAGGACATTGTAGTCTGACAGTGGGACTCGCAACTGTCAGAATACACTGATAAGCGCCAGCAGCCACCGATCAACAAAAGATTTCCAGCATGTCCCAGTCGGTCCAAGTTCTAAATAAAATAAAGGAAAAAAAAAATTAAAAATCTGAAATGTTCTATTCCCTTTTTCTTTGTTCTTTAGGATCAAGTTCTTCAGGCCCTGAACTTTCGCAACACTTTCTCTAGCCGTCCATTTCTGCCATCAAGTCTCATCCCTGCGGAGAAAAGAATTGTATGTATTTTATCAGAGGATGGGAGAGGCTGAGAAGAAGTCCCGGAGGCGAGCATGGGATGAGGTGACAAGAGAGCTAGAGAGCAGGAGGCCTTAGGAGGAGCAAAGAGGAGGATTTGGTTGGTATTTTGAGACCAGGTTGTGAATGGCTTTGTAAGTTATTGTTATGCCGCGTACACACGGTCGGACTTTTCGTCTACAAAAGTCCGACGGACGCCGACGGACTAAAGCTGGCTGACAATCCGATCGTGTGTGGGCTTCCCCGGACTTTTAGCGGACTTTCAGCGGACTTTTCCAGCCGCAAATGTGACGGACTTTAGATTTGAAACATGCTTCAAATCTTTACGTCGTAACTACGCCGGACCCAGAAATCCGTTTGTCTGTGTGCTAGTCCGACGGGCAAAATCCCACTTCCTTATTTTAGGCCGTTGTATGTCATCACGTACAAATCCGTCGGACTTTTGTGTGATCGTATGTAGGCAAGTCCGTTCGTAAGAAAGTCAGCCGCAAGTCTGCCGCAAGTCCGTCGGACGGGCTGTCGGACCTTTGTAGCCGAAAAGTCTGACCGTATGTACGCGGCATTAGTATTTTGAATTTAATTTGTTGGTTGAGTGGCAGCCAATGGAGGGATAGCAGATGCTGAGCAGTTTGTAAGGTGGATGAGCCTTGCAGCAGTATTCCTGATGTACTGAAGGGGGGATAGCCTGTTTAGGGGTAGGCCAATGAGGAGGGAGTTGCAGTAGTCAAGGCGATAGATAACCAGGGAGTGGATTAGAAGCTTTGTGGTAAAAATAGGTTAGGAAGGGGCGTATCTTGGAGATGCTGAGGCGGTAAGCTTTGGAAAGCGATCGGATGTGGAGCCGAAAGGATCATTCAGAGTCCAGGATTACACCTAGAACCTTGGCACGAGGAGGAGGGGTTGATAGTTGAGCTGTTGCTTTTGACAGAGAAATCAGAAGGGGCACGTAGGGGGAGGAAATATTATGAGCTCAGTCTTGGGTAGGTTGAGTTTGAGGAAGTGATGTGAAATCCAGGCTGATCCCAGATCTCTCCATAAAGAGCACCTGTCACATGCCTATTGCTGTCACAAGAGATATTTACATTCCTTGTGACCGCAATAAAAGTGATAAAAAAAAAATGAGTAAAAAATTAAAGCAAAAGGTGTAAAAATAACTAAAAAAAAAAATTTAAAGTGCCACTGTCTTAGCACATAGGCCATCGCATGCGTCGGTCACACAAACGGCAACAGTCTCACACATGTGAGGTATCGCCACGTACGTCCAATAATGGGCAGTAATTCTAGCAAACCTGTAAAGGCTTTTAAAGGGTCGCCTATGGATAGTAAATATATGTAGTTTGTCACCGTTGCACGGGCTTGCGCCATTTTAAAGCGTGACATATATGGTAAAAAAAAAAAAAAGGCCTAAAGGTCAAGTGGTTAAAATATTTTAAATGGACAAAAAAATAGTTAAAGCAGAATTCTGTATTTTGCTAATGATTGACAGAAGGAGATAATGCAATGACTGCTGTGTGTGTTTTTGTGTTTTTTTTTTTTTCCCTGTTCTCTCAGAGCCTTATGAAGGATATATCTGAAGTCACATGGCCCTCTGTGGATGATGACGCCGGGTGTGTGACACGTCTGGAAGATGGCGGTGTAAAGGTTTCCTCGGTAGATGGACATGCCCATTTATACATGCCCATCTCTCAGCAAGAGTTCACAGTGGAGTTTTTATGCCAGCTCAGCTGTATCCCCACATCACAGAACAAAGAGAACCCAGTGAGCAGTGAACCAAACCCAACAAGTGATAAAACTAGAGACAGTAGAATATGGAAATATCCCTCCTGTGTGCTGCAAGAAGACTCCCAATCATTTGTGACAAAGCATGCCTTCCAGTACACATGGCTGGTGCAGCGCTACTCTACAGCGGTATGTCCACTGTCATTCCACCAACCCATGAACTTAGCTCTTCATTTCCACACACAGTCCACACAAAGAGATACAGAGCGATCTTCAGATATTTGTACGATTATTGATGATGAGTGCTCAAAACATCTCAGGAAAGGAGCTTCATCTGTTTTACCACGAGCCCTGCCTCTCAGCTGTCCTGCATCACACCTGCACAGGTACTTATTTTGTGCCCTGTGTATTGTCTGCTGCTCTGCCCAGGGCCATATAATGCTAAAGCTAAATACAGAGTTTGGACATCTGTTGGGCACGTGTACATGATCTGATTTTCTGCAGGCCACAAAGTCAGGCGAGTGTGTGTGCCAGTAGCTCATCTCTGTCCACACATTGTAAATGGCGAGGGAATGCATCAGAGTAGTGGCTGAAGATATTCGCTTATAAGGGGGGGAATAACCGTGATCAGAGCAGGTTTTCTAATGTGTACAATGGATCGCTGGTTCCCTCCTAACAAGTGGGGCATCTACTGTATGTCCACCCACAGATTGTAAGAATCAGGCTGGGTTGCCCTAAAGCACATCTGTATAAAATAATACCCAACAAACCCACCTTCTCCTTCACTAAACAATAGGCACCCTTTAGTGTATATATACACTGGGGTTGATTTACTAAAAGCAAATATACTGTGCACTGCAAGTGCACTTGCTCCTGAGCTTCACTTTGCAAAGAATACCCAATCACATGCAAGGAAAATAAAAAACAGCATTTTTTGCTTGCACGTGATTGGGTTTTAGAAATCAGCAGCACATTCCCTCAGATCTAGAGCAACTGCACTTTCAGTGCACAGTATATTTGCCTTTAGTATATTAACCCCATTGACTGCTTTTGCATCCATCTACTCCTCTGATCACTGCTGGTGCCCTTCTGAAAATTCCAAAGAATAATACACACATGCATGTTTTGCAACCCTCCCATAATGCATTGCTGCCTGAATTCCAAAGCTCAGAATGCAAAACTAAACAATCAGGGAAAGCAAGTTTTTGTACAGATCTTTGAGGGGGCACCAGTGGCAATGGGAGATGTAGATGGGATCAGAGGCAGTATATGAGATAAAATATAAATATATGATATACCTCACAGGATGGACAGGATCACCATATTGTTCTTAGTACGGTATAAATACCTCACTGAGAACAATATGGTGATCCTGTCCATTCTCAGACCTATTGGGATGTACCTTGCAATGAACACTCACCTTTTTCATTTTTTTTTACAGCAGTGGTCTTCAAACTGGGGCCCTTTTGCTTGCTCTTTATGTGGCCCTTGGGGGTGCTAATGTATTTACTGATACTAATTCTTCCCAATGATGCTAACAATGGGTCCCAGTGCCAAGCCCTTCTTGTCCTAAAGCCTGGTACACACACAATAAGTTGTGTGTGGTGTTTGGTTTTGTTTTGTATTTTTTTTTTTTTTTTTATTCAACCCAGGGGGCTGAACAAAAAAATTTGACAGATTGCTCTACTAACATAAGTGAAGTTAGTACAGCGATCTCCCCCTCTTTGCTATTGTGTTCTGACAGGGTGACCCCCCGCCAGAACACACAGGACATTGGCTGCATGCCCGTTCGACAATAGCCAGTCGTGAGACCACCTTCTGTCGGACAGGGAGCTTTACACGCGGGCCGAATGTCAGGCGGTTTCTACTGTACTGGCTGATTTCTGGTGATATTCGGCCCATGTGTACCTGGCATAAGCTATACTCAAATAGCAAGCATCACTTGCATGGAGTTGGATGCTTTATTTCCTGCCTGTATTCTGCTGACTTATTTAATAGCTAATATTACACATTCCAAGGTTATAAGAGACATGCTAAAGGCAACAGTACACAGTCTAGGAGGGGAAATGTTCCTCACTCAAAGGTTTCCCTGGCCCTCAAGAGCCCAGCAGAACTAGGGCTTTAATAGAGACCCTATTGCTGTTCTAGTTTTTATTTTATCACCCCTGAAAAAAAAGCATTATACTGTTAAATCATATTCTTAATGATGATGAATATCATTATTCATCATTAACAATATCATTCTATCCTCATTTTATATATGATATGAATATCATCATATTTTTAAATGATTGTATTATATATGGGGGCTGTAATTTAAATTTGACATAAAACACACACATGCATTTTTATATATTTTTTTTGTATTTCAGTTGCCCAGTGTAGGCTTTATGTTTTAGGTGAAATTCTCAACCTATATTTTTTATTTTAGATGGAATTTTGCTAATTTCACTTTGGAACAAGAAGATTTTCTGACAGCTCATCCTCTGCCTTTAAAAGTGATGATTCACAATGGTGTCCTTTACAGGTTGGATGTATTGATGACTATATCACATGTTAATAGCATCTTTTAGGATATGCAAATCCAGCTAACATCTTAAAGCTCATAACTGTCTGAATAAATGGCTTGATGTGTTGGCATGGCGTGGCGTTACATACTACATTCTCCATATGCCCTGTGCTGAAACATACATACAGGGGTTGGCATGGCTGGTTGTTGGTACTATCACTGTGTGAAGTTTCTGTCTTATTGGGATGGGGGGAAAGCCTCCCCAGCAAAGTAATAAACATATTGAAGTACTTAAAAAGGTTGTATACCCACACATCTCTTAAAAAAAAAAAACCCTGCAAGGCAAAGGCATAATGAGCTAGTATGCACCGCATACTAGCTCATTATGAAATGCTTACCTTAGATCAAAGCCCCCGTATTGCAGCCTGGTCCACACCATCTTGCCCTCTGCGTTTCTTCTGGGTTCCACGGCTCCAGCGCTGTGAGTGGCCGGAGCCAAGATGACGTCACTCCCGCGCATGCGCGCGGGAACCTTCTTCCCAGGAGCGTCTGCCGGACCTTCAGCTGGACATTAGGAGCGCATGGGCCGCTGATGTCAGCAGCTGCATGCAAATGGAATACATCCTAAACCGTACAAGTTTAGGAGATATTAATTTTACCTACAGGTAAGCCTTATTATAGGCTTACCTGTAGGTAAAAATGACAAATTGGGGTATACAACCACTTTAAAGGCCCCTTCCAGGCTTTCCGATTAGGTCCGCCTGTCAGTTTTTCAGGCGGAAACAGATCGGACACTCTATTCACCCCTATGGAGCAGCGGATGTCAGTGGTGACATGTCCACTGCTATCCGATCCTGTCCGCCAAATCTAGACGGATGGTGACACTATTTTCCATCCATCTATGGGATCGGATATAAATGGACAGGCGGTCCTTTTCATCCGATCTCCCCATAGAGGAGAACAGGGCTCTAACAGGTCCATCTCTGCACAGTGAGCGGAGACAGATCTGTCAGGAGATTAACGGAGCGATCCCCTGCTGAGCAAGTGGAGTCTGTCAAACGGACAACCCCTTGTGAAAGGACCCAAGGGGTAATTCCTGTCTGCCCATGTCGCTCCCTAAGTAACGGGTATATAGGTAGTGGATAGTTTCTCGTGTGTTGAATCAGCAGAAACAATGAGATTTCTATTTCTGCAGAGTGTGGACGTAATGCCTGGTACACACGATGAGATTATCGGAATATTTTTTTTTTTTTTTTTTTTTTGCATTTTAATCTCGTATCAACCATGAAGAGGTTACTAAAATTACAAAAATTTTGAATTCTAATAAAATTGTGGAAGTGATGTATTGCATCGTATTTTTGTACAAAAATTGTACGATCTGCTATCGTACGAGAAGTTTTCATGCTTGTCCCATCGGATAATTTCAGATGAACTGTCAACTCTCGAAAGCTGTGTACTAACGATCAGATTATTATACGATCGCTTCAAAAGCGGTATTTTTTGTATGATTTTCTGATCGTGTGTACGGGTCTTAATGGAAGGATTCTTAATAGGGGATCCTGTCTAGAAGCCAGAGAGTCAAACCAGCAGCATTTGTCAATAACTGAAATATATGTCCTTTATGAAGAGTGACCCTTTAATACTGTAGTATTGCTCTGTAGAGCTCTAAAATGAAGTACATAACACCACTTGTATAATTCTAAGCTGTATTCTTCTCATGTTTATATGTAAATGTGATCATCTATTTTAGGTTCAATATGGATGGCACTCTCTCAGTGGAAATATACCCAGGAGATGGATCTGTTTTCCGTTCTGAGGCAGAGCACCTCGGAAAATATTTCAAGCATTATTTCGTTAATAAAGAAATAGGACAGGTAATATAACAGGTGCACTTCCATGAAGAATATTTTTAAGATGTCGGGTCTACTCATTTACCACTTTCTAGGACTCCATCTGCTGCAGACTTTATGGGATATGGGTGTCTCCCTCTCCTTGCTGCAATGTTTGCTTGTTGTTATGGATACTTCAGCAGGAAATGTGAGACTCGGGCTACATGCTGCCTGTGCTCTATTGTCCTCTAAACAAACTCACTTTTAAACTCACTTTATTACATCAGGAGTATAGCAGATGCTAACTTTTTAGCATATTTTATCAAAAGGGGTGTGTGTGTGTGTGTGTGTGTGTGTGTGTGTGTTTTTTTTTTTTTAAAGGTTTTTCATACAAACAAAACAAGAAATTAAGGGGGTCCATACATATTCACAAGGTTATACATTATGGTTGTATTATAACAAAGTACAATAAAGACGTGACTGAAAGGCAAAGTTGTACTTTGTGCAATCCGTGGCTTCATGAAAATGAATATTAAACATTTAGCCTGGGTTCACACTTGTGCGAACACAGACATCGCATGTGACTCGCACCCGCACTGCGGTGCCGATCGCATGCGATGTCTGTGCAATGAGAGTTTAGCCATACAGTTGTATGGCTGAACCTGCATTCGATTTGCAGGAAAATAGTGCAGGGGCTGTTTTTTTTTTTTTTTTTTTTTTTTCCTGCACTGGAATCGGATCGCATGGGTGTTCTCACCCATTCGATTTGATTCCTATGTGTTTTCATAGTTCGCTCTGCGATCCGATCTGGGGGTGTCATTAACATTGTACTGACACCCGCAGCAGTTTGCAAAGGGCAGTGTGAACTACCTGTGGGAGAGATGCGATGCGGAAATCGGAGCTGTAATCGTGCTGGTTTCCGCATCGCTACAGTGTGAACCTAGGCTCAAACAAAGAACCCTGCCTCCTGATGTCTAATTAAGAGACGAAATCCGCCCGAGTAGCGGCGAGCGGGTTATCTCGAGTCTTCAAGTCCATACACGGACAGTATCGGCTGCCGCCCCCAGAGCGGCGGTTAGCAGCATTTTTAAAAATATTACTGGCAGATGATCCTTGGGTGCCAGGGAGGCACCAAACAATGTGAGTAGCATTTTTATGTGTGAATGTGTTTGTTGATGTTTTTGTGTGATGATATCCCTCTCTGCTTTATACACATGTTAACTCCAAAACTGGCCTATGTAAAAGGAGACCGCATTAAGGAACACCTAGACGCACACAGCGGAGCTTTTGAAAGCTTTCTTTTGATCTCTTTTGGCATTTGCTATAAGAGGTCAACTACATTTGGTGAGTCTGGACCCAATGAGTCTGGGGCACAGCGCACATGGACTAAATTGAAGTTTAATACCACTGCACTGTCGCTTTTAGAGCACTGGGGATCGTCCGAGAGGATGTAATTGATCCATATGTCAATCAAATTTTTGTTTAAGCGTTTAATATTTTCATGAAGTCATGGATTGCACTTTAATTTTAGGCACTGACACTTTTTTGACACATTATTTGCTTGAATGATAACTTTTGACAAATATTTGCATCAATTTTATTTAAACATTTACATTACTTATTTATTCTTCTGGTTTGTATATACAGTACCAGTGCACAGTCTATTTGCCTTTTAGTAAATCAATCCCAATGTTTGTGTGTGGTGTGTGTTGTGGGTTTTTTTTTTTTTTTTTTTACCACTCTCCTTATTCAGGTGTACTCATCAGATTCTGTTGATCACTTATAATAGAAGTCAAAATACAGTAGGCTTGTCCAAAACCATTCAGACCTGATCTACTCATCATCGGGTCCCAGATAAAGAATATACTCCATAAATAGAGTTAAAGAGATGAGATTACACATTGAAACAGCCATCTGTGTGCATTATGATGTAACATTGCTTATTCCTGGCCAATGAATTTCCTTAGTCTTAGACTTTTCAGGAGAGGAAACAATTTTTTGCTTTTTGTTTTTTTTTTTATGCACCATTTAGCTGAGTAGGATGTTTATGCACTGTTTATTTCATTTTATAGAGGGTGCTGTGTTATTTGTGTATTTTAAAAGGCTTGGTAGTTCCAAACCGGGCATGAACCAGGTGTTTTCCAAGATGGTTGGAATGGGCATGTGAGGGAATAGCAGTTTACCTGAATATTTCACATATCCCAAGTCTTCAAAGAATGGACAGTAATAGGACTGTGGAGGTTTTTTTCTTGGCGCAGGGGAAGGCACGAGATGTTAGTCACATTAAAGTGGTTGTAAATCCTTATGTATACCCAGTGAAGGGACTATCCTCAGGTGATACAGAGATGAAAATCGGTTTATCCGCAGTCTTCTCTTTACATCTGTTCAAAGTCCAGAATTTATAACCTTGTCTGAGAGCTCAGAAAAGGGGAGGAGAGCTGAAGTTACACTCTGCAGAGCTTAGCAAGGAGAGGTCTCAGAGCTGATTGGAGGGAAGAGACACGCCCCCTTTACACAGCTCACAGGAACAGAGCTGAAGCTGTCAATCTGATGGGGGTCCCCCCCCTGTCACTATTTTTCTCTTGGTGTCAGGAAAACATGTCAGAAGTGACTCATGCTGATGGCAGAGGATGAAAGCAGCAGACAGAAATTACACTTAGTGCTTTTAATTGAGACAAGTACACACTATAGAGGGATATGCTCTGTTCATATTTAATGTTTGAGGTTTACAACCACTTTAATGGACGATACAGGATAAGCTTCTAGGTTGGCCCACATGTCTCGCCAAGGGTTTCAAAGTAACTGACTTCAATTTTGTTCTATGTTTTATAGGTAGAAGACCGGCTGTATACTGTCAGAGACCTGCCTCCAGACAAGCCGAGAACTTTGTATTCAGTCCGTTCCATCCTTTCTCAAGCTAAAAGGTTGTTGCTTGGTTCAAACAGCAGGCCAGAGAACAACTGGATTTCTTCACTGAACTGCTAAAGCTTTCATAGCAGGTCTAAAGTGCAGGCACCTAAAAGCAGCCTCCACAATCCTGCACCAGCTTTCATTGCCTTCGCTAAGCCTGAATACCAGGCTGATTGGGCAAAGCTTTGGCAATTCCCAGTAGTGACAGAGCTTGCCCACCCCCTCCAACCTTCTAAATTGATTCTACCTTTCATCATGCCGTACTGCATGGACACTTCTTCCTTTTTAGACACTTTCTGTGATGAAGTCGGTCACCCTATGCAAATACTGACTTCATCTAGGATGGAATTCTGTTAACACATTGCAGGTTTAGAGTTTAGTACAGACACACTTTTTAAAAAGAGACCTATCAAATATGGACTCTCCCACCGCCAGCTTATTTTTGAAGAAGCAACTCCTAAAGGTGTTTTTATTCTTACTTCAATAATTGGTGCAGCATTGACGAAGCTGAAGTATTAGCGGGTTTTTAGACACTTGAAACGTGCTTATTTCATGCCGGTAACCACTAAGTTAGTAAAGGAAGTATCTGCATGAAGAGCCATAGTTTGTATCTTTTTAAAGAGAACCAGTAGTGTTGCAAAAATCTGAGGAAAAAAGAGAAATCGTCCGTTTTGCCTATTTGCTCTCTGTAGTTGATCTTTTCCCCTTTACTGACTTACCATGTTTCATTACACACTGTGTTTCTGTCTGGAAACAGCCATCTTGATAGAGGAGCAGGGCTTTTCTTCCATGTCAGATCTGCCCCCTTATGACTTTTGGGGTAATGGTCAAAATGGATGGATCTTATGGATCTTATGTATAAACTGTTTCAGTGTAGTTGTGTGACTGGAGCAGTATATAGCGATGAGATTGTTTGTTTTGTTTTATTAACTATATTGTAAATTAAGTCTAGTAGCCCTGCAATGATCATGAATAATTACTCTCCTCGCCTGCCATACATGAAATTTCCCTTGAAAGTATCTGTCTTTACTTATATTTATTTATTTTTTATATGTTTAATTTTCTATTGGCCATCTCTTATTATTCTGGTAGTGTATGTATTGTGAATTTTCTGTTCGTAATCATCTGTAAATCATGCATATGTACTGCGGCAGTATTCATTTTTTTTTTTTTTTTATTGTAATGGGATATTGGTTTAGAAGTATATAAGCCTTTTCATTTCCCTTTTTCCTTCTCACATTCTTTGTCATTTTATTCATATGTATAAGTACTTGGTCTGCATTGCAGAAGGAATGTCTATTGCTGGATTGTGTAATTTGGGGTCGGCAGTATCGCTTTGCCATATCTCTGAGCTTTTGTGCTTTAAAGGACATTTGTTAGAAAAGAGGAATTTTATTAACTTGTTTGGATGGCACAAGCTCCAGTGCATTATCCTTGCTTTACTAGCAAGCCACTGCACTGGAGCAAGCATGTGACCAGTGAATGTTAGTTCTGATATGTATATTTGTTCTGTCGCTGAATGATTAATTAGTAACAAAAGCCAGGCAGGGCTGGATTCTGTACAGGCAGGGCTGGATTTTTGCTTCCTGTCCTCTCTTAGGCCCCTTGCACACGGGCGTTTATAATTTTACTGATGTTTACTCAGGAACCTGGTGACGTCCATGTGCAAGGGGCCAAAAACTGTAAAGCTGTGCAAGCATATAGACTAGTACAATTCTTCTTCATTGCCAGTATTGTGATATTCTCACTTACTCCACTCAAACTTTTCTATTTTTGTTACTGATCTGTACCCAATGCTGTATATCTTTACTCAGCTGTGTGCAAAGTTCCATGGACAACAATTCATCTCATTTCAGATCATACTTATACTCTAGTTGCCTGGCTGCTTCTTCCTTTTTTTTTTTCTTAGATTCGCATCTGTCTAGCCCAAGCATGTCCAAATTCCAGCCCACGGGCCAATTGCAGCCCATGTTCTGGTTTAATGCAGCCCCACTGGTAATTTTGGATATGTTTATCTTTTGTGGCCCCCAACATATCCCCGAGCGCCGCTGGAGGATTTGTTGGGGGGCCACAAAAGATATATACCGTTTTTATCGTTCTGGGAGGGGGCTGGACGAGTGCCTTCAGATTACATACAGGAGAATCTCCTGTTTACTCGGCAGCATCTGTAATAGGAAGTCCCGTCTCCTGGGCTGGCATTGGACAACTGTTCTGTCTATCATAGGAGGCGGGACTTTGTATTAAAGAGGCCGCTGAGTATACAGATTCTCCTGTATGTAATCTGTTGGTGCTCATCCCGCACCGCTCCCTGTCCCCTCCGAGGCTACAGATGGACATAGATCAGGCTGCATTCATGGCAATGGTGAGGCTGCAGATGGGTATTGACCCTTTATTTTGTTTCACATTTTGTTTATTTAAAAGGTAAATTTTTTATTTTTTTTTCCTGAAACTTCCCTCTTAAAGTGAAGGTGCGTGTTATATGCCGATAAATACGGTATATTCAAATAACACGCCTGAGCTCATCCTTAGACTCTTCACACACAGCCACAAAGGAAAGAGAATTCTTGTTGGGCAATGTATTAGTTTGCATTTAATTTTAATGGTTCAAAGAATGTCAGGCAAAATGGTCGGCCCTCAGGCATGTTCAATTCATCAAATCTGGCCCTCTTTGAAAAAAATTTGGACACCCCTGGTCTAGCCCTAAGCTAGCCATGCATGGCTCAAATTTCATCGAATTCCAGTTCCAAATACTGCAGCTGCTGACTTTTAATAATCAGACACTTGCCTGTCCCAGGGTCCAGTGATGTGGGGGAACGAAGCCCCGCTCATCTCCCCCTCCTCTCTGCAGCGCCGGCATAGTCACTGTGGGCGCCCGGCTATGGCTTCACAGCCGGGCACGCACTGCGCATGCACAAGGCGCGCCGTGACTGCCCGGACAATCATCTGGGACCTGTGACGCGTCCCATATAATTGCCGAGAGGGAGGGGGGAGAGGTGATCTCCCTTCCGCTGCCGAGGAAGTGGGAGCTGGGACCCTCTATAAAGAAGGTATCCACTCCCCCCCCCAAAATAAAATGACATGCCAAATGTGACATGTCAGGGGGTCACCTTCCCTTAAAGTGGAAGTTCCATTTTTGGGTGGAACTCCGCTTTTAATCTGCTAAAATTTGGGTGGAAAATTCTCACATGAACACTAACTGCATCGTATCAGATGAAGTCAGTGCTCTGGTTTTCAATCAACCTTTGCAGCTGCTTAATGTCCTATATATAGGACATTGACATCAGTCCCTGCCCTCAAATGGCTTACAATCTAAGGTCTCTACCTCATTTCCATACACATACTAGGGCCAATTTTTTAGATCGGAGCCAATTGACCTACCAGCATGTCTTTGGAGTGTCAAGTAATTTTTCTCTTGACCAGCCATTAGGCTGAATGAGTGCAATTTAAACATGTATAAATAGACTTGTGATTGTAAAGTCTCGTGTGTGTGGGGTGTGTTTTTTTTTTTTTATTTTTTTTTTTATATTTATAACATGTTATACTTGCCTCCTCTGCGCAAGGTGTTTTGCACAGATCCTTCTCTTTCTCTCGTGTGGGCGCACTCCCGAGTCCTGCTGCTGCATCTATTGACAGACAGCAGGACTCTGCCCCACCCCCGGCTCCCATGTCACTAGATTTGATTGACAGCAGCGGGAGCTAATGGCTCCCGCTGCTATCAATCCATCCAATGAAGACCCAAGACAGCAGCTGGGCTCGTCCTCATCACTAGAACATTCAGGTAAAAAAAAGGGGGCTCTGGGGGGGGGCAGCTGCAGCACAGGTTTTTCAACTTAATGCATAGAATGCACTAAGGTGAAAAACCCTGAGGGTTTACAACTCCTTTTATTTACTATAACACCAACAAAAAAAAAAATAAGTCAAAGCCACACAAGGCACTCTGAGATAGTGGAGAGGTCTAAGGGAGATTGTTTCTCCTCTCTGCATCAGTATACTTAGAACTAAAAAGAATGGGTGAATTGTCTCCTTATGCCGCGTACACACGATAGGATTTTCCGACGGGAAATGTTCGATGGGAGCTTGTTGTCAGAATTTCTGACCGTGTGTAGGCTCCATCGGACATTTTCCGTCGGAATTTCCGCCAAACAAAATTTGATATCTGAATCTCAAATTTTCCAACAACAAAATCCATTGTCATAAATTCTGATCGTGTGTACACAATTCCGACGCGCAAAGTTCCACGCATGCTCGGAATCAAGCAGAAGAGCCTCACTGGCTATTGAACTTCATTTTTCTCGGCTCGTCGTACGTGTTGTACGTCACCGCGTTCTTGGCTATCGGAATTTCTGACAAGATTTGTGTGACCGTGTGTATGCAAGACAAGCTTGAGCCAACATCTGTCGGGAAAAAAAACATGGATTTTGTTGTCGGAATGTGTGATCGTGTGTACGCGGCATAACTCTGTTAGCAGTTTGGTTTCAGGTGTATGGATATTATTGGGTGAACTGTAAGTATGTAAGACATTATTCCCCCAAAATAAAAGTACATAGTTTACAGAGGCAGCTATAAGGACCCAGCTAGATGGTACTGGCTAAAGATGAGCTTTGAGGATTGTCTTGCATTTTGGCTCCGATTTTGGTCTGAACCCAAAAGTCAGCTGTCATAGTCAAGCCCTTGAGGATGGAGATGATTGTGACCATTGACCTAATATGGGCACATGTCAATGACATTGACAAACGCCTGGCAGGCAGAATAGTCCGAAACCCTTTATTGTATACAAGAATGTATTAATAAGGCCTCATGCACACTGGACGTTATCAAAAAGCCAGTAATGTTAGCTGTAGAGAGTTTTTCAGCATTTTTACACTAGGGTTTTTTGGCTGTAGTGTTTTTTTAGCAACAAATTATACTCCCATAAAAGCTTATAGCCACGTTTTTAGGCTGTTTTCAGCTTTTTACAGAGTTGGAGCTGTTTTACAGCTGAAAAACTCCTCTCAAAACCTACTAGTTCAGGGTTTTTTTTCCAGCCAGATAACACCCCTGCCAAAACCTGCTGATAACAGCCTATGTGTGCATGGATACATAGGATAACATACTGGGGAGTTTATTGGCTGCAGAATAAAACGTCTGAAGCCAAAAAATAGCAGTTGTAAAAACATAGAGTGTGCAATGAGGCCTTATAGTCAGCAACATTATATATGGGTGATGACCTGGTGACCCCAATGCCTCAGACAATGCCTGTGTTGACTGTGCAGAAATTTGACCCTGATAACAGGTTCTCTTAGGTCATGCTTCAGTCAAACATGCAATAATAATAATGCAACTCATTTATCAATCAGGCGTAATGTATTTTTGATCTCTCTCTTTTTTTATACCTTATATGGGCACATACCATTCATTTTATTTATTTTCAGTCCGGTCACTGATATGTTTTTTTAATTTTATATTTAATTATGTATTGTACTATCTATCATAATTATGGTTTTTCGATTAATCCCATATACTCTATATGTGTTTTGGGCATCTAAGCTGTTTTATGGACTGTACTGATGCCCCTCATTGGGAGTGTCTGGTGGGCTCTATGTTTGAGCCTTTACACTTTAGTGTGGTGAAGTACGCTCTCCTTTTTTAATAAAATTATTTTATATAAACTCATGTTTATCTAATATTTTTTATGCCTAAATGTAATCCATTTGGACATTACCTATAAGCTTTTAGGCATACACTATATATACTGAATCATCCAAGCTCTTATATATTTTACTATTATGCTTCTCTGTATTTGTTCACCTTTGGTGACACCTTGGCGGCTCTTCCGGCCCCTTATTGAGGCCGGGCTCTACTTCCTGTAAAGCTGCGACCCTATCAAATGTGGTTGCTGGCGGACTGATAGAGAGGCTTGGCTGATGAAGCCTGGAGCGTATTGACGTTGCTATTGTGACCTGCGCGTGACGTCATCGCGCAACACGAAAGCGAGGCTTGGCACTGAGTGTGGAGCACGGCGGCGCCGCTGCGCTCCCACTCACTATGTTATTGTGACCTGCGCATGACGTCATTGCGCAACACGCAAACGAGGCTTGGCACTGAGTGTGGAGCGCGGCGGCGCCGCTGCGCTCCCACTCACTATGTATTACGTACTGACAGCGAGGCTTGGTTTCCGGATTAAACAACCGGACCAATGCCAAACTGTATTCGCTATTTTTATTATAAATCGGGGCTCAAAATATATTATAGGTTTCTATGTACACAGTCCCTCTTAGTTTTTAAGGAACTATTAGCATATTTGCTTTATATGCCCCTTTGAACCGGAAGTGGCGGCCATCCGAAGTACTTCCGGTTTCAGACACTTCCAGTGGGGGTCACCATTTCTTTATATAAAGAGCGGTGGGATGAGGGGGTCCACACCCCAGATGATGACTGTTTAGTTGAAACATGTCGGGTGGACCTCTCATGACTACCGCTACACGATCTACATGCTGTTTTTACCTTCTAAAAATGTGAGTCTGTTTTTATTCGCTATTTTAATAAATCCAAGTTTAAAAACGTTATCACGCTATGTGAGTGTTTTTATCCCTCACATGCCACACAAATTAATCGCTTGGCTTATGGTGTATCCATTGAAGAGGAAGCCGTGCTAATTCCTTCCCCCCTTTCTGTGTGATGATGACATCTGACCAGATATAATACTCAGACCTGTTGGTCATCAAGCCTTTTTGACCTGTTTTGGCATATGCTATTTCAGGCCACTATCTCTGGTAAGCCTCCATGATTCCTGGTGACGGTCCTGGCACTGATTTCAATCTTCTGTGCACTTCTGGTCTCCCTGCGGTCCATTCACCTACCAGGTTGCTGGGTCTAAACAACCCCTCTGCATGCTCAGGAGACACCTGTTCATCATCGCTTATGCACCGTTATCACAGATTTTTTGCTTATATTTAATTTTTTTTTTCTCACTCATAATGATATGGACTTTATATCTAATACCATTTTGTGATGTTTTTTCACTTATCATTGGATTTAGTGAATGTATTTAAGTGCTATTATTTTGTCCACTAGTCACATTTATTCACGTAAGCACTTTTTGGTTCACACTGAAATGTTTGCTTTGTAATCACTTAATATTTAAGAGTGTTTTATTATTTAGATTCATTTCATTTATCACTTACTTACGGAGTTTATAGCGCCACACTTTTTGAAGTCCCCCCCCCCCCCCTAGAGTACACGTCCCCCCCCCTAGAGTACAGGCGTCCCCTTCCCCCCTGGAGTACAGGCGTCCCCTTCCCCCCTGGAGTACAGGCGTCCCCTTCCCCCCTGGAGTACAGGCGTCCCCTTCCCCCCTGGAGTACAGGCGTCCCCTTTCCCCCCTGGAGTACAGGCGTCCCCTTTCCCCCCTGGAGTACAGGCGTCCCCTTTCCCCCCTGGAGTACAGGCGTCCCCTTTCCCCCCTGGAGTACAGGCGTCCCCTTTCCCCCCTGGAGTACAGGCGTCCCCTTTCCCCCCTGGAGTACAGGCGTCCCCTTTCCCCCCTGGAGTACAGGCGTCCCCTTTCCCCCCTGGAGTACAGGCGTCCCCTTTCCCCCCTGGAGTACAGGCGTCCCCTTTCCCCCCTGGAGTACAGGCGTCCCCTTTCCCCCCTGGAGTACAGGCGTCCCCTTTCCCCCCTGGAGTACAGGCGTCCCCTTTCCCCCCTGGAGTACAGGCGTCCCCTTTCCCCCCTGGAGTACAGGCGTCCCCTTTCCCCCCTGGAGTACAGGCGTCCCCTTTCCCCCCCTGGAGTACAGGCGTCCCCTTTCCCCCCCCGGAGTACCGGCGTGTCGCTTCCCCCCCCCCGGAGTACCGGCGTGTCGCTTCCCCCCCCCCCGGAGTACCGGCGTGTCGCTTCCCCCCCCCCCGGAGTACCGGCGTGTCGCCTTCCCCCCCCCGGAGTACCGGCGTGTCGCTTTCCCCCCCCGGAGTACCGGCGTGTCGCTTTCCCCCCCCGGAGTACCGGCGTGTCGCTTTCCCCCCCCCGGAGTACCGGCGTGTCTCTTTCCCCGTTAATGACGGGGCACTTTTCCTCCCATTGATACCAATAATGGGGCACTATTTCTCCCCCTAATTCAGGGCTTGACAAAACCCAGGCCTCAGGTCACAATGGCAACTGGAAATTGTGTCCTGGCGCCTGGGCTACAGCAGCTGTCTGGATTCTTTCCACGTGCCCCCACTGGCGGACTTATGTTGGGCTGGCCAAAATTGAGGCCGCTGTTTTGCGGCCTGCTGGAGTGGGATACATGCTCCTTTTTGCAAAGCAGCGCCCTCCTCTGGTGAGCGGTGCTGTGATGAGCGAGGCTTTCTCTCACTGCCTGCCCACCTCTGACATCATCTTCCCAGTTTAACAGCTGGGGTTGAGGTTGCGGGCTTGATCGGTTGCCTTTTCCTTACTGCCACTGTGAACGGGGGGTGCCACCTATTAGTGGCCATCAGTGCAGCCCATCAGTGCCACCTCAACAGTGCAGCCTATCAGTTCTTATCAGTGCCCATCAATGCCCATTAACACAGCCTCATCAGCGCCCATCAGTGCGGCCTCAACAGTGCCACCTTTTAGTACCACCTCATCAGCGCCACCTCATCAGTGCCCATTAGTGCAGCCTCATCAGTGAAGGAGAAAAATGACTTATCTGCAAAATCTTTTCACAAACAAAAAATATATATATATTTTTTTTTAATCTTCTGTCTTTTTTCGTTTGGCATCAGGCGTGAGCAATTCTTATTGCCCGAGGCCCCAGACATGCAGTTCTGGAAGCTGGGCAGCTGATTTAAAAAACTTTCTCCTAACTTTTTTAGCTGGCTTCTAGATTCCAAACAAATTTGTCAAGCACTGCCCTAATACCAAAGATGGGGCACTATTACCCCCCCTAATACCAATGACTGGGCATTGTTTACTCCCCCTAATACTAAAGATGAGGCACTATTATTCCCCCTAATACCAATGATGGGGCATTGTTTACCCCCCCAATACTAAAGATGGGGCACTATTACTCCCTCCTAATACCAATGATGGGGCATTGTTTACTCCCCCCTTATACCAAACATGGGGCACTATTACACCCCCTAATATTAAAGATGAGGCACTATTACTCCCCGTAATACCAATGATGGGGCATTGTTTACTCCCACTGACGCCAGGACATTTTCTGCTCCCACTGGCCACAACCCGTCCAGTGTGCTGCTGTTACTCACTGTCTGATGCCATCTCTTCTATCTCTGGAACTGTAAAGGGCTCCAGGAGAGAAGAGGCCGTCATTTCCTGTGCCTGTGTTTTACAAGCGCAGGCACATGCTGTTCTGTTATTTGTCAGAACCGATCAGCAGGTCCAGGGCAAAAATGATTGGCCTGGACCTGAAGACTGATCGGTGCTGGAGCCAATCACAGCACCCCTGGCTGGCGGGCACGCGCGCCCCCCCCCCGGCTCGGGAACACAGATCACTTACATGTACGTGACCCTGTGCAGTGCAGCCATCCTGTAGCAGTAAAACTGGTATGGGGCGGTCGGGAACTGGTTAATGTGTGAAATAGGTGGCTAAATATTGCAATGCATCATATCTTGGTGTGGTTCAGGGAGTAGTACAATGTGTGTGTCTAAGGATGGGTTGGTGAATGGACGGTCAGCAGAAACCGCATGTATGGTTTGCTGAAGATGCCGAGTGAAAAGATGTTTTTCTATGTCTATAAAATGTAATAATGGTGCCATCGGGGCCCCGCCTCTTCCCAGATGGCAGGCTTCACACCACCTGAAGCACAGGGCTTTATTCAGTGTTAATGCAGGGAAGCGCAGTTCCGGTGTCTTGTCGAATACAGTCCCCTATCATATAGTGTCCACCCTGTACTGCGCAGGTGCAGTACGGAGGACAAATGAGGCGCCGAAAGTCTCCGAAGTTTAACAGCTGATCATCAGCTGTACACGGCGCCTGCGCTTTTATTCTCACCCTATGTCCAGGTTCATTCCCTACTATCCAAGTGGACATAGAGTTAGAATAAATAATTGCCGAGCGCAGCGAGGCCGTGCCTGAAGCGTGGCGAGCGAAGCGTGGCGAGCGAAGCGAGCCCGCGAGGGGCCCTCTTACAAAGCCATCGCCTAAGCGCCGTGTACAGCTGATGGTCAGCTGATCAACTTCGGACACTTTCGGCATCTCCTTCTGCTCCGTACTGCGCAAGCGCTGCGCCTGCGCAGTACGGGGCGGACACTATGCGATAGGAGGACAGTTCTAGTCAGAACACCGGCACCTCCAGCACTGAATGTATGTAATTCCATGGGGTGCTGGAGGGTCTATTGATGTTGGCTGCTGGGGGATCTATTATCCCGAGGGGGGTGGGGGGTTTATTGTTGGCAGGGAAACTCTTGTTGCTGGGAGGGTCTTATGTTGCTGGGGGATTCAATTGTTGCTGAGGGGGGGATCTACTGTTGAGGGAGGGGTCTACTGATGCTGGCTCCTGGAAGAACTATTGGTTCTGGTGGTCTGGTGGGGGGGGGGGCTTATTGCTGGTGGGGGCTCTATTGTTGCTGGGAGGGATCTACTGTTGCGGGAGGGGTCTACTGATGCTGGCTCCTGGGAGACCTATTGGTTCTAGTGGGGGGGCTTATTGCTGGTGGGGGGCTCTATTGTTGTTCGGAGGGATCTACTGTTGAGGGAGGGGTCTACTGACGCTGGCTCCTGGGAGACCTATTGTTGCTGGGGGATCTATTGTTGCTGGAGTTCTGGTGTTGCTGGGGGTTTATTGTTTCTGGGGGGTGGTCTATTGTTGCTGGTGGGGGGCTCTATTGATGCTGGAATTCTGTTCTTGCTGGGGATCTGTTGTTTCTGGGGGAGGGGGTCTACTGTTTCTGGGGGAGGGGGGGGGGGTCGGTCAGCTGCAGGGGATCCATTTTGCTGTTTTTCTTTTCATTAACCTCTTCTTCAATACCGGACACTTTCAGCCCCTTCCTGCCCAGGCCAATTTTCAGCTTTCAGCGCCATCACGGTTTGAATGACAATTGCGCGGTCATGTAACACTGTACTCAAATGAAATTTTTATAATTTTTTTTTCACACAAATAGAGCTTTTGGTGGCATTTAATCACCACTGGGTTTTTTTTGTTTATTATATAAACAAAAAAAGACCGGAAATATTGAAAAACACATTTTTCTTTGTTTCTGTTATGAAACGTAACAAATAAATAACAGTTCTTCAGAAATTTAGGCCAAAATGTAGTCTGCTACATTTCTTTGGTGAATATAACCCAAATCAGTGTATATTATTTAGTCTGTAGGAAAGTTAGAGAGTCCACAAGCTATATGATATCTATCTGAAAATGGATCAATCCTGATGTACTGACGGCCAATCTCATTTCTTGAGGCCCAAAAATGCCAGGACAGTACAAATACCCCCTGAATGACCCCCTTTTTGGAATGTAGACAGTCTGAGGTATTTAGTAAGAGGCACAGTGGGGTTTTTTGAAGTCGTAATCTTTTGTTGCAATATTTTGGAAAATGAAGAAATGAAAAAAAAAACAATGTTCCCCATTTTTTTTTGTTTACATACTGTAACCAGTGCTGTACAGTGTCCTCATATAACTGGTGTGGCAGTGATCAGGGACACTGGTGACGGCATGCAAAAAAAAACAAAAAAACAAAACAAAAAAAAACAACCTTTTTAAAGATTTTTAAAAAATTTTCTACATTTTTTTTTAAATTTTCTACATTTTTTTAATGACTTTTTTTTTTTTTGTTTTTATGATTTCTTTTTTTACATACTGTGACCAGAGCAATACAGTTTTCCCATACATAGTAACACTGTACTACTCTGGGGAGGTGATCAGGATTTTTATTTTTTACACACTATGATTTGCTTATATTTTACTGGTATAAGCAACCATTTTTGCTGAATGAAATCTATTCATTCCATGTTTACTATTGTAATTAGCCACAGCTAATCACATGGTACAGATAGGCTGTGATTGGCCCTGTCTGTGCCATTTGATCACTGTGGCCAATCGCAAAGAGCAACATAATAGTACACGCAATGAATTGCATAAATAGAAGCCATTCATTGTGTACAATTGTCATGTGGTCAGCGGTGATTGGTCATAGTAATCACATGGCACCGGCAGCATGCCGGTACACTGATCTGTCATCCGTTGTGTCCGGCTGCAGCACGAAATGTGGGGCGCGTGAGGTGCATTCTGGGGAGGACATCATATGACGTCCCGTCCAGCCCTCAGGCCAGGCGGGAAGGTGTTAAAGGTACAGGGACACATTAGAAACCCAGCAAAAGCGCAATGGCAGCTGAAGGCATCCATTGTGTCCCCACATCAATTCCAGTGAGCAAGCCATACAAAAAGATGGCAACCACCCCAATGTATAACTTGCCTTCGCAGTAAGGTGCAAATGAAAGGAGCAAAAAGCAAATCCACACAAAAACCTCCTGCGCTTGGGAGTGAACCCACACAATGTAAGTTGGCTATATATCCGTCCTGGCTTGTATAGGTACACTTCGTCTTGCTGCCTCTTAGGACTGGGGGCGTCTGGAACAACTGAAACCAAAAAAAAAAAAAACAGGGAGGGCACAAAGACTTAGTGCTGTAGACCCCTTTTTCACACTGGAGGCAGTTTTCAGACACTTTAGCGCTAGAAATATCACCTGTAAACTGCCTCCCATGCCGCCCGAATGTGAAAGCCCGAGTGCTTACACACTGGGACGGTACGCTTGGGGGACGTTACAAAAAGTCCTGCAAGCAGCATCATACAGCGCTCCCAAAACGCCCTGCCCATTGGAATGAATGGGCAGTGATTCCACAGCGCCTGAAAAGCGCTTTGGAAGAGCCGCAACACGGGCGTTTTTAACCCCTTCTTCGGCCGCTAGCGGGGAGGGTTAAAAGTGTCCCGCTAGCGGCCGAAAAGCGCCGCTTAAACAGCGCTAAAATGAGCGGCGCTTTAGTGCTAACGCGGTCCTAATGTGAAAATAGCCTTATCCTTAAACCATCGCTTTATTAATATAAATAGTGGTAAGTATTATACTCACAAGATGACAAATGTATCAAGCACATCACATAGTACACCGTCATCCAATCCACATTGCATCAGATCATGTGGTAGGAGAAGGTGAAGAGCCAATAGGCTAACATGTTTCGAGGACTAGCCTCTTCCTCAGAGCCCTGAAGAAGCTAGTCCTCTAAATGCATTAGCGTATTGGATCTTCACCTTCTCCTACCACATGATGCAATGTGGATTGGATGACGGTGTATTATGTGATGTGCTTGATACATTTATCATCTTGTGAGTACAATACTTACCACTTTTTATATTAATAAAGGGATGGTTTTAGGATAAAGCATTAGGTCTGGGCGCCCTCTCTGTCTTTTTATGGTTGCACATGGATGGAGATTGCACAATATAGGCAAAGAAATTCCTAGCAGACTTACCAGCCAGCCAGCAAAATAAACAAATTGTCGTTTCTAACAATTCAGAGTAAAAACAGAGGCTTTTGTTGCACTCATTTGCAAATTTATGTGGAAGCCGCAGCGCCCCGCCAAGGCTCCTCTGTAAAGTGCGGCCCTAACTCTATATATATGTTTAGTTGCAGGTTTGTCCCTACATAAGGTTGTTACTCTTTATTGCTTTCACTAAATATCCTATAAAGAGACCCAGTCACCAGCTACAACTTTTCAATTTACAGGATTTTATTGAAACATAAATGTACTTTATTTATCACAAGTATTTCTATAATGCAGACAATTTACACATTTATATTGCACATTCATATCAGCCCTCTCGGATCTTACAATCTATAGCCGGCCACAGAAGGATTGAACCTCGGCTGGTTCAGCATGGACAGGCCTGAGATTCAATCTATCCATGGGCAGGCTGGTTGTACTGAAATCGATTGACTTCAGTCCAACCAGTCTGTGGGATTTTTATTCAGGCAATCACTGCCGGCAGTGATCATTCTGTTCTTCCAGCATGGAAAGCACCCCGCTGGCAAAATACAATAGCACTATGAGAGGGATTCCCCCATCTGTGTTGATGGGGGAAATCAAGCAATTTTCTTTCCGTTCACCCATTGTGTGAAAGAAATTTGCATAATATGGGCTGCTAAAGTCCTTAAGGTTGGCCATAGAAGTGTATTTTTTTTTTCAATCAAGCACTGGGCGGATCGGAAAAACCAAATGGGATCCCCATCCCCATCTGTTTACATAAAGCAAACACTCTAAAGAACACAGTTATATAGAAATGTAACAGTACCACACCAGTACTGTTAAGTAATATTAGTCAAATTTTATTACAATATCAAATAAAAAAAATCCCATACATAGGACTATATTGCAAATGTAGAAAACACTTTACAGTAAAAGGCATTGCCACCCTAGGTGGTAGATGAGTGGGTGTAGCTGAGCCTAAGAGGTATTGCCACCCTTGCTGGTACAAAAAAGTGGTTACTGCCCGCCCCCACCTGTAACTGGTCACCGCAGCAAGGAGCTTTGCAAATGCAAACACATAAAAATAAGACATTTCCACACTCAACTTACCGACCAGCCTGTGACCAACCAAAATGTCCTGTTGAGCAGTATGTGTCAAAGACAGGGGTTTAGTTGCACACATTTACAAATGCATGCGTAAGCCACAGAGCCACGGCAAGGCACCCCATTTTCTGTGGAACCTAAAGGCATTGCCACTATTAGTGGTAGATGAGTGTATGTAGGTGGGAGCAGGGGGTACGCTGGGCATGGGGGAGTGAGGGCAGAAACTTGGGGGGAAGTTCCACTGGCCACACTCACCCCATACCCAGGGTGGTAGCGTCCCCTCTTGATGGTAGATGAGGGGGTGTGGGCAAGAAGGAGTACATATGGTTAAAGGAAGATGAGGTGCATATTCACTATAGATAGGTAAGGGGTGGAGTATGGCTTATAGAAGCCTCATATTTTTTTTTTGGGGAGTGTTAAGAGTGATATGGACATGGCTCATTGAAGCCTCTTAATTTTTTGTTCTCTTGGTTTGGGTGAATTGGGAGCATATTTAATATAAGGTATTTGGAGGAGGGAGGAGCGGTGGAGGGAGGGGGGAGAAGGGAAAGTCTTTTTTTTGGGGGGGGGGGGGGGATTGGGAAGTGTATAAAGATGTGATCAATATAAATATGTTATGAAGGTTGTTTTAATGGATATGTCAAGTTTAGTGAAAAAAAAAAAAAAAAAAAGGATGAGTGGGTATAGCAGAGCCTGAGGCATTGTCACCCTTGGTGGTAGATGAGTGGGTGTAGGTGGGGGCAGGGGGTATTACCAGTATGCTGGGTGTGGGGGAGTGAGGGCAGGTGAAACTTGGGGGGAAGTTCCACTGGCCACACTCAACCCATACCCAGGGTGGTAGCGTCCCCTCTTGGTGGTAGATGAGTGCATGTAGGTGGGGTCAGTACCAGTATGCTGGGCGTGGGGGAGTGAGGGAAGATGAAACTTGGGGGGAAGTTCCACTGGCCACACTTATCCCCTACCCAGGGTGGTAGCGTCCCCTCTTGGTGGTAGATGAGTGCATGTAGGTGGGCTTGGTACCAGTATGCTGGGCGTGGGGGAGTGAAGGCAGATGAAACTTGGGGGGAAGTTCCAGTGGCCACGCTAACCCCCTACCCAGGGTGGTAGTGTCCCCTCTTGGTGGTAGATGAGTGGGTGTAGGTGGGGGCAGGGGGTATTACCAGTATGCTGGGCATGGGGGAGTGAGGGCAGCTGAAACTTGGGGGGAAGTTCCACTGGCCACACTCACCCCCTACCCAGGGTTGTAGCGTCCCTTCTTGGTGGTAGATGAGTGGGTGTAGCAGAGCCTGAGGCATTGTCACCCTTGGTGGTAGATGATTGCATATAAATGGGACAGGGGGTATTACCAGTATGCTGGGCATGGGGGAGTGAGGGCAGATGAAACTTGGGGGGAAGTTCCACTGGCCACACTCACACTATGCCCAGGGTGGTAGCGTCCCCTCTTGATGGTAGATGAGTGGGTGTATTGGGTTGTGAGGCAGTTGACCCAGAGGAAGGCGAAAAACCCCAGCAAAGCATGATCCAATGTGCTCCAGCTGGGGAAAAAATTCCTTCCTGATCCCCCGAGAGGCAATCGAATATTTCCTGGATCAGTCCTGTGTGTGGGGGAGGGCGGGCAATTGGAGCCCCACCCTCGGTGGTAGGTGAGTGGAGATGTGGGTGTCAGTGTGTGGAGAATGGGGGAGGAGGGACCATCCCCCACACAGAGCTCTGGAGGGAGGAGCCATTGTCCGGACTACAGCCAGGTCACGGCGTGTCTGTGTGATCTGCCTCCTCTGCTCAGGCTCTAAAGGAACTACAAGTCCCAGCAATCTCTGTCCGCATGAGGAACTACAACTCGTGATTGCTGGGAGTTGTAGTTCCTCAGAGCCTGAGCAGAGGAGGCAGGTTCCCCGGATACACAGACACGCTGTGACCCGGCTGTAGTCCGGTCAATGGCTCCTCCCTCCGGAGCTCTGTGGTGGAGATGATTCCTGGATCGGCCCCGTGTGTGGGGGAGGGCGGGCAATTGGAGCCCCACCCTCGGTGGTAGGTGAGTGGAGATGTGGGTGTCAGTGTGTGGAGAGCGGGGGAGGAGGGACCATCCCCCACACAGAGCTCTGGAGGGAGGAGCCATTGTCCGGACTACAGCCGGGTCACGGCGTGTCTGTGTGATCTGCCTCCTCTGCTCAGGCTCTAAAGGAACTACAAGTCCCAGCAATCTCTGTCCGCATGAGGAACTACAACTCCCAGCATGCACTGTGTAAGTGATGGGGGTTCCGCTCCCGGCCTGGAATAAGATGCTGTGGGACTACATATCCCAGCATGATTTTCTCTATGGAGATATTACAGGTCCAGTGATCTCTACATACCCCAGTCTGCTCCCCGGCCCCTCCCCCTCCTCAGGGGGAATTGCACCCCCCCCCCAGTCCCGACCAGCGGGAGAGGAGTGTGGGGTGCAATTACCCGAGGAGGGGGAGGGTAGCAGGCTGGGGTATGTAGAGATTGCTGGGACTTGTAGTACATCTATAGAAGAAATCATGCTGGGATATGTAGTCCTGTAACAGCCTATTCCAGGCTGGGAGCTGAACCCCCATTACTTACACAGTACATGCTGTGAGTTGTAGTTCCTCATGTGGACAGAGATTGCTGGGAGTTGTAGTTCTTCAGAGGCTGAGCAGAGGAGGCAGGTTCCCCGGATACACAGACACGCTGTGACCCGTCTGTAGTCCGGACAATGGCTCCTCCCTCCGGAGCTCTGTGGTGGAGATGTTTCCTCCTCACCGCTCTCCTCACACTGACGCGCTCCCTTCCCCGCTCGGCTGTTTATCTGATCAAGCCGTGACGTCACAAGTGTAACGGCTCCAGCCTCCAGCTCCTGATTGGCTATTCATCCTCTGGTCACGCCCGTCCCATGCGCTGATCACGCCCACTCCCACCAGAGCCGTTAGGTCTCTCTGCAGCAGTCACGTGTTGCACGTAACGGTCAGAATGAGGCCACGTGACTTCACAGGCGGGAGCATGAAATTCTCCCTGCAGCTACTGCGCATGTGTGGCTCACAAGACGGCAGAAGGTAAACAAGCCGAGGTGATGATTTCCATGGAAACCATTAGCCCCATAAATGCCAGACATTGGAGTCTCCGCCCCCTACAGGTTCCCAGCCTATCTCCTGCAAGCTGCTGCTTGAGGGGGGGGGGTGTGGCCTGGAAGAGGGAGGAGTTCCTGGAGGAGCATTACTTTCCAGGCCTGAAACGCCCCCTCGTCAGTGTTGTCTTTGGTCAGGGTGAATAGGAAGCTTTCTTCAGCTCCTCCCTGAGTCCTGACCTCTGACCCCCCTCCCTCCAGATCATACTGTCACTGAACTCCAGGGTTTGGATGGAGTAGTATTTCTGCTGGAGGGGGTGAGTGGGGGAGGGGAACAAAGTCACAAAACTTTAGGATTTTGGAGAGAGGTGAATATGAAGCCAGCCTAGAAGTGCAGAGAGCTGTCACTGCAGTGCTGAGCAAGAAGCCAGTGAAGACATCTCTATGTCTCTCCAGCTGCCAGGAATCTCTGCCCAGCCATTTCTATATCCCATCCCTAAGGTCCCTGTATACTTCACATAACCAACATTCCTCATCGCATTTTCTTTTTTCTTGTTTTTCACTTGAATGGGCCCCCATATATGTGACAAACACATCATAGAGGCTTTAGAAATTTTTAAGGCATGCAGCTTTTCCACAAGACAAAACACATGTCTGATCATTGCATTTGGGGCGCCATTAACAATTATTGGGCACCACAAGTTCTTTGCGCATGTGAAGTACATTTCTGAAATGCTCTGCAGATTGCCCGTTACCTGTGCACTTTGTCACACATTCAGGTAACTTCAAATGTCAATGTGGCCCAATGTCTCGTATACACTGCTAGTTTTATTTGATTTCCAGGGGGGGGGCCTGTCAGGTAGGTTGTAGGGGGCCCCGTGATTTCTAACAGCGGCCCTGCGTGACCAATGGGGTGCCATCTCCTCCTCATGTATCCCGTGTGTCATGTATGTAATCTCTGACTGTCCCGTGTGTCATGTATGTAATCTGTGACCATCTCGTGATCATGTATGTAATCTGTGACTGTCCCGTGTGTCATGTATGTAATCTCTGACATCCCGTGTCATGTATGTAATCTCTGACTGTCCCGCGTGTCATGTATGTAATCTATAACTGTCCCGTGTGTCATGTATGTAATCTCTGACCATCCCGTGTGCCGTGTATGTAATCTCTGACCATCCCGTGTGCCGTGTATGTAATCTCTTACCTTCCCATGTGTCATGTATGTAATCTCTGACTGTCCCGTGTGTCATGCATGTAATCTCTGACCGTCCCGTGTGTCATGCATGTAATCTCTGACCGTCCCGTGTGTCATGCATGTAATCTCTGACCGTCCCGTGTGTCATGTATGTAATCTCTGACCGTCCCGTGTGTCATGCATGTAATCTCTGACCGTCCCGTGTGTCATGCATGTAATCTCTGACCGACCCGTGTGTCATGTATGTAATCTCTGATCGTCCCGTGTGTCATGTATGTAATCTCTGACCGTCCCGTGTGTCATGTATGTAATCTGTGACCGTCCCGTGTGTCATGTATGTAATCTGTGACCGTCCCGTGTGTCATGTATGTAATCTGTGACTGACCCGTGTGTCATGTATGTAATCTGTGACTGTCCCGTGTGTCATGTATGTAATCTGTGACTGACCCGTGTGTCATGTATGTAATTTCTGAGGGGGTTGTCACAGGTAAATAATCTGTGTATTTACATGTCTGCCTGGAGTTCAGTGTTAAAACTAGGACTACAGGCAGATATAAGAGACCCATTTATACCTCTCATCCATTCATAGAAAAATAAAATAAAATGTAAGGCCCATTCACAGCTCTCCATTGTGGGGGGAATGACAGGGGGGAGGGGTTTGTCATCGATCGATGTCGTGGAATTACTCCACAATTACAGTTTATCATCATCCTGGCCGTGCACATACACCAATCCGGAGTCATTATCATATTCCTCCCATGTAATCTTTATTACAAAATCTCATCACAATATAAAGAGTCCGGGTTCGCTTTTCAGATGATTTTTACACCTCTAATTCCAATAAATAAAACTAAATTTGATAATTCTATCATCACCGTGTAACATTTCCCTGTAAGTCCCACGATAGCTGAGCCGGTGTCTCCAGAGGCAGGAAGTGATCTGTATCGGGTTTTTGGGGTCAAGCTGTCGTTAAATGACCCCTCCCCCCCAATCTTTAAGCAGATGATATACAAAGTGTCAGATCCACCCCCAAAGAGTCGGAGGGAGGAGCCAGCCCTGACATTCCACAGGAAGCCGGAACTATTGGAGGCCCATTTATACCAATAATCCATTCATGAAAATATGCTGAAATTAGCAGAAATATTCCACATCATTTACGCACCACAAATGCATTTTCAAAGCGACACGGCGACCCGACTCCTGAAATCTCTCTAGAGTTTTAGGCACCGAACCTTCTCTGCCAGACAAATCACACTGAAAATGTGTCCTCAATGGTGACCCCGCCGAACCCCACAGCGGTCAGAATGAGGAAGATCGCATGAAGAGCGCCAACCTACAGAATGAGTCCAAGGAAACCTTAATCAGTCATCAAATGACCAAAAAAAAAAAAAAAAAAAGCCGAAAAACAACTTGCTTTGAAGGTCTGAACTCCCCCCCCCCCCCCCTTATACAATGGGAAAGATGTACTAAACTGCAGCACTCAGAATCTGGTGCAACTGTGCATGGGAGCCAATCAGCTTCTAACTTCAGCTTCTTCAATTAAGCTTGGACAATAAAACCTGGAAGCAGGGCCGGTGCTACCACTAGGCAAACTAGGCACCCGCCTAGGGCACACTGCTGCCTAGGGCGCCCGGACACTGGCGTTCCTACTCTCTTCTCTCTGCAGCAAGCAACTAAGTCTCGGCATCAGCAGGCAGCTGCCGCTCCATTCACACATAGTGTCAGAGGCACAGCAGCGGCAGAGGAATGTGTCTGTGTCCTGACTCCTGAAAGAATGGAAGCAAGCAAATATTTATTGATGGGCGCTGGAAGGCTGTATTGATGGGCACTGGTGAGGCTGCATTGATGGGCCCTGGAAGGCTGCATTGATGGGCACTGGAAGGCTGCATTGATGGGCACTGGAAGGCTGCATTGATAAGCGCTGGAAGGCTGCATTGAAGGGCACTGGAAGGCTGCATTGATGGGCACTGGAAGGCTGCATTGATGGGCACTGGAAGGCTGCATTGATGGGCACTGGATTTCTGCATTGATGGGCACTGGATTTCTGCATTGATGGGCACTGGAATTCTGCATTGATGGGCACTGGAAGGCTGCATTGATGGGCGCTGGAAGGCTGCATTGATGGGCGCTGGAACGCTGCATTGATGGGCGCTGGAAGGTTGCATTGATGGGCGCTGGAAGGTTGCATTGATGGGCGCTGGAAGGCTGCAATGATGGGCGCTGGAAGGCTGCATTAATAAGCGCTGGAAGGCTGCATTGAAGGGCACTGGAAGGCTACATTGATAAGCGCTGGAAGGCTGCATTGAAGGGCACTGGAAGGCTGCATTGATAAGCGCTGGAAGGCTGCATTGAAGGGCACTGGAAGGCTGCATTGATGGGCACTGGAAGGCTGCATTGATGGGCACTGGAAGGCTGCATTGATGGGAACTGGAAGGCTGCATTGATGGGCACTGGAAGGCTTCATTGATTGGCACTGGAAGGCGGCATTGATGGGCGCTGGAAGGCGGCATTGATGGGCGCTGGTGAGGCTGCATTGATGGGCGCTGGTGAGGCTGCATTGATGGGCACCGGAAGGCTGCATTGATGGGCGCTGGTGAGGCTGCATTGATGGGCACTGGAAGGCTGCATTGATGGGCACTGGAAGGCTGCATTGATGGGCACTGGAAGGCTGCATTGATGGGTGCTGGTGAGGCTGCATTGATGGGCACTGAAAGGATGCATTGATGGGCGCTGGTGAGGCTGCATTGATGGGCACTGGAAGGCTGCATTGATGGGCACTGGAAGGCCGCATTGATGGGCGCTGGTGAGGCTACATTGATGGGCACTGGAAGGCTGCATTGATGGGCACTTCATTAAAAAGGTGGGGTATACATGTGCATGGCAAAGAGGGTGAAGTCATGGGTGGAGCCGGGGGGGCCAAAATGAGGTTTCGCCTAGGGTGTCAAAAATCCTTGCACCAGCCCTGCCTGGAAGCTGATTGGCTCCCATGCACATCTGCACCCGATTCTGAGTGCTCCAGTTTTAGTAAATCTCTCCCGTTGTATAAGGGGGGGGGGAGGGGAGTTCAGACCTCCAAAGCATGTTGTTGTTTTTCTGCTTTTTTTTTGGTCATTTGATGAACGATTAACTGCTTTGAGACCAGCCGCCGCCGTTTGACGGTGGCACAATGGCCCTCCTGCGCGAATCGCCCTACCTGTACGGCGGCTCGCGCAGGCTTAGTTGCGGGTGGGCACGCGGTCGCTCTCCCTGCACGCTGTGGGGGAGTGCCCGTGGGTTGGGAGGACTCGATGTTCTCCGACGGCCCATGATTGACTTGTACAAGCCCCCTAGTGTTAACCCCTTCCCTGCCAGTGACATTTATACAGTAATCAGTGCCTATTTTTTTAGCTCTGATCGCTGTATAAATGTCACTGGTCCCCAAAAAAGTGTCCGATCTGTCCGTCGGAATGTCGCAGTCCCGATAAAAATTGCAGATCACCACCATTACTAGTTAAAAAAAATAAATAAATAAAAATGCCACAAATCTATTCTCTATTTTATAGACGCTATAATTTTTGCGCAAACCAATCAATATACGCTTATTGCAATTTTTTTTACCAAAAATATGTGGAAGAATACACATCGGCCTAAACTGATGAAGAAATTTGTTTTAAAAAAAATAAATGTAAAAAATATATATATTTTCGGTGCCTAAGTGCTCCAGTATTAGGAAATCTCCCCCATTGTGTCAAGGAGTGATCTCTTTAGGATATGTCAACTTCATATACAGTATCTCACAAAAGTAAGTACACCTCTCACATTTTTGTAAATATTTTATTCTATCTTTTCATGTGACAACACTAAAGAAATGACACTTTGCTACAATGTAAAGTAGTGAGTGGAACAGTGTAAATTTGCTGTCCCCTCAAAATAACTCAACACACAGCCATTAATGTCTAAACCGCTGGTAACAAAAGTGAGTACACCCCTAAGAGTAAATGTCCAAATTGGGCCCAAAGTGTCAATATTTATTTTCCAGCACTGCCTTAACCCTCTTGGGCATGGAGTTCACCAGAGCTTCACAGGTTATCACTGGAGTCCTCTTCCATGACGACATCACAGAGCTGGTGGATGTTAGAGACCTTGCGCTCCTTCCATTTGAGGATGCCCCACAGATGTTCAATAGGGTTTAGGTCTGGATATATGCTTGGCCAGTCCATCACCTTTACCCTCAGCTTCTTTAGCAAGGCAGTGGTCATCTTGGAGGTGTGTTTGGGGTCGTTATCATGTTGGAATGCTGCCCTGCGGCCCAGTCCTTGAAGGGAGGGGATCATGCTCTGCTTCAGTAGGTCACAGTACATGTTGGCATTCATGGTTCCCTCAATGAACTGTAGCTCCCCAGTTCCGGCAGCACTCATGCAGCCCCAGACCATGACACTCTCACCACCATGCTTGACTGTAGGCAAGACACACTTGTCTTTGTACTCCTCACCTGATTTCCGCCACACATGCTTGACACCATCTGAACCAAATAAGTTTATCTTGATCTATTTCCCAAAGACAACCTCTGGATATGCCGCTGACCACGTGCACTCAACTTCTTTGGTCGACCATGGCGAGGCCTGTTCTGAGTGGAATCTGTCTTGTTAAACCGCTGTATGGTCTTGGCCACCGTGCTGCAGCTCAGTTTCAGGGTCTTGGCAATCTTCTTATAGCCAGGCCAGTGATGGTGAGCCTTGGCACCCCAGATGTTTTGGAACTACATTTCCCATGATGCTCATGCACTCTGCAGTGTATTTGAACATCTGGGGTGCCAAGGTTCGCCATCACTGGTCTAGGCCATCTTTATGTAGACCAACAATTCTTTTTTTCAGATCCTCAGAGAGTTCTTTGCCATGAGGTGAACTTCCAGTGACCAGTATGAGAGAGTGAGAGCGATAACACCAAATTTAACACACCTGCTCCCCATTCACACCTGAGACCTTGTAACACTAAGGAGTCACATGACACCGGGGAGGGAAAATGGCTAATTTTGCCCAATTTGGGCATTTTCACTTAGGGGTGTACTGACTTCTGTTGCCAGCAGTTTAGACATTAATGGCTGCGTGTTGAGTTATTTTGAGGGGACAGCAAATTTACACTGTTATACAAGCTGTACACTCACTACTTTACATTGTAGAAAAGTGTAATTTCTTCAGTGTTGTCCACTCGCAGTCACGCCCAGTCCCGCCATTGGACCTGTGTTATGTACATCATAGGAGCCAGGCCAAGGAGCGGGACTGGGCGGGACTGTGAGAGCCAAGAGGAGCCGAGTACCCAGGACATCCAGCTCTGTGTATCTCGGCGGCGCTAAAATTAAAATACCAAACATGCTGCAATTTTGGGCAAGGCTGCAAAGACACTGGAAAAGGCTGCAAATGGACACTGATGAGGCTGCATTGATGGGCATCTAAATGTAAGTTTTTTTTCTTAAACTTCCCTCCTAAAAGTTTTTTCCTTAAACTGCCCTCCTAAACTTGGGGTGCGTGTTCTACGCCGGCGCGTGTTATACGCCGATAAATACGGTATATATATATATATATATCCACTGTTAGGGGGTGAAATTTAACAGAAGTGTATCAATTGTTTAGATGTTTGCTCTTTGCTCTCTGGAGGCTCCTAGATTGTGGAAAGATTTGTCTATACTTCCATGCAACAAAAATACCCACAAATAATTGCTAATGCCATCAAGAAACAGCATGGAGGGCAATGGACGGAATGAGAGGGTATTCTGGAAGATTTAATATCAGAGAAAAGGATTTTGCTGGGAAGAAGGGGAGAGGTACATTAGACCCTGAAGACCCCAGTAAATAGCAGAGGGTGCAGATACTGTGGTAGGTGAGGTTGGGAACACCGGTCACATTTTGAAGCCAACTGTAAGACCATCAGTTACTATAGACAAGGTGACAATGCATTCACCCCTAGACTTTCAACCAAATCTTCTTTTGCTCCAGAGATCACAACTTTATTTTTTTTTAACTTCGTCTTTAATTTTCCCCAAGTTTACCTAAAAGCCCATCTGACTCGAAGGCAAACTTCAGCCTCTGCATCTGGATGGGGTCTTCAATCATCTACAGAAGAAAAAATAAATAATCATTTACTTCTCAGTACAGTATATAAAAGACCAAACACTTGGCACCCAGCAGACTTTTAACCACTTAACCTCTGGAAGATTTACCCCCATTCATGACAAGGCCATTTTTTGCGATACGGCACTGCATTATTTTAACAGACAAATGCGCGGCCTTGGAACGGCGTACCCAAATAAAATGTATGTGCTTTTTTTTTCCCACAAATAGAGCTTTCTTTTGGTGGTATTTGATCACCAATGCGTTTTTTTCTTTTTTGAGCGTTAACCACTTCCCGCCCGGCCTATAGCAGAATGACGGCCGGGCGGTGGTTCAGTTATCCTGACTGGGCGTCATATGACGTCCTTCAGGATAACAGCCGCCGCGTGCCCATGGGGGCGCGCATCGCGGCGATCGGTGGTGTGGTGTGTCAATTTGACACACCACTACACAGATCTCGGTAAAGAGCCTCCGGCGGAGGCTCTTTATTACGTGATCAGCCGTGTCCAATCGCGGCTAGTCACGATGTAAACAGGAAGACGCGAGTAGAGGAGAGCCGATTGGCGGCTCTCCTGACAGGGGGGGTCTGCCCTGATTGTTTATCAGTGCAGCCCCCCCTCAGATGCCCACACTAGACCACCAGGGAAGCCCCCAGCATGTGGATGGCCAGGTACATCCCCCATGGCCATCCACATGTGAAAAAATATGCCAATCTGTGCCCACAAATGGACACTGACTGGCACCTCTGTGGCACATTACAAAACAGGGATGCCAAGCAATACCACCCATCAGTGTCATCTGTGCCACCCATCAGTGTTCATCAGTGCCACCTATCAGTGTCCATCCGTGCCACCCATAAGTACCCATCAGTGCCACCCATAAGTACCTATCATTGCCACATACAAGTGCCCATCAGTCCCGCATAGCAGTGCCGCCTATCAGTGCCCATCATTAAAGAAGAAAATGTACTTATTTACAAAAAAATGTAACAGAAACAAAGAAAAACTTGTTTTTTTTTCAAAATTTTCGGTCTTTTTTTATTTGTTGCACAAAAAATAAAAATTGCGGAGGTGATCAAATACCACCAAAAGAAAGCTCTATTTGTGGGAACAAAATGATTGAAAATTTGGGTACAGTGTTGCATGACAGCGCAATTTTCATTCAAATTGCCACAGCGCTGAAAGCTGAAAATTGGCCTGGGCAGGAAGGTGTCTAAGTGCCTGGTATTGAAATGGTTAAACAAAAAAACATTTTTAAACTTTCTGCTGTAAAACATACCTGATAAAAAAAAAAGGTAAGTGAATAAAAATTCCTATAAAAATTCATAAATTTAGGCCAATATGTATTCTACATATTTTTTGGTAAAAAAAGAAAAAAAATCCCAATAAGCTTATAGTGATTGGTTTGCGCAAAAGTTATAGTGTCTACAAAATATGGGATAAAGTTATGGAAATTTCATTAATTTTTATAATTTTTTTTAATAATACTAACGCCGGTGATCAGAGAACTATAGCGGGACTGCGATATTGCGGTGGACAAATCAGACACTAACTGACACTTTGTGGGAAACAGTGGCACTAATACAGTGATCAGTGTCACTGTACTAATGACACTGGCTGGGAAGGGGTTAGACATCAGGGGCGATCAAAGGGTTAACTGTGTGCCTAGCCAGTGTGGTGTACTGTGGGGGAGGTGCTTGTACTAGGGGAAGGCATTGATCCATATTCCTGCTTTGCAGGAACAAAGGAATAAAAACCGCAGAGGTGATCAAATACCACCAAAAGAAAGTTTCTATTTGTGGGAAGAAAATGATAAAAATTTAGTTTGGGTACCGCGTTGCATGACCGCGCAATTGTCATCCAAAGTCAGACAGTGCTGAAAGCTGAAAATGGTCCTGGGCAGGAAGGGGGTGAAAGTGTCCGGTATAGAAGTGGATAAAGTGATTGTAAAGTTTTTTTGCTTTTTTTTTAACCACTTCAGCCCCGGAAGATTTGGCTGCTGAATGACCGGGCCATTTTTTGCGATACGGCACTGCGTCGCTTTAACTGACAATTGCGCGGTTGTGCGACGCTGTACCCAAACAAACTTTACGTCATATATATATATAGCTGTGCTTCAATGGATCTCAGGAAGGGCGTAAGCTGACTAGCCCGAAACGTAATCCATCCATCCATCCATATCTGAATCTACTCATGTCTGAAACTGTGTAGGCATTTCTTGCCTTTGATATTGCTTGAAAGGATTATACTTGCTTTGTAAATCTCTCCTGAAGATATTGTGAAATAAAGCAAAGAAGTTTTTAAGTGCAGCAACCTCTTGGGCTTTTTTTCTATATACAAGGTCGGTGGGAAGACCTGATTGCTGGCACTAAACTGTAAGCAGAGTGCGGTTCTCCTCTACAAGTGAATATAGATAGATAGATAGATAGATAGATAGATAGATAGATAGATAGATAGATAGATAGATAGATATTAAAAAATTAAATGTATTTATAATCACACACATAGGTTGGACTTGATGGACTTGTTTCTTTTTTTCGACCTCACCTACTATGTAATATGTATATTTTTAAGCTATTGATCCTGCCAGAAATCTTGTAAGTTAATGACTTCCTGTGCACTCTTTATAAGTTACAATGTTTCCAGCTCTCCCCTTGAACTACAGAACACCTCCCCTGACAAAGCTGCTCCTCCATATACAGTACAGCGAGTGAGCGTCGTCACCCTCGTTACTGGCAGGATCACCAGGTGAAAATAAACTGGAAAAAAAGAAGACTAATGGAAACCATCTGGGGTTAAATACACTTTAATAGCACTCAGTGAATAATCCACCCCCCCTGTGATAAGAGATCCGCTGACAAAATAACTAAAAGGGAGCACTCAGTGCAGACTGTAGGTGTCCATGACTTACCTGCCCAGCAGAATGGCCTGTAGGAGGTTAATAAAGGTTTTAGGATTGGTTGCTAGAGATTACTGTACATAAATACTGCTCACTGATTGGTTTCTAAAGGTTACAGCACACCATCTCCTCACTGCCGCCACACCATGGACTGGGGTGGTGAGGGGACCCATCAATAGACAGAAAACTCCTGGGCTCACTGGCAGTGCTGGGGGGAGGGGAGGGTGTGATCAATGGCAAAGCTGATTTTTTTACCGACTGCCAATTGTCTTCTATTGGACAAGGAGGACACATGCTCTTTCTCCTTTCCTTGATTTGCCAAGTATGGTAAGCGAGGGCGTGGCTACTTAAGTTACCACGCCAGCCCGCCCAGACCTGCGCAGTCGTAGTTGGAGCACATGGATGGAAGAGAAGGAGGTGCGCTGCTGTGTAGGCTAAGGTGCCAGGACGCCAGGACTCGGAGGAGGTTCGCCTCCTCCTGTTGACACTGCTGCCTCAGCCTGGGAGGGACCCCGAGGAGGAGAACTTCAACTTGAAAGGTCCGGGGGAGCCCGAGGCCGGACCACGGACACTCAGTGCCACGTGGGGGGAGGAAGCGAGCGAGTCACTTATTTTACACACAGTAAGTGCTCCCAGCTTCTGTTAGAGGGAAAAAAAAATTCTCCCTCCCTTTTGGGGTGGGGGGGTTGATTTGGTACAGTGGGTTGGTGTGCTCTCTTAGGGGAAAATTGTGTGTGGGTTTTTTCTTTTTTATATATAATTTAGTTAATTAAAAAAAAGATTATATATATATATATATATATATACACATTTTGGTGGGGGCACAAGGAGTTCAGTTTTTGGGGGGGGGGGGTGATAGGAAGCGACAGAGAGCACGGCCTTGATGGGTGGGTTTTTTTTTTTTTTGGGGGGGGGGGGGGGGATAGGAAGTGGCGGTGGGTGACCCCCTTATCGGGACAAATAGCTGATGGTGGCCCGGTTAGATTTTTGTGTATTTAAAAATGTAACCGGGCCATCATCAGCTATTTGTCCCCATAAGGGGGTCACCCACCGCCACTTTCTATCTACCCCCCCCCATCAAGGCCCTGCTCACTGTTGCTTCCTATCACACCCCCCCAAAATGTAAAAAAAGAAGGGGTCCACCTTCAGCCAAAAAAAAAAAACCCCATCAAGGCCGTGCTCACTGTCACTTCCTATCACACCCCCCCAAAATGGAAAAAGAAAAGGAGGGGTCCACCTTCAGACATCCAACCCCATAAAGGCCACCCACTGCTGCTTCCTATTACCACCCCCCCACCCCCTAATTTTATTTTATTTTCTTAAATACACAAAAATCTAGGGGGTGGGGGGTGGTAATAGGAAGTGGCAGTGGGTGGCCTTTATGCGGTTGGATGGCTGAAGGTGGACCCCCTCCTTTTTCTTTTTGTCACATTTTGGGGGGGGTGTGATAGGAAGCAACAGTGAGCACGGCCTTGATGGGTTTTTTTTTTTTTTTTGGGGGGGGGGGGATAGGAAGTGGCAGTGGGTGACCCCCCTTATGGGGACAAATAGCTGATGGTGGCCCCCTTGGTTAGATTTTTGTGCATTTAAAAAATTAACTGGGCCACCATCAGCTATTTGTCCCCATAAGGGGGTCACCCACCGTCACTTCCTATCTCCCCCCCCCCAAAAAAAAAATAAACTCATCAAGGCCGTGCTCACTGTCGCTTCCTATCACACCCACCCCCTAAAGAAGGGGTCCACCTTCAGCCATCCATCCCCATAAAGGACACACACTGCCACTTCCTATTACCGCCCCCCACCCCCTAATTTTTATTATTTTTTTTAAATACACAATAGTCTAGGGGGGCGGTAATAGGAAGCGGCAGTGGGTGGCCTTTATGGGGTTGGATGGCTGAAGGTGGACCCCCTCCTTTTCTTTTCTTTCCCATTTTGGGGGGTGTGATAGGAAGCGACAGTGAGCATGGCCTTGATGGGGGGGGGGGGGGGGTAGATTGGAAGTGGCGGTGTGTGACCCTGTTATTTTTCTATTTTTTAAAGCGGTGGGCCAGCTGAGAATTTTTTTTTTTTTTTTTTTAAAGTCAGCAGCTACAAACACTGTAGCTGCTGACTTTTAATAAGCACACTTACCTGTCCTGGGTGCCCGCAATGTCGGCTGCCCTCGGCTCTCCGGTCCAGGCAACGCCATTCAAACTAAGGGAAACAGGCAGTGGAGCCTTGCGGCTTCACTGCCTGTTTCCTACTGCACATGCGCGAGTCGCGCAGCGCTTTGTGAATGGGGCGTGCTGTGTTGTGGGACACAGACAGTTCCCAGAACACAGCGCTCCCTATTCCCCAGAAGACAACGCGAGGAGGAGAAGACTGAAGATCACCGCGATGTAGGAAGTGGCAGATTAGGACGATCTGCCTAGCAACAGCCATTTCTGGTAAGTTAAAATTTTTATTTATTTTTTTCTCCAGATTTGTAGGAACAGTTTGATGTAATATTTTTTTTTAGGGTGGTCCTCCACTTTAAATACACAAAAATCTAACCAGGTCACCCACCGTCATTTCCCATCTACCCCCCTATCAAGGCCGTGCTCACTGTTGCTTTCTATCACACCTCCCCCCCATGGGAAAAAAAAGGGGTCCACCTTCAGCCATCCAACCCCATAAAGGCCACCCACTGCCGCTTCCTATTACCGCCCCCCACCTCCTAAGATTTTGGTGTATTTAAAAAAATAAAATAAAAATAGGGGGTGGGGGGCGGCAGTGGGTGGAGTTTATGGGGTTGGATGGCTGAAGGTGGACCCCCTCATTTTCTTTCTTGACAGGAAGTGGTTGACAGGAAGCCACAGTGTGCCAATATTAAAGTGGTTATAAACCCTAATAAAAAAAGAGAAAGAAACCCCTGCAAGACAAGGGCATAATGAGCTAGTATGCGTAGCATACCTTAGATCGATCGATGCCCCGGCAGCCGTCCTAGTCACTCCCACGCATGCTTCAGTTTGCCCCAGTACGCATGTGCCGATGACATCAGGGGATACAGGGGATATCTCCTAAACCGTGCAGGTTTAGGAGATATCCTGGGTGGCTACGGGTAAGCCTTATTATAGGCTTACCTGTAGCATAAAGTGTTTGTAAAGGGTTAACAACTACTTTAAGCATTTGCACGAGTAACAGTACTCGTGCAAATGCGCCGATACCTTCAGGTTTGATTCTTTCATCTGTCAGTGGGATTCCCCCGTTGTCAGATGAAATGTATACAAGAGATTGCAGGCAATTATCGGTTAAGGAGCGGGTCCGCAGCATCATTAAAACCGATGAAATTTCTGCTGTCAGTAGGGATTTCCCTTCCCCGCATCGGACCTGTGCCGGCCCCGCCCCTCCTGTGCTGGCCACACCCCTCCATCTTGGCTTCATTTTACATGTCATTGGGGCGATCTGCTTCTCTTCCTCAAGCTCATCTGGAGGCAGGTGACTGATGTGCCTGGTGAGTAGTGTTGTGCACTAAGCCAGGCTTTGCTTCCCCCACCTCTGATGGCTTTCCCTGAGTCTAGGGTCACACTGATGCGATGCGTGATTACAGCTCTGGTTCCCTCATCTCTCCTCTCCCACAGACAGTTCACACTGCCTTCTGCGAACCGCTGTGGGTGCAATACATTGTTAATGACACCCCCAGATCGGTTTACAGATCGCATTGCGAACTGTGAACTCGCACAGGAATTGGATCGCATAGGTGGGAACACCCATGCGATCCGATTCTAGTGTGGGGGGGGGAAACAAGTCCCTGCACTTTTTTCTGTGAGAATCTAATGTGAGTTCAGCCATACAGTTATATGGCTTAACTCGCATCTCAGACATCACATGCGATGTCTGTGATTGCGCTAGTGTGAGCCTGGGCTGAGTGTCTCAGCTGCTGCAGAACTTCTTGGAGGGAGAGCAGTGGTGGCCCGTGCATTGTGGGCGCACAGGCGCCACCCCCCATCCCTGCCACCGACCCCTATCCATGCACCCTGCCCCTTTCAGGATGCCGGACACATGGATTCCTATGGCGGCGGTGTTCTTTTTTTTTTTCTTCTTTCTTTCTGTCCTCCCTCTGTCTTTCCTTCCATTTCTCTTTCTTTCTTTCTCTGTCCTTTATTTCTTTCTAGTAGGTGTATGGGGTAAATCCGCGCAATGAATTGAATGTTTTAGTTATGGATATGGCTGCTGCCTCTACACATACAATACCACCTAAGTGGAAAGTATTAGAAAATGGTAAAAAAGCAGGAGTAGTATGGCGCTGCCCTTATGGAGACAAAAAGATATTTTCTTCTTTGTAGTGAATGTATTGCCTAGTGTACTTATAGAATTGCTTCTAAAACCTGTATGTGTTCAAAAATTGAATAAAACTGTGACTGGTGGCGAATATTTCTATTAGAAGAGAAAAAACAACAACTGGTGCTCCAATTGTTCAACAAAAGTGCATTGTGCCCTTTAAATTAAGTAATAAAGTAGTTATGGATATGGATACAATATCATCTAGGTGGAAAGTGTTAAAAAGGAAAAAAGAAAAAAAAAGGAAAATAGGAATAGTATGGCGCTGCCCTTATGGAGACAAAAAAAAATAAATAAATAAAAAACTCTTTCTTTATAATGACTTTATAATTCCTAAAGTGTGTGTGCCAAAAATGAATAAATATGTGACTGGTGCCAAGTCCTTCCCGTTAAAAGTACAATTGCAACCTAAGGTGCTTCAATTATTCAACAAAAGTGCATAGTGCAGCATTACTAAAGTGACCAGTGTTAAATCATACAAATCTATACAACATTGTGCAAATTATCCATCATAAATAGTGACTCTTGTGCTGTGACCAGTATTAGTTGGATAGGAAAAGTTCAGTTTATGAAAAAACAAGTTCTTTTTGGAGTATTTTGTAGTGTTCAATCTTTGAGGGTCAAATATCTGTAGGAAAGCTTCTTATCCAGGTGTTGGTTTCTTTAATTAGTGCCTTGTCTGCATGCTCTGACAATGCTTGCACTCACCGGATTCTCCTTTCCCCTGCAAGGGTATGGATGGTCACAGGGTCTGCCACTGTGTAGCAATCAAGGATATCCCCCAAACTTTACTTGCATATTGTGGTGTAGTAATTACATGTAAAGGAAAGAAGGTATGCCCATCGTGTAAAACCATAGGAGAACTTTTATTAAAACTTAATAGACAAATGTACTCACATTTCAAATGAACAAATCAAGCATGGCAAAAGTTAGCGAATTCCCTTTGTTAGAGGTGCTGCAAGACGTTTTTGTCTCCATAAGGGCAGCGCCATACTACTCCTGCTTTTTTACCACTTTTTCTTTCTGTCCTCCCTCTTTCTTCCTTTCCTTCTTCTTCCTTCTTCTTTCTCTTTCTCTCTCCTTTCTTTCTGTCCTCCCTCTTACTTCTTTTCCTTCTTCTTCCTTCTTCTTTCTTTCTTTCTTTCTTTCTTTCTTTCTTTCTTTCTTTCTTTCTTTCTTTCCTTTTTCTCTCTTTCTTTCTGTCCTTTTTCTCTCTTTCTTTCTGTCCTTTTTCTCTCTTTCTCTTTCTTTCTGTCCTTTTTCTCTCTTTCTCTTTCTTTCTGTCCTTTTTCTCTCTTTCTCTTTCTTTCTGTCCTTTCGTCTGTCCTCCCTCTTCATTTTCCTTCCCCCCCTCCTTTTTCTTCTTTTTCTTTCTTATTTCCCTCCCTCTTTTTCTTCTTTTCCTTCCCTCCCTCTTCTTCTTTTTCCTTCCCTCTCTCCCTCCCTCTCTCCCTCTTCTTCTTTTTCCTTCGCTCCCTCCCTCCCTCTCATTCTTTTTCCTTCCCTCCCTCCTTTTTCTTCTTTTTCTTTCTTCTTTCCCTCCCTCCCTCCCTCTTCTTCTTCTTTTTCCCTCCCTCCCTCTTCTTCTTTTTCCTTCCCTCCCTCCCTCCCTCTCATTCTTTTTCCTTCCCTCCCTCCTTTTTCTTCTTTTTCTTTCTTCTTTCCCTCCCTCCCTCCCTCTTCTTCTTCTTTTTCCCTCCCTCCCTCTTCTTCTTTTTCCTTCCCTCCTTCCCTCCCTCTTCTTCTTTTTCCTTCCCTCCCTCCCTCCTTCCTGCATTAAAGTTGAAGTAAACTTTTGGAGGATTTATTCCACTGTCCTATTTTTACAATGGGAGACGCACCACCCTACATTTTATGGGCCTCTGTACACTGCCCTTTATCTTAGACCTGCTGTACATACTACAGTCCTCTGTACAATGCCCTACCAACATTTCCTATTTAACATTACCACATTCTCCACTATGCAAGCTATATCAATCCGACGAGCAGCAGAGCCAAGGGACTCTGTTGGGGGCACCTGATGTAAGAAGGGACTCTGCTGGGGGCACCTGATGGCATCTGGTGGCAAGTAAGACTCAGGGATCCCACTGATTCTGCATTATGGTGAGTTGAACTATTTCATTTTATATTGCAATGTAATAGAAATAATGCACTTCAACTATCACGGCACCATGGTTGGTATGGTGTCAGGATGACTGCATACTTGCCAACAGTCCCAATTTTTTATTTATTTTTTATTTTTTCCCGGGGCAATCCCGATTTTGGGACCCTCGTCCCGATCGGAGCTCGTCCCGATTCATTTCCCAGGATTTTGCCTTTGTCCCGGGAAAATCGGGATTGTTTTAGGAAAAAACATTCCCCTTGTGTTCAGTGGAGAGGGAAGGGGCAGCCAATCGGCTGCTTCCCTCTCCACTGAACACACGAGAAAGCCAGGAACTGTAGCTGTTGCACTGCTGGGGGACACAGATTGCTCTGTAAGGAGGGCTCAGCTGCTGCTGCCATGGGGCACTGAAGTAAGGTGGGTTCTGTTGCTGGGGGGCACAGATCATTCTGTGAGGAGGGCTGCCAGCTGCTGGTGATACTGAAGTAAGGAGGGCATTGTTGCTGGGGGACACAGATCTGTAAGGAGGGCTCCTCTGCCAGGGACACCAGATATAAAGGAGGCCTCCGCTGCTGTTGACACCAGATGTAAGGAGGGGCTCTACTGCCAGGGACACAGATCTGTAAGGAGGGCCTCTGCTTCTAGGGTACCTGATGTAAAGACAGACTCTGCTGGGGGCACCTGATGTATGGACAGACTCTGCTGGGGGCACCTGATGCAAGGACGGACTCTGCTGGGGGCACCTGGTGGCAGGCGACACACTCAGGGGTCCCACTGATTCTGCATTATGGTGAGTTGAATGATTTAATTCTATATTACAATGTAATAATAGAAATAATGCGCTTCAATCATCCTGACACCATAACAACCATGGTGCCGGGATGATTAAAGCGCTAACACCAGGTGTTTGGAGTATCTTTAGCTGCTGATTGTTAAACTCTGGAATACAGAGCGCGCCGCATCTTTACTTTCCTTTGTCGCGCCTACAAATGCATGCCCCGCCCCCTTATAATAGTGTGACTCCGCCTACAGTCAAAAAAGTGTCCCTAAATTTTTTTTTACAATGTTGGCAACTATGCTCTTACAGGAGAGAATTTCCCTTCCTAGTGGTAGATTTCCTCTCACTTCCTGTTGTCTCCTTCCGTTTGTAAGTAGGAGTCGTTTGTAAGTCAGATGTTTGTAAGTAGGGGACCGCCTGTATGTTTCAAAAGGAGATTATCCCCCTATCCGAGTCTTTCCCTCCTAGAGCCTAATGCCTTTTACACACATTCCGATTATCGGATGATAAAAATTGCTTTCGGATTGATCGTTCGATAATCTGATCGTTAGTACACAGCTTTCGACAGCTGATCACGACAGTCCGTCCAACAAAATCTGAAGGGACAAACACAAAAACTTTGCTTGGACGACAGCCTACCGTATGACAATCGTTTAATCAGTACGCTAAAAATAGATAGACGAACACCACGCATGATTGGAAACACGAAAATAAACCAGAAAGACACAGGGGTCAAACGTATTTGACATTATTTAAAATATGTAGCTACGCACAGCGGAAGGTTTTTCCAGAATCGTACGACAAAAATCTTACTTTTCGTAGAGCACATTTTGCGCCGCTGTATTCGATATTAGTTTTATGCAACAAAATGCGAACGATACGTCGTACGACAATTGGAACGTGTGTACGAGGCATTATTATACCTCATAACCATACCTCCCAACTTTCTGAGATGGGAATGACGGACACCCATAAGCAAAAGTATGTATTAATAGGATGCGCCCCCTGCCCAGGGGCGGACTGACCATTCGGGCACTCGGGCACTGCCCGAGGGCCCCATGTCACTAAGGGGCCCCATCAGGGTTGCCAGCCTCAATAAAACCAGGGACAGTATGTAAAAATGTGTGTGTATGTGTATTCTGTGTGTGTATACTGTATGTGTATGCTGTGTGGCCCCATAATCTATTGCCTGGTGGCCCCATAATCTTCTATTGCCCGGTGGCCCCATAATCTTCTCCTATTGCCCGGGGGCCCCATAATCTCCTATTGCCCGGGGGCCCCATGAGTTGTCAGTCCGCCCCTACCCCTGCCATGTCCCCTTACAATGAGAATTAATATACAAAAAATGATTGGTTAAACCCACAAGTGCTTTTTTTTTAACCAATACTATTCCTTTATATTGGCTTTTGAAATGTACAAATGGAACAATTTAGAAATGGGATGAAAGGTTTAACAATGTAAAACACTTTTTGATAAGACATATAGTGCATTTTTAATACAGGTATATAGATCAGACCAAAATGAGGGACAAATGAGGAGGACAGAGGGACATTGTTCCAAATCAGGGACAGTCCCTCCAAATCAGGGACAGTTGGGAGGTATGTCATAATCAATGCTTCCCATTCCAATGTTGTTGAAATCAGTTTCAGCTGGCATTCATGCCTAGTAACCTGTCCATAACCAGATCTGCCGGGACAACCCTATGAATGTTACACAATACAAGCTACATGGATGGAGACATCCTTGAGGGAGAGTTTGCTCTCTAGTGACTGGCATCCCTTGGTTGCTAAGTGACAGGAACTTAGAGCTACAGCCCGCCCCCTGAACACCCACTATCCTATCAACATGTCCTCAGTAGTCCCTGAGAGCACTCTGATTGGATGGTGGGAGGGTGTAGCACAACAGAAAGTCCCTGTAGATTAGCAGGAAGCCCAGGCACACTTCCTGTACAGGAGAAGAATGTCCTCTGGCTGCAGGTTGTTCCTTTTCTCTGATGACTCTGTGGAGGTTCAGTATGGAGGAGAAGGAAGGCTCTGCCTGTCACCCTGCGGCACTGAGTTCCTGTGTGAGAAGCCTCTGCTTGGAGCTCACCCTGTACAGAAGCCAGAGAGGGGGAGACACAGGACTGAGTTTGTGACAAGCAGCTGCCGGGTAAGAAGAGAGCAAATGATAAGGACCAACCCGGACACATTCTACACTGAGGGGGGATTTACTAACACTGGAGAGTGCAAAACCTGGTGCAGTTCTGCATAGAAACCAATCAGCTTCTTCAATTACGTCCGCCCCTTTAACCCAGCACCACAGCTGTAGGGAGATGTATGTGTGGCACAGCTGCAATGCCTTGCTTCACCGTCCCCGGCAAAAAATGATACACTCGTCCCATTCAGAGGGGAGTACAAACTATTCAAGTGCATGGGGCCCTTCTGGATGTGATCTGTAACCTCATGCAATGTAGGTGGTATGGGCATTACAGGGTTAAAACAGATGTCTCCCTGCTGCCTGTCAAATGCCCTCTGAAGAGTGATCCACCACAGATTGCTTTTCAGAGGGGCAGCAAGGGCTGCCATTGGCATACCTAAGCCCTAACATTTTATTTTTTAGTTTGTGGGATTAACTTCTCCTTCTTGAGGTCTATGCAGTACTGATGCAGAGCGGTTTCCCCTCTTCCTGACCGCGCTATAGATGAATGATGGCTACAGCACGGTCGCACATTTCCGGGAGGGTGTCTATTTACGTCATTTATTGTGAATGGACTACGAGAGTAATGATCAGTAATCACACAGTTCATTGAAACTACAAGTCCATCTGCTGAGGTTGAAGATCCCCGTGAATAAATGATGCGACTTCGCTGGCGGAGGCCCTGCACAGCGACACCGATTTCAAATGTGACAGTGGCTGCAGGGGAGAGGAACCCTCACCTGCTATCACAGGTAATGGGGGGTGCTAAGGTGAAGAGAGGGGTCTGTTTGAACATGTACGGGGGGTAACATGTTCAAGTGATGAACCTATCCTTCAACAAAATTTGCTGCTTGGACCTAGAAGAAACGGTTAATTCCAATTGTTTTTCCTACAGGGTGGAGAAAGACTTAATTTAAATCATAATGTTTAAAGAGCAACTGTCATTTCTGTCCCTCAGAGGCTCCTCCTCTGACCCGCTGTTGACTCACCGACCGTCCCATTCACTTTAACCACTTAAGGACCGCCTAACGCCGATTTACGTCGGCAAGGCGGCACGGGCAGGCAAAATCACGTACATGTACGTGATTTGCCTCTCGCGGGTGGGGGGTCCGATCGGACCCCCCCCCGGTGCCCGAAGCGGTCCCGTTCTGTTCCCCGGCGATCCGAGATGAGGGGGAGGCCATCCGTTCGTGGCCCCCCCCTCGCGATCGCCGCCGGCCAATGGGAACACTCCTTTGCTGCTGTATGCTAAACAGCAGCAAAGGAAATGATGTCTTCTCCCCTCGGCTCGGTATTTTCCGTTCCAGCGCCGAGGGGAGAAGACATCAATGTGAGTGCACAACACACACAGTAGAACATGCCAGGCATACAAAACACCCCGATCCCCCCCCCTGTCACAAACTGACACCAGCAGGTTTTTTTTTTTTTTTTTTTCTGATTACTGCATAGTGTCAGTTTGTGACAGTTACAGTGTTGGGACAGTGAGTATTACCCCCCTTTAGGTCTAGGGTACCCCCCTAACCCCCCTAATAAAGTTTTAACCCCTTGATCACCCCCTGTCACCAGTGTTGCTAAGCGATCATTTTTCTGATCGCTGTATTAGTGTCGCTGGTGACGCTAGTTAGTGAGGTAAATATTTAGGTTCGCCGTCAGCGTTTTATAGTGACAGGGACCCCCATATACTACCTAATAAATGTTTTAACCCCTTGATTGCCCCCTAGTTAACCCTTTCACCACTGATCACCGTATAACCGTTACGGGTGACGCAGGTTAGTTCGTTTATTTTTTATAGTGTCAGGGCACCCGCCGTTTATTACCTAATAAAGGTTTAGCCCCCTGATCGCCCGGCGGTGATATGCGTCGCCCCAGGCAGCGTCAGATTAGCGCCAGTACCGCTAACACCCACGCACGCAGCATGCGCCTCCCTTAGTGGTATAGTATCTGATCGGATCAATATCTGATCTGATCAGATCTATACTAGCGTCCCCAGCAGTTTAGGGTTCCCAAAAACACAGTGTTAGCGGGATCAGCCCAGATACCCGCTAGCACCTGCGTTTTGCCCCTCCGCCCAGCCCACCCAAGTGCAGTATCGATCGATCACTGTCACTTACAAAACACTAAACGCATAACTGCAGCGTTCACAGAGTCAGGCCTGATCCCTGCGATCGCTAACAGTTTTTTTGGTAGCATTTTGGTGAACTGGCAAGCAAGCACCAGGCAGCGTCAGGTTAGCGCCAGTACCGCTAACACCCACGCACGCACCGTACACCTCCCTTAGTGGTATAGTATCTGATCGGATCAATATCTGATCCGATCAGATCTATACTAGCGTCCCCAGCAGTTTAGGGTTCCCAAAAACGCAGTGTTAGCGGGATCAGCCCAGATACCTGCTAGCACCTGCGTTGTGCCCCTCCGCCCGGCCCAGCCCAGCCCACCCAAGTGCAGTATCGATCGATCACTGACACTTACAAGGCACTAAACGCATAACTGCAGCGTTCGCAGAGTCAGGCCTGATCCCTGCGATCGCTAACAGTTTTTTTGGTAGCATTTTGGTGAACTAGCAAGCACCGGCCCCAGGCAGCGTCAGGTTAGCGCCAGTACCACTAACACCCACGCACGCAGCATACGCCTCCTTTAGTGGTATAGTATCTGAACGGATCAATATCTGATCCGATCAGATCAGATCTATACTAGCGTCCCCAGCAGTTTAGGGTTCCCAAAAACGCAGTGTTAGCGGGATCAACCCAGATACCTGCTAGCACCTGCGTTTTGCCCCTCCGCCCGGCCCAGTCCAGCCCACCCAAGTGCAGTATCGATCGATCACTGTCACTTACAAAACACTAAACGCATAACTGCAGCGTTCGCAGAGTCAGGCCTGATCCCTGCGATCGTTAACAGTTTTTTTGGAAGCTTTTTATTGAACTGGCAAGCACCAGCGGCCTAGTACACCCCGGTCGTAGTCAAACCAGCACTGCAGTAACACTTGGTGACGTGGCGAGTCCCATAAGTGCAGTTCAAGCTGGTGAGGTGACAAGCACAAGTAGTGTCCCGCTGCCACCAAAAAGACAAACACAGGCCCGTCGTGCCCATAGTGCCCTTCCTGCTGCATTCGCCAATCCTAATTGGGAACCCACCACTTCTGCAGCGCCCGTACTTCCCCCATTCACATCCCCCAACGAAATGCAGTCGGCTGCATGAGAGGCATTTTTATGTGCTCCCGAGTACCCCTACCCAACGAACCCCCCCCAAAAAGATGTTGTGTCTGCAGCAAACGCGGATATAGGCGTGACACCCGCTATTATTGTCCCTTCTGTCCTGACAATCCTGGTCTTTGCATTGGTGAATGTTTTGAACGCTACCATACACTAGTTGAGTATTAGCGTAGGGTACAGCATTGCACAGACTAGGCACACTTTCACAGGGTCTCCCAAGATGCCATCGCATTTTGAGAGACCCGAACCTGGAACCGGTTACAGTTATAAAAGTTAGTTACAAAAAAAGTGTAAAAAAAAAAAAAATATATATAAAATAAAAAAAAATAGTTGTCGTTTTATTGTTCTCTCTCTCTATTCTCTCTCTCTATTGTTCTGCTCTTTTTTTACTGTATTCTATTCTGCAGTGTTTTATTGTTATTGTTATTGTTATTGTTATTATGTTTTATCATGTTTGTTTTTCAGGTATGTAATTATTTATACTTTATTGTTTACTGTGCTTTATTGTTAACCATTTTTTTGTCTTCAGGTACGCCATTCACAACTTTGAGTGGTTATACCAGAATGATGCCTGCAGGTTTAGGTATCATCTTGGTATCATTCTTTTCAGCCAGCGGTCGGCTTTCATGTAAAAGCAATCCTAGCGGCTAATTAGCCTCTAGACTGCCTTTACAAGCCGTGGGAGGGAATGCCCCCCCCCCCCACCGTCTTCCGTGTTTTTCTCTGGCTCTCCTGTCTCAACAGGGAACCTGAGAATGCAGCCGGTGATTCAGCCAGCTGACCATAGAGCTGATCAGAGACAAGAGTGGCTCCAAACATCTCTATGGCCTAAGAAACCGGAAGCTACGAGCATTTTATGACTTAGATTTCGCCGGATGTAAATAGCGCCATTGGGAAATTGGGGAAGCATTTTATCACACCGATCTTGGTGTGGTCAGATGCTTTGAGGGCAGAGGAGAGATCTAGGGTCTAATAGACCCCAATTTTTTCAAAAAAGAGTACCTGTCACTACCTATTGCTATCATAGGGGATATTTACATTCCCCGAGATAACAATAAAAATGATTTAAAAAAAAAAAAAATGAAAGGAACAGTTTAAAAATAAGATAAAAAAGCAAAAAAATAATAAAGAAAAAAAAAAAAAAGCACCCCTGTCGCCCCCTGCTCTTGCGCTAAGGCGAACGCAAGCGGCGGTCTGTCGTCAAACGTAAACAGCAATTGCACCATGCATGTGAGGTATCGCCGCGAAGGTCAGATCGAGGGCAGTAATTTTTGCAGTAGACCTCCTCTGTAGATCTAAAGTGGTAACCTGTAAAGGCTTTTAAAGGCTTTTAAAAATGTATTTATTTTGTTGCCACTGCACGTTTGTGCGCAATTGTAAAGCATGTCATGTTTGGTATCCATGTACTCGGTCTAAGATCATCTTTTTTATTTCATCAAACATTTGGGCAATATAGTGTGTTTTAGTGCATTAAAATTTAAAAAAGTGTGTTTTTTCCCCAAAAAATGCGTTTGAAAAATCGCTGCGCAAATACTGTGTGAAAAAAAAAAATGAAACACCCACCATTTTAATCTGTAGGGCATTTGCTTTAAAAAAAATATATAATGTTTGGGGGTTCAAAGTAATTTTCTTGCAAAAAAAAAAAAACTTTTTCATGTAAAAAATAAGTGTCAGAAAGGGCTTTGTCTTCAAGTGGTTAGAAGAGTGGGTGATGTGTGACATAAGCTTCTAAATGTTGTGCATAAAATGCCAGGACAGTTCAAAACCCCCCCAAATGACCCCATTTTGGAAAGTAGACACCCCAAGCTATTTGCTGAGAGGCATGTCGAGTCCATGGAATATTTTATATTGCGACACAAGTTGCGGGAAAGAGACAATTTTTTTTTTTTTTTTTTTTTTTTTTTGCACAAAGTTGTCACTAAATGATATATTGCTCAAACATGCCATGGGAATATGTGAAATTACACCCCAAAATACATTCTGCTGCTTCTCCTGAGTACGGGGATACCATATGTGTGAGACTTTTTGGGAGCCTAGCCGTGTACGGGACCCCGAAAACCAAGCACCGCCTTCAGGCTTTCTAAGGGGCGTGAATTTTTGATTTCACTCTTCACTGCCTATCACAGTTTCGGAGGCCATGGAATGCCCAGGTGGCACAAAACCCCCCCAAATGACCCCATTTTGGAAAGTAGACACCCCAAGCTATTTGCTGAGAGGTATAGTGAGTATTTTGCAGACCTCACTTTTTGTCACAAAGTTTTGAAATTTGAAAAAAGAAAAAAAAAAAAAGTTTTTTCTTGTCTTTCTTCATTTTCAAAAACAAATGAGAGCTGCAAAATACTCACCATGCCTCTCAGCAAATAGCTTGGGGTGTCTACTTTCCAAAATGGGGTCATTTGGGGGGGGGTTTGTGCCACCTGGGCATTCCATGGCCTCCGAAACGGTGTTAGGCAGTGAAGAGTAAAATCAAAAATTCACGCCCTTAAAAACGCTGAAGGCGGTGATTGGTTTTCGGGGCCCCGTACGCGGCTAGGCTCCCAAAAAGTCCCACACATGTGGTATCCCCATACTCAGGAGAAGCAGCTAAATGTATTTTGGGGTGCAATTCCACATAGGCCCATGGCCTGTGTGAGCAATATATCATTTAGTGACAACTTTGTGCAAAAAAAAAAAAAAAAAAAAAAAAAGTGTCACTTTCCCGCAACTTGTGTCAAAATATAAAATATTCCATGGACTCAATATGCCTCTCAGCAAATAGCTTGGGGTGTCTACTTTCCAAAATGGGGTCATTTGGGGGGGGGTTGTGCCACCTGGGCATTCCATGGCCTCCGAAACTGTGATAGGCAGTGAAGAGTGAAATCAAAAAGTTACACCCTTAGAAATCCTGAAGGCGGTGATTGGTTTTCGGGGTCCCATACGCGGCTAGGCTCCCAAAAAGTCCCACACATGTGGTATCCCCGTACTCAGGAGAAGTAGCTGAATATATTTTGGGGTGCAATTCCACATAGGCCCATGGCCTGTGTGAGCAATATATCATTTAGTGACAACTTTTTGTAAATATTTTTTTTTTTTTTTGTCATTATTCAATCACTTGGGACAAAAAAAATAAATATTCAATGGGTTCAACATGCCTATCAGCAATTTCCTTGGGGTGTCTACTTTCCAAAATGGGGTCATTTGGGGGGGTTTTGTACTGCCCTGCCATTTTAGCACCTCAAGAAATGACATAGGCAGTCATAAACTAAAAGCTGTGTAAATTCCAGAAAATGTACCCTAGTTTGTAGACGCTATAACTTTTGCGCAAACCAATAAATATACGCTTATTGACATTTTTTTTACCAAAGACATGTGGCTGAATACATTTTGGCCTAAATGTATGACTAAAATTGAGTTTATTGGATTTTTTTTATAACAAAAAGTAGAAAATATCATTTTTTTTCAAAATTTTCGGTCTTTTTCCGTTTATAGCGCAAAAAATAAAAACTACAGAAGTGATCAAATACCATCAAAAGAAAGCTCTATTTGTGGGAAGAAAAGGACGCAAATTTCGTTTGGGTACAGCATTGCATAACCGCGCAATTAGCAGTTAAAGCGACGCAGTGCCAAATTGGAAAAAGACCTCTGGTCCTTAGGCAGCATAATGGTCCGGGGCTCAAGTGGTTAATGGGACGGCTGGTGATGCGGCAGTGACACAACAAGGTGAGGGGCGTGGTGGCAGCAGGTGAGTGGATGCCGCTAACAGGCGCTGCCATGATGGATCTGAAATGACAGGTTCTCTTTAAATGTAAGGAATCATTCTTGCTGGTAGTTAGAATCTTTAATATTTGCAAACAAAATGAAGGTTTCCTATTTAGAATAATAAGCTGTCAGGTTAGTAAAACAGCGATATCAGAACCGATTCAGTCGTACAGTTTGTAGTGTATATAGATTTGCAAAACAATGGGATAAAGCAGTATATACCATATTTATCAGCATATAACACACACTTTTTTTTCCCCTGAAAATAGGGGGGGGGGGGAATCGCAGGTGCGTGTTATACGCCGACCGTGTACCTCGGAAGGGGACGAGTGCTGCCGGAAATAACCGAGCCGTCATCTCTTCTCCCCTCGGGTCTCTCTCGGCTCGCACGTCACACACAGTCCCACCTCCGCCACTGGCATTGGCCCAGTGTTCTGTCTATCACAGGAGCTGGTCCAATGCCTATGGCGGAGGCGGGACTGTGTGTGTCACTGCTGACTGAGAGCCGAGGAAACGGATGACAGCTCGGTGATTTCATGAGAGATGGTGAGCTGCATCGATGGGGGGAAATGGGGACAGAACAGGCTGCAGCTTCAAAGTGGTTTATTTAAAAAAAAAAACAAAAAAAAAAAATTCCCTCTAAAATATATATATATATATATATATATATATATATATATATATATATATATATTCATATTCTATCTATCCACCCTGTTTTCCTAAAAAAATAACTCCTCAGCTGGCCATATGCTATACAATCTGGTTGTACAATCTCCTTTTAGATTTATCAAAACTATGTAATATGAGGACAAACCTAACAATACCTTTCGTTTGTATCCAATCAGGCAGTCCCTCGTACTACATAGTTGATGGTAGATCTAAAGGAGATTGTACAAACCAGATTGTATAGTGCATGGCTGCTGTAGGGCTCATTCAAAATACACAGAATCTTGCCAGCAGAAAGAACCTGTGTATTTGCTGTACGCATGTAATGTTTGTGCAAATGCATGTACAGCATACGTGGACCCTATTGGATGCTGCTCCTGGCTAAGTTCATATCAACAATGAGCAATCAAGCAGTGCCTGTGACACTGATGACACATTGGAGGGAGATTTACTACAACTGGTGCACACAGAATCTGGTGCAGCTGTGCATAGTAACCAATCAGTATCTAACTTCAACTGTGCGACAAGTCGCACCCTATTCTTTTCAATGGCACCCATTCAAATCTGTGCGACTTAAATTCGCTGTGACTTTGAAAAGGTGCCTACACAACTTTTGGTGTGACTTTTGATGTGGCTTTGATCCATAGAATGTAAAGTCAGATCAAAAGTCGCACTGGAAATCATGCGACTTTGGAGACACGCTAATGTGAATGGAAGCTGATTGGTTACTATGCACAGCTGCACCAGATTCTATGTGCAACAGTTTTGATAAATGTCCCCCATTGAGTCATTGATGTGTCAGCGGCGCATGCACAGAATGTCACAGCTCCAGCCAGCGGTAGAGTGATTTCAGTTGTTATTGTACTGCAAGCTGGAGCTGTGACAACACTCAGTAGCTATACCTCTAAAGCATACATTTTTAGCTTCACAGTATCCTGTCCTGAGACATAAGGATTTATTTTTTACTCACAAGTTAAATGGTTGTGACAGAATGGGCTGACATGAAGGCACAGAGAGAAGCTTACCCAGCTGGACTGGTAAAAATCTCATTGAGCTGGAGTAATAAAAAGCATTTCTTTTGAAATCTCTTGGTTAGGAATTCTTCAACCTGGTGAGCCAGGGTGCCTGACTTCGAAAATCAGCAATTTTGGTCAGTGGATATACACGCAGTGTGTGAACCGTGGCGGTGGCTGTCCGCCTGTCATTGATTTGTACGGGCTGCTGGAACTGTGCGTATGCCGGCAGCAACGGTCAAGGGACTGTGTTTCTGTCTACGCAGAAACTGGTTGGTGCTAATTGTCCTGTTTGTTTCTGCTCATAGCACAGAATGCTGCTGCATTCAGATCCGGCTATTGGCCACCTCCGACTGCAGAAGCTTATCCGGCCCAGATCACCCATCTCAATGAGCCCTAAGGCCCCTTTCACACTCGAGCGACCTGAAAGTCGCGTGATTTTGTCGCAATTTTGATGCGACTTTAAGCAATGCCTGCGTAATCTTGAGCTCTATGGACCTCAACTCGCATCATAGTCGGACCTAAGTAGTGCAGAGACTACTTTGAAGCCGCTGCGACTTGAAGTCACACAGATATGAATGGTACTCATTGGAAATCATGGGGTACGACTTGTCATGCGACTTTGCAGTCCCAAGTTGCAGGACAAGTCGCACAAGTGTGAAAGGGTCCTAAAAGGCACCTTAAGCAAGACTATAGGGGGGGTGTTTTGTTTTTTTTGTTTTTTTTATTATTCAGCCAGCAGGTTGAATGAAAATAAATAAATAAAAGGTTCCTCCATCCACACAAAGGAGGTTGATGGAGCAATATCCCTGCCAGGACATTGTAGTCTGACAGTGGGACTCGCAACTGTCAGAATACACTGATAAGCGCCAGCAGCCACCGATCAACAAAAGATTTCCAGCATGTCCCAATCGGTCCAAGTTCTAAATAAAATAAAGGAAAAAAAAAATTAAAAATCTGAAATGTTCTATTCCCTTTTTCTTTGTTCTTTAGGATCAAGTTCTTCAGGCCCTGAACTTTCGCAACACTTTCTCTAGCCGTCCATTTCTGCCATCAAGTCTCATCCCTGCGGAGAAAAGAATTGTATGTATTTTATCCACCTCTGTGTGAAGATATTGCTTCTATGACAATTTGCAGCCTTTTACACAAATGTAACAAAAAGGACTTTCTAAATATTGCACACCAAACTTGCAGCTATTGCTGAGAAATATTATAGATTTGGATAAATCGAGAAAGTGTCAATTTACAGAGAAGACCTAAAGGTCTAAAAGACCCCCGATCCCTCCTTTGCACTTCAAAGTATTCAGATCGCCGTTTTCGGCAAATCTGAATACTGTATATTTTTTTAAAGCCGGCGCCTTTGGCAGCCGAGTAAACGGGAAGTGACGTCATGACGTAGCTTCCGCGTTTACAATTAGGAGGCTGGAACGAAGCCATGTCACTAGGCGGCGGATTGGTGATCGGGCGGCCGGTAAGAGCGGCGGGAGGCGGCGGAAGGGGGGGATGTCCCCTGCTGCTCCTCCGGTATAACAGCCGAGTGGCTTTTAGCCGCATCGGTTGTTATACCTGGAAAGCCGATCGCTAGCTCTAAAAAACAGTACCAAGATGATGCCTGTAGCTGCGGGCATCATCCCGGTATAACACCCGAAAGCCGAGTACGCACATCTGCATATGCTCGGCGGCAAGGGGTTATACAGAATTTATATAGCGCCAACAGTTTACGCAGCACTTTACAACTTGAGGGTAGACAGTACAAATACATTACACTTTATTACAGTAGGAATCAAAGGGCCCTGCTCATTAGAGCTTACAGTCTAAGAGGGAGGCTCAAGAGATAATAACTGTGGGAAATGTGCTGATGGCAAAAATAAATGTAGAAATGTTAGGTGGGGGCCAGATGGGCTTCTCTGAGGAGTTTTCAAGGATCGTCTGAAAGTAGATAAAGTAGGAGATAGTCGGACAGGGTGGGGTAGAGCATTCCAGAGGATGGGAGAGGCTGAGAAGAAGTCCCGGAGGCGAGCATGGGATGAGGTGACAAGAGAGCTAGAGAGCAGGAGGCCTTGGGAGGAGCAAAGAGGAGGATTTGGTTGGTATTTTGAGACCAGGTTGTGAATGGCTTTGTAAGTTATTGTTATGCCGCGTACACACGGTCGGACTTTTCGTCTACAAAAGTCCGACGGACTAAAGCTGGCTGACAATCCGATCGTGTGTGGGCTTCCCCGGACTTTTAGCGGACTTTCAGCGGACTTTTCCAGCCGCAAATCTGACGGACTTTAGATTTGAAACATGCTTCAAATCTTTACGTCGTAACTACGCCGGACCCAGAAATCCGTTTGTCTGTGTGCTAGTCCGACGGGCAGAAACCCACTTCCTTATTTTAGTCCGGTGTACGTCATCACGTACGAATCCGTCGGACTTTTGTGTGATCGTATGTAGGCAAGTCCGTTTGTAAGAAAGTCTGCCGCAAGTCTGTCGGACGGGCTGTCGGACCTTTGTAGCCGAAAAGTCTGACCGTATGTACGCGGCATTAGTATTTTGAATTTAATTTGTTGGTTGAGTGGCAGCCAATGGAGGGATAGCAGATGCTGAGCAATTTGTAAGGTGGATGAGCCTTGCAGCAGCATTCCTGATGTACTGAAGGGGGGATAGCCTGTTTAGGGGTAGGCCAATGAGGAGGGAGTTGCAGTAGTCAAGGCTATAGATAACCAGGGAGTGGATTAGAAGCTTTGTGGTAAAAATAGGTTAGGAAGGGGGGTATCTTGGAGATGCTGAGGCGGTAAGCTTTGGAAAGCGATCGGATGTGGGGCCGAAAGGATCATTCAGAGTCCAGGATTACACCTAGAACCTTGGCATGAGGAGGAGGGGTTGATAGTTGAGCTGTTGCTTTTGACAGAGAAATCAGAAGGGGCACGTAGGGGGAGGAAATATTATGAGCTCGGTCTTGGGTAGGTTGAGTTTGAGGAAGTGATGTGAAATCCAGGCTGATCCCAGATCTCTCCATAAAGAGCACCTGTCACATGCCTATTGCTGTCACAAGAGATATTTACATTCCTTGTGACCGCAATAAAAGTGATAAAAAAAAATGAGTAAAAAATTAAAGCAAAAGGTGTAAAAATAACTAAAAAAAAAAATTTAAAGTGCCACTGTCTTAGCGCAAAGGCCATCGCATGCGTCGGTCACCCAAACGGCAACAGTCTTACACATGTGAGGTATCGCCACGTACGTCCAATAATGGGCAGTAATTCTAGCAAACCTGTAAAGGCTTTTAAAGGGTCGCCTATGGATAGTAAAATATATGTAGTTTTTCACCGTTGCACGGGCTTGCGCCATTTTAAAGCGTGACATATATGGTATCTATTTACTCAGCGTAATATCATTTATATTTTAAATTGGGTTATGTATTGTGTGGTGTGTGCGTTTTTTTTTTTTTTTTTTTTTTTTTTTTTTTTTTTGCATTAAATTTTTTTTAAAAAAAATTATTTTTTTATAAAAAATTTGCATTTGAAAAACCGTTGTGCAAATACCATGTGACAAAAAAAAAAAAAAAATTGCAAAACAATTTATTCTCTAACGCAGTGATGGCGAACCTTGGCATCCCAGATGTTTTGGAACTGGGTTCTAACTAATAGTTCAGCGAAAAATACAGATTTTTACATGTAAGCAATAGTGTAAAAAAAAAAAAAAAAGGCCTAAAGGTCAAGTGGTTAAAATATATTTTAAATGGACAAAAAAACAGTGTTAAAGCAGAATTCTGTATTTTGCTAATGATTGACAGAAGGAGATAATGCAATGACTGCTGTTTTGTTTTTTTTTTTTTTCCCTGTTCTCTCAGAGCCTTATGAAGGATATATCTGAAGTCACATGGCCCTCTGTGGATGATGACGCCGGGTGTGTGACACGTCTGGAAGATGGCGGTGTAAAGGTTTCCTCGGTAGATGGACATGCCCATTTATACATGCCCATCTCTCAGCAAGAGTTCACAGTGGAGTTTTTATGCCAGCTCAGCTGTATCCCCACATCACAGAACAAAGAGAACCCAGTGAGCAGTGAACCAAACCCAACAAGTGATAAAACTAGAGACAGTAGAATATGGAAATATTCCTCCTGTGTGCTGCAAGAAGACTCCCAATCATTTGTGACAAAGCATGCCTTCCAGTACACATGGCTGGTGCAGCGCTACTCTACAGCGGTATGTCCACTGTCATTCCACCAACCCATGAACTTAGCTCTTCATTTCCACACACAGTCCACACAAAGAGATACAGAGCGATCTTCAGATATTTGTACGATTATTGATGATGAGTGCTCAAAACATCTCAGGAAAGGAGCTTCATCTGTTTTACCTCGAGCCCTGCCTCTCAGCTGTCCTGCATCACACCTGCACAGGTACTTATTTTGTGCCCTGTGTATTGTCTGCTGCTCTGCCCAGGGCCATATAATGCTAAAGCTAAATACAGAGTTTGGACATCTGTTGGGCACGTGTACATGATCTGATTTTCTGCAGGCCACAAAGTCAGGCGAGTGTGTGTGCCAGTAGCTCATCTCTGTCCACACATTGTAAATGGCGAGGGAATGCATCAGAGTAGTGGCTGAAGATATTTGCTTATAAGGGGGGGAATAACCGTGATCAGAGCAGGTTTTCTAATGTGTACAATGGATCGCTGGTTCCCTCCTAACAAGTGGGGCATCTACTGTATGTCCACCCACAGATTGTAAGAATCAGGCTGGGTTACCCTAAAGCACATCTGTATAAAATAATACCCAACAAACCCACCTCCTCCTTCACTAAACAATAGGCACCCTTTAGTGTAAAAACTGGGGTTGATTTACTAAAAGCAAATATACTGTGCACTGCAAGTGCACTTGCTCCTGAGTTTCACTTTGCACAGAATACCCAATCACATACAAGGAAAATAAAAAACAGCATTTTTTGCTTGCACGTGATTGGGTTTTAGAAATCAGCAGCACTTTCCCTCAGATCTAGAGCAACTGCACTTTCAGTGCACAGTATATTTGCCTTTAGTATATCAACCCCATTGACTGCTTTTGCATCCATCTACTCCTCTGATCACTGCTGGTGCCCTTCTGAAAATTCCAAAGAATAATACACACATGCATGCTTTGCAACCCTCCCATAATGCATTGCTGCCTGAATTCCAAAGCTCAGAATGTATATGAGATAAAATATAAATATATGATATACCTCACAGGATGGACAGGATCACCATATTGTTCTTAGTACGGTAAAAAAAACCTCACTGAGAACAATATGGTGATCCTGTCCATCCTCAGACCTATTGGGATGTACCTTGCAATGAACACTCACATTGTTAACTCCTCCCCCTTTTTTCTTTTTTTTTTTTTTTTTTTTTTTTTTTACAGCAGTGGTCTCCAAACTGCGGCCCTTTTGCTTGCTTTTTATGAGGCCCTTGGGGGTGCTAATGTATTCACTGATACTAATTCTTCCCAATGATGCTAACAATGGGTCCCAGTGACACCAATGATTGTGAGTTTGTAACGAGCCCCTTGTTTGCTCGGTTCCACTCTCCCGACACTCCTCTGCTGCTATAGAATCAGATTGCAGATCGCAACATCTGATTGCTCGGTCATCCAATGCTCTGGGATTAGAACTACAGCTATGTGCCGTTCTAACCCAGTTGTGATAGCTCAGAACAAACACCAGGCAGGCTGTATGTAAGTTCAACCAGGAATCTCCTTTATTGCAATATACAGGCTCTTTTATACACTAAAAGAGGAGGTGCAGACCTCCTGCTCATATTACTCTAACAATACAGCTGTAACCTAATTAACCTAATTAACATGAGCTAATTAATCCCTTTAGACAGCCTAGATGACTCAGACATGACCTTTAGGCCAGACTGGCCATGTAAGTTCAGAAAATCCAATCCACATTATCACAATAGCAGAGTTAATTAAACACAAATAACAATGGGGATCTAATGACTCTTAGATCCCATACTAGAGACTTACCGTATTTATCGGCGTATAACACGCGCCGGCATATAACACACACCCCAAGTTTAGGAGGGAATTATAAGGAAAAAAACTTTTAGGAGGGAAGTTTAAGGAAAAAAAACTTACATTTAAATGCCCATCAATGCAGCGTTATCGGTGTCCATCTGCAGCCTTGTCAGTGCATCCTTGCCCCAGTGTCCAGTGCAGCCTTGTCAGTGCAGCTTTGCCCCAGTGCAGAATTGTCAGTGCAGCTTTGCCCCAGTGCAGCCATGTCCCCAGTGGTCAGTGCAGCCTTGTCCCCAGTGCAGCCATGTCCCCAGTGGTCAGTGCAGCCTTGTCCCCAGTGCAGCCTTGTCCCCAACATACACCGCCGTCGACATACACAAGTTACACTGTGTATTTTTAAATATGGCGCCGCGGAGTTCGGAGGGACTCGGGGGCGCTCGTTCAGCTGAACGAGCGCCGCCGGGAACACAGTGACTGGGCGGAGCCGAGATACACATAGCCGAGGGTTCTCGGCTCTTCTCGGCGCCGTTCAGTCACGCCCAGTCCCTATGATGGACATAACAGAAGTCTCTCTCCCGGCTAGGTCTGTCACAGAGTTTTCTGAAGTAATTGGAAAAAACTTTTGAGCTTCTAAATTTGAATGCTCTCATTATTCAAAGACCCCCCCCCCCCCCCAAAGAAGCCCTTGTCCTAAAGCCTGGTACACACACAATAAGTTGTGTGTGTGGTGTTTGGTTTTGTTTTGTATTTTTTTTTTTTTGTTTTTTTTTATTCAACCAGGGGGCTGAACAAAAAAATTTGACAGATTGCTGTACTAACATAAGTGAAGTTAGTACAGCGATCTCCCCCTCTTTGCTATTGTGTACTGACAGGGTGACCCCCCCGCCAGAACACACAGGACATTGGCTGCATGCCCGTTCGACAATAACCAATCGTGAGACCACCTTCTGTCGGACAGGGAGCTTTACACGCGGGCCGAATGTCAGGTGGTTTCTACTGTACTGGCTGATTTCTGGTGATATTCGGCCCATGTGTACCTGGCATAAGCTATACTCAAATAGCAAGCATCACTTGCATGGAGTTGGATGCTTTATTTCCTGCCTTTATTCTGCTGACTTATTTAATAGCTAATATTACACATTCCAAGGTTATAAGAGACATGCTAAAGGCAACAGTACACAGTCTAGGAGGGGAAATGTTCCTCACTCAAAGGTTTCCCTGGCCCTCGAGAGCCCAGCAGAACTAGGGCTTTTATAGAGACCCTATTGTTGTTCTAGTTTTTATTTTATCACCCCTGAAAAAAAAAGCTTTATACTGTTATATCATATTCATCATTAACAATATCATTCTATCCTCATTTTATAAATGATGGTAAATATGATATGAATATCCTCATATTTTTAAATGATTGTATTATATGCGGGGGCTGTAATTTAAATTTATGACATAAAACACACACATGCATTTTTATATTTGTTTTTTGTATTTCAGTTGCCCAGTGTAGGCTTTATGTTTTAGGTGAAATTCTCAACCGATATTTTTTATTTTAGATGGAATTTTGCTAATTTCACTTTGGAACAAGAAGATTTTCTGACAGCTCATCCTCTGCCTTTAAAAGTGATGATTCACAATGGTGTCCTTTACAGGTTGGATGTATTGATGACTATATCACATGTTAATAGCATCTTTTAGGATATGCAAATCCAGCTAACATCCTAAAGCTCATAACTGTCTGAATAAATGGCTTGATGTGTTGGCATGGCGTGGCATTACATACTACATTCTCCATATGCCCTGTGCTGAAACATACATACAGGGGTTGGCATGGCTGGTTGTTGGTACTATCACTGTGTGAAGTTTCTGTCTTATTGGGATGGGGGGAAAACCTCCCCAGCAAAGTAATAAACATATTGAAGTACTTAAAAAGGTTGTATACCCACACATCCAAAAAAAAAAAAAAAAAAAAAAAAAAAAACCCTGCAAGGCAAAGGCATAATAAGCTAGTATGCACCGCATACTAGCTCATTATGAAATGCTTACCTTAGATCAAAGCCCCCGTATTGATGCCTGGTCCACACCAAGGGAGCTGACATCTTGGCCTCTGCGTTTCGTCTGGGTTCACGGCTCCAGCGCTGTGAGTGGCCAGAGCCAAGATGACGTCACTCCTGCGCATGCACGCGGGAACCTTCTTCCCGGCAGCGTCGGCCAGACCTTCAGCTGGACATTAGGAGCGCATGGGCCGCTGATGTCAGCGGCTGCAGGCAAATGGAATATATCCTAAACTGTACTGGGTTAGGAGATATTAATTTTGCCTACAGGTAAGCCTTATTATAGGCTTACCTGTAGGTAAAAATGACAAATTGGGGTATACAACCACTTTAAAGGCCCTTTCCAGGCTTTCCGATTTAGGTCCGCCTGTCCGTTTTTCAGGCGGAAACAGATCGGACACTCTTCACCCCTATGGAGCAGTGGATGTCAGTGGTGACATGTCCGCTGCTATCCGATCCTGTCCGCCAAATCTAGACGGATGGTGACCCTATTTTTCATCCATCTATGGGATCGGATATAAATGGACAGGCGGTCCTTTTCATCCGATCTCCCCATAGAGGAGAACCGGGCTCTAACAGGTCCATCTCTGCACGGTGAGTGGAGACAGATCTGTCAGGAGATTAACGGAGCGATCCCCTGCTGAGCAAGTGGAGTCTGTCAAACGGACAACCCCTTGTGAAAGGACCCAAGGGGTAATTCCTGTCTGCCCATGTCGCTCCCTAAGTAACAGGTATATAGGTAGTGGATAGTTTCTTGTGTGTTGAATCGGTCGGAAACAATGAGATTTCTATTTCTGCAGTGTGTGGACGTAATGCCTGGTACACACGATGAAATTATCGGAATATATATATATTTTTTTTTTTTTTTTTGCATTTTAATCTCATATCAACCATGAAGAGGTTACTAAAATTACAAAAATTCTGAATTCTAATAAAATTGTGGAAGTGATGTATTGCATCGTATTTTTGTACAAAAATTGTACGATCTGCTATCGTACGAGAAGTTTTCATGCTTGTCCCATCGGATAATTTCAGATGAACTGTCAGCTCTCGAAAGCTGTGTATTAACGATCAGATTATTATACGATCGCTTCAAAAGCGGTATTTTCTGTACGATTTTCTGATCGTGTGTACGGGGCTTAATGGAAGGATTTTTAATAGGGGATCCTGTCTGGAAGCCAGAGAGTCAAACCAGCAGCATTTGTCAATAACTGAAATATATGTCCTTTATGAAGAGTGGCCCTTTTAATACTGCAGTATTGCTCTGTAAAGCTCTAAAATGAAGTACATAACATCACTTGTATAATTCTAAGCTGCATTCTTCTCATGTTTATATGTAAATGTGATCATCTATTTTAGGTTCAATATGGATGGCACTCTTTCAGTGGAAATATACCCAGGAGATGGATCTGTTTTCCGTTCTGAGGCAGAGCACCTCGGAAAATATTTCAAGCATTATTTCGTTAATAAAGAAATAGGACAGGTAATATAACAGGTGCACTTCCATGAAGAATATTTTTAAGATGTCGGGTCTACTCATTTACCACTTTCTGGGACTCTGCAGCCAGAGCTCTGCCCCAGCTCTACCCATCTGCTGCAGACTTTATGGGATATGGGTGTCTCCCTCTTCTTGCTGCAATGTTTGCTTGTTGTTATGGATACTTCAGCAGGAAATGTGAGACTCGGGCTACATGCTGCCTGTGCTCTATTGTCCTCTAAACAAACTCACTTTTTTAAACTCTCTTTATTACATCAGGAGTATAGCAGATGCTAACTTTTTAGCATATTTTTTTTTTTAAAGATTCATTTATCAAAAGGTGTGTGTGTGTGTGTGTGTGTGTGTGTGTGTGTGTGTGTGTGTGTGTGTAAGGGGATCCATACATATTCACAAGGTTATACATTATGGTTGTTATATATAAAAAAGTACAATAAAGACGTGACTGAAAGGCAAAGATCTACTTTGTGCAATCCGTGACTTCATGAAAATTAATATTAAACATTTAGCCTGGGTTCACACTTGTGCAAACACAGACATCGCATGTGGCTCGCACCCGCACTGCGGTGCCAATCGCATGCGATGTCTGTGCAATGAGAGTTTAGCCATACAGTTGTATGGCTGAACTTGCATTTGATTTGCAGGAAAATGGTGCAGGGGCTGTTTTTTTTTTTTTTTTCCTGCACTGGAATCGGATCACATTCTCACCCATTCGATTTGATTCCTATGTGTTTTCATAGTTCGCTCTGCAAACCGATCTAGGGGTGTCATTGACATTGTACTGACACCCGCCGCAGTTTGCAAAGGGCAGTGTGAACTACCTGTGGGAGAGATGCGATGCGGAAATCGGAGCTGTAATCGTGCTGGTTTCCGCATCGCTACAGTGTGAACCAAGGCTCAAACAAAGAACCCTGCCTCCTGATTGTCTAATTAAGAGACGAAACCCGTACGAGCAGGGGAGAGCGGGTTATCTCGAGTCTCCAAGTCCATACATGGACAGTATCGGCTGCCGCCCCCAGAGCGGCGGTTAGCAGCATTTTTAAAAATATTACTGGCAGATGATCCTTGGGTGCCGGGGAGGCACCAAACAATGTGAGTAGCATTTTTATGTGTGAATGTGTTTGTGTGTTGATGTTTTTGTGTGATGATATCCCTCTCTGCTTTATACACATGTTAACTCCAAGACTGGCCTGTGTAAAAGGAGACCGCATTAAGGAACACCTAGACGCACACAGCGGAGCTTTTGAAAGCTTTCTTTTGATCTCTTTTTGCATTCGCTATAAGAGGTCAACTACATTTGGTGAGTCTGGACCCAATGGGTCTGGGGCACAGCGCACATGGACTAAATTGAAGTTTAATACCACTGCACTGTCGCTTTTAGAGCACTGGGGATCGTCCGAGAGGATGTAATTGATCCATATGTCAATCAAATCTTTTTGCACTTTACAATGGACTTTTTTTGTTTAAACGTTTAATATTTTCATGAAGTCATGGATTGCACTTTAATTTTAGGCACTGACACTTTTTTGACACATTTGCTTGAATGATAACTTATGACAAATATTTGCATCAAACAATTTTATTTAAACATTTACATTACTTATTTATTCTTCTGGTTTGGATATACAGTACCAGTGCACAGTCTATTTGCCTTTTAGTAAATCAGTGTGTGTGTGTGTGTGTGTGGTGTGTGTGTTTTTTTTTTTTTTTTTTTTTTACCACTCTCCTTATTCAGGTGTACTCATCAGATTCTGTTGATCACTTATAATATAAGTCAAAATACAGTAGGCTTGTCCAAAACCATTCAGACCTGATCTACTCATCCCATCATCGGGTCCCAGATAAAGAATATACCCCATAAATAGAGGTAAAAAGATGAGATTACACATTGAAACAGCCATCTGTGTGCATTATGATGTAACATTGCTTATTCCTGGCCAATGCATTTCCTTAGTCTTAGACTTTTCAGGAGAGGAAACTATTTTTTGCTTTTTTTTTTTTTTATGCACCATTTAGCTGAGTAGGATGTTTATGCACTGTTTATTTCATTTTATAAAGGGTGCTGTGTTATTTGTGTATTTTAAAAGGCTTGGTAGTTCCAAACCAGGCATGAACCAGGTGTTTTCCAAGATGGTTGGGAGGGGCATGTGAGGGAATAGCAGTTTACCTGAATACTTCACACTATCCCAAGTCTTCAAAGAATGGACAGTAATAGGACTGTGGAGGTTTTTTTCTTGGCGCGGGGGAAGGCACAAGATGTTAGTCACATTAAAGTGGTTGTAAATCCTTATGTATACCCAGTGAAGGGACTATCCTCAGGTGATACAGAGATGAAAATCGGTTTATCCGCAGTCTTCTCTTTACATCTGTTCAAAGTCCAGAATTTATAACCTTGTCTGAGAGCTCAGAAAAGGGGAGGAGAGCTGAAGTTACACTCTGCAGAGCTTAGCAAGGAGAGGTCTCAGAGCTGATTGGAGGGAAGAGACACGCCCCCTTTACACAGCTCACAGGAACAGAGCTGAAGCTGTCAATCTGTTGGAGGTCCCCCCGCTGTCACCATTTTTCTCTCTTGGTGTCAGGAAAACATGTCAGAAGTGACTCATGCTGATGGCAGAGGATGAAAACAGCAGACAGAAATTACACTTAGTGCTTTTAATTGAGACAAGTACACACTATAGAGGGATATGCTCTGTTCATATTTATTGTCTGAGGTTTACAACCACTTTAATGGACGATACAGGATAAGCTTCTAGGTTGGCCCACATGTCTCGCCAAGGGTTTCAAAGTAACTGACTTCAATTTTGTTCTATGTTTTATAGGTAGAAGACCGGCTGTATACTGTCAGAGACCTGCCTCCAGACAAGCCGAGAACTTTGTATTCAGTCCGTTCCATCCTTTCTCAAGCTAAAAGGTTGGTGCTTGGTTCAAACAGCAGGCCAGAGAACAACTGGATTTCTTCACTGAACTGCTAAAGCTTTCATAGCAGGTCTAAAGTGCAGGCACCTAAAAGCAGCCTCCACAATCCTGCACCAGCTTTCATTGCCTTCGCTAAGCCTGAATACCAGGCTGATTGGGCAAAGCTTTGGCAATTCCCAGTAGTGACAGAGCTTGCCCACCCCCTCCAACCTTCTAAATTGATTCTACCTTTCATCGTGCCGTACTGCATGGACACTTCTTCCTTTTTAGACACTTTCTGTGATGAAGTCGGTCACCCTATGCAAATACTGACTTCATCTAGGATGGAATTCTGTTAACACATTGCAGGTTTAGAGTTTAGTACAGACACACTTTTTAAAAAGAGACCTATCAAATATGGACTCTCCCACCGCCAGCTTATTTTTGAAGAAGCAACTCCTAAAGGTGTTGTTTTTATTCTTACTTCAATAATTGGTGCAGCATTGACGAAGCTGAAGTATTAGCGGGTTTTTAGACACTTGAAACGTGCTTATTTCATGCCGGTAACCACTAAGTTAGTAAAGGAAGTATCTGCATGAAGAGCCATAGTTTGTATCTTTTTAAAGAGAACCAGTAGTGTTGAAAAAATCTGAGGAAAAAAGAGAAATCGTCCGTTTTGCCTATTTGCTCTCTGTAGTTGATCTTTTCCCCTTTACTGACTTACCATGTTTCATTACACACTGTGTTTCTGTCTGGAAACAGCCATCTTGATAGAGGAGCAGGGCTTTTCTTCCATGTCAGATCTGCCCCCTTATGACTTTTGGGGTAATGGTCAAAATGGATGGATCTTATGTATAAACTGTTTCAGTGTAGTTGTGTGAGTGTAGCAGTATATAGCGATGAGATTGTTTTGTTTTATTAACTATATTGTAAATTAAGTCTAGTAGCCCTGCAATGATCATGAATAATTACTCTCCTCGCCTGCCATACATGAAATTTCCCTTGAAAGTATCTGTCTTTACTTCTATTTATTTATTTATTTTTTATATGTTTAATTTTCTATTGGCCATCTCTTATTATTCTGGTAGTGTATGTATTGTGAATTTTCTGTTCGTAATCATCTGTAAATCATGCATATGTACTGTGGCAGTATTCATTTTTTTTTTTTTATTGTAATGGGATATTGGTTTAGAAGTATATAAGCCTTTTCATTTCCCTTTTTCCTTCTCACATTCTTTGTCATTTTATTCATATGTATAAGTACTTGGTCTGCATTGCAGAAGGAATGTCTATTGCTGGATTGTGTAATTTGGGGTCGGCAGTATCGCTTTGCCATATCTCTGAGCTTTTGTGCTTTAAAGGACATTTGTTAGAAAAGAGGAATTTTATTAACTTGTTTGGATGGCACAAGCTCCAGTGCATTATCCTTGCTTTACTAGCAAGCCACTGCACTGGAGCAAGCATGTGACCAGTGAATGTTAGTTCTGATATGTATATTTGTTCTGTCGCTGAATGATTAATTAGTAACAAAAGCCAGGCAGGGCTGGATTCTGTACAGGCAGGGCTGGATTTTTGCTTCCTGTCCTCTCTTAGGCCCCTTGCACACGGGCGTTTATAATTTTACTGATGTTTACTCAGGAACCTGGTGACGTCCATGTGCAAGGGGCCAAAAACTGTAAAGCTGTGCAAGCATATAGACTAGTACAATTCTTCTTCATTGCCAGTATTGTGATATTCTCACTTACTCCACTCAAACTTTTCTATTTTTGTTACTGATCTGTACCCAATGCTGTATATCTTTACTCAGCTGTGTGCAAAGTTCCATGGACAACAATTCATCTCATTTCAGATCATACTTATACTCTAGTTGCCTGGCTGCTTCTTCCTTTTTTTTTTTTCTTAGATTCGCATCTGTCTAGCCCAAGCATGTCCGAATTCCAGCCCACGGGCCAATTACAGCCCATGTTCTGGTTTAATGCAGCCCCACTGGTAATTTTGGATATGTTTATCTTTTGTGGCCCCCAACATATCCTCGAGCGCCGCTGGAGGATTTGTTGGGGGGCCACAAAAGATATATACCGTTTTTATCGTTCTGGGAGGGGGCTGGACGAGTGCCTTCAGATTACATACAGGAGAATCTCCTGTTTACTCGGCAGCATCTGTAATAGGAAGTCCCGTCTCCTGGGCTGGCATTGGACAACTGTTCTGTCTATCATAGGAGGCGGGACTTTGTATTAAAGAGGCCGCTGAGTATACAGATTCTCCTGTATGTAATCTGTTGGTGCTCATCCCGCACCGCTCCCTGTCCCCTCCGAGGCTACAGATGGACATAGATCAGGCTGCATTCATGGCAATGGTGAGGCTGCAGATGGGTATTGACCCTTTATTTTGTTTCACAGTTCTTTTATTTAAAAGGTAAATTTTTTTTTTTTTTCCTGAAACTTCCCTCTTAAAGTGAAGGTGCGTGTTATATGCCGATAAATACGGTATATTCAAATAACACGCCTGAGCTCATCCTTAGACTCTTCACACACAGCCACAAAGGAAAGATAATTCTTGTTGGGCAATGTATTAGTTTGCATTTAATTTTAATGGTTCAAAGAATGTCAGGCAAAATGGTCGTCCCTCAGGCATGTTCAATTCATCAAATCTGGCCCTCTTTGAAAAAAATTTGGACACCCCTGGTCTAACCCTAAGCTAGCCATGCATGGCTCAAATTTCATCGAATTCCAGTTCCAAATACTGCAGCTGCTGACTTTTAATAATCAGACACTTGCCTGTCCCAGGGTCCAGTGATGTGGGGGAACGAAGCCCCGCTCATCTCCCCCTCCTCTCTGTGGCGCCGGCATAGTCACTGTGGGCGCCCGGCTGTGGCTTCACAGCCGGGCACGCACTGCGCATGCACAAGGCGCGCCGTGACTGGCCGGGCAATCATCTGTGACGCGTCCCATATAATTACCGAGAGGGAGGGGGGAGAGGTGATCTCCCTTCCAGTGCCGAGGAAGTGAGAGCTGGGACCCTCTATAAAGAAGGTATCCACTCCCCCCCCCCCCCCCCCCCCCCCCCCAAAATAAAATGACATGCCAAATGTGACATGTCAGGGGGTCACCTTCCTTTAAAGTGGAAGTTCCATTTTTGGGTGGCACTCCGCTTTTAATCTGCTAAAATTTTGGGTGGAAAATTCTCACATGAACACTAACTGCATCGTATCAGATGAAGTCAGTGCTCTGGTTTTCAATCAACCTTTGCAGCTGCTTATTTTAATAAATACAGATATTTATATTGCACTGACATATGTACACAGTGATTTATATATATATATATATATATAGGACATTAACATCAGTCCCTGCCCTCAAATGGCTTACAATCTAAGGTCTCTACCTCATTTCCATACAGATACTAGGGCCAATTTTTTAGATCGGAGCCAATTGACCTACCAGCATGTCTTTGGAGTGTCAAGTAATTTTTCTCTTGACCAGCCATTAGGCTGAATGAGTGCAATTTAAACGTGTATAAATAGACTTGTGATTGTAAAGTCTCGTGTGTGTGGGGTGTGTGTTTTTTTTTTTTTTTTTATTTATAACATGTTATACTTGCCTCCTCTGCGCAAGGTGTTTTGCACAGATCCTTCTCTTCCTCTTTCTCTCGTGTGGGCGCACTCCCGAGTCCTGCTGCTGCATCTATTGACAGACAGCAGGACTCTGCCCCACCCCCGACTCCCATGTCACTATATTTGATTGACAGCAGCGGGAGCTAATGGCTCCCGCTGCTATCAATCTATCCAATGAAGACCCAAGACAGCAGCTGGGCTCGTCCTCATCACTAGAACATTCAGGTAAAAAAAAGGGGGCTCTGGGGGGGGCAGCTGCAGCACAGGTTTTTCAACTTAATGCATAGAATGCACTAAGATGAAAAACCCTGAGGGTTTACAACTCCTTTATTTACTATAACACCAACAAAAAAAAAATAAGTCAAAGCCACACAAGGCACTCTGAGATAGTGGAGAGGTCTAAGGGAGATTGTTTCTCCTCTCTGCATCAGTATACTTAGAACTAAAAAGAATGGGTGAATTGTCTCCTTATGCCGCGTACACACGATAGGATTTTCCGACGGGAAATGTTCGATGGGAGCTTGTTGTCGGAATTTCTGACCGTGTGTAGGCTCCATCGGACATTTTCCGTCGGAATTTCCGCCAAACAAAATTTGATATCTGAATCTCAAATTTTCCAACAACAAAATCCATTGTCATAAATTCCGATCGTGTGTACACAATTCCGACGCACAAAGTTCCACGCATGCTCGGAATCAAGCAGAAGAGCCTCACTGGCTATTGAACTTCATTTTTCTCGGCTCGTCGTACGTGTTGTACGTCACCGCGTTCTTGGCTATCGGAATTTCCGACAAGATTTATGTGACCGTGTGTATGCAAGACAAGCTTGAGCCAATATCTGTCGGGAAAAAAAACATGGATTTTGTTGTCGGAATGTGTGATCGTGTGTACGCGGCATAACTCTGTTAGCAGTTTGGTTTCAGGTGTATGGATATTATTGGGTGAACTGTAAGTATGTAAGACATTATTCCCCCAAAATAAAAGTACATAGTTTACAGAGGCAGCTATAAGGACCCAGCTAGATGGTACTGGCTAAAGATGAGCTTTGAGGATTGTCTTGCATTTTGGCTCCGATTTTGGTCTGAACCCAAAAGTCAGCTGTCATAGTCAAGCCCTTGAGGATGGAGATGATTGTGACCATTGACCTAATATGGGCACATGTCAATGACATTGACAAACGCCTGGCAGGCAGAATAGTCCGAAACCCTTTATTGTAGGGCTGCAACTAACGATTATTTACATAATCGATTAGTTGGCCGATTATTGTTTTGATTAATCGATTATTCGGTTAATAACCTTAAAAAAAAGTGTGGTGTATAATTTAGTTAATGTGTACAGTTTTAAAAAAAGGTAATTTATTCTTAAATATCTCTATGCAGTGGTAAAATATAAATAACAAACTATATGGTTAGGGAGCAAAATATCGAATCCACTCTGAGCATAACAGACAGAAGAGATATACTGTATATACTATTAGAGGAGAGATATACTGTATATACTATTAGAGGAGAGATATACTGTATATACTATTAGAGGAGAGATATACTGTATATACTATTAGAGGAGAGATATACTGTATATACCATTAGAGGAGATATATACTGTATATACTATTAGAGGAGAGATATACTGTATATACTATTAGAGGAGATATACTGTATATACTATTAGAGGAGAGATATACTGTATATACTATTAGAGGAGAGATATACTGTATATACTATTAGAGGAGAGATATACTGTATATACTATTAGAGGAGAGATATACTGTATATACTATTAAAGGGTGAATCTGGTCAATATCAGACTCGGTGATCAAATTTTTCTATTAAAAACAAAAACAATGTCTTCCTTCAAAAAAAAAAAATTTAATTTTAAGAACATTCGTTCTTTCATTCAGCGAATGTACAAAGATTTTTCGTCTGAATGTTCTCGTCTGAAAATTGATCGGTGTGGCCAGCATAAGGCTCAGTACACACCTATGCAGTTTGCATCTGTTTCTGCAGTGTGTTTTGATTTTTGTGCACGTGATTTTGCTGCGATATGCGTTTTTGCATTTTTTTTGGCCAATTTTTTGTTGGGCGGATTAAAAAACACATATTGCTGCAAAAACGCATTAAATGCTTTTCTGCAGCTTCTCTATTGAAGTATATTGAACCAAAAAAGCACCGTTTCCCGTGAAACCATGCAAATGAACTGTAGTGCGTTTCTGCAAAAAGCACATAGATGTGAACCAGGCCTAAGACATTTAGTAACGTAATGGGGTGAAAAAAACTAAAATTAGCCCTTTATAGTACAAAAAAAAGCAGATAATCACTACTGTAAGGGGTTTATTTTTTTCAGTGTAGAACTGTGAAAGTAATATTTGCAGTAGCGATTATTTGCTCTTTTTGTACTATAAAGGGCTCATTTTAGGTTTTTTTTAATCCCATTATATTACTGGCCGATTAATCGATTATGAAAATAGTAATCGATTAATTTCATAATCGATTAGTTGTCGATTAATCGATTAGTTGTTTCAGCCCTACTTTATTGTATACAAGAATGTATTACTAAGGCCTCATGCACACTGGACGTTATCAAAAAGCCAGTAATGTTAGCTGTAGAGAGTTTTTCAGCATTTTTACACTAGTGTTTTTTTGGCTGTAGTGTTTTTTTAGCAAAAAATTATACTCCCATAAAATCTTATAGCCACGTTTTTAGGCTGTTTTCAGCTTTTTACAGAGTTGGAGCTGTTTTACAGCTGAAAAACTCCTCTCAAAACCTACTAGTTCAGGGGGTTTTTTCCAGCCAGATAACACCCCTGCCAAAACCTGCTGATAACAGCCTATGTGTGCATGGATACATAGGATAACATACTGGGGAGTTTATTGGCTGCAGAATAAAACGTCTGAAGCCAAAAACAGCAGATGTAAAAACATAGTGTGCAATGAGGCCTTATAGTCAGCAACATTATATATGGGTGATGACCTGGTGACCCCAATGCCTCAGACAATGGCCTGTGTTGACTGTGCAGAAATTTGACCCTGATAACAGGTTCTCTTAGGTCATGCTTCAGTCAAACATGCAATAATTTTGCATTTAAACATTACATCATGTGCATCTGTTAAGTAGGTCCAACTATGCCCTAGGCATTATTTTGTATACTGGATCAGTAAATCCTCATGGCACCTTTTAATCCATTATTGTAGTATTTATGTAAGGTAAAGTGGACAGACGTTTTGACTTGGCAGGGTCACACCATTTCCTGGACAGATTTAGCAGTTAACTGAAATCATTGTATTTGTCTGGAGCCAATCTTTCTGTAGTGAACTTCCAAGGCTTCTTATTTCCCGTTTTTCGTTCCCCTGCTCTGTAGGTTTCTGGAACTCTGTTGCAGTAAGAAGCTTAGTCTGAACTCCCTTTCCTACTCCGGCTGCTGGAAAATGGTATGGTAACCCATCTGTTGAACATTTTATTTTCGTGTGTATTAGACTAACCAATTTCCTTTCCACAATGGAAATTGTCACAGAAAAGGCTCACCTCTAAACATATTTGCATGCTGTTTGCCGTGTATTGTACATTCTGACTGATTTGAATCTTTAGAAAGTTTTTCATATAGTTAGTTTTCATGAGGGTTTTCCTATATACACTGCTTGCAGCTGAACAAAAACTTATGTTAATCACACAGTACAAGACATAGGCTTGATTTTTCACAGACTCGATTTTAAGCTGGTATGTTCAGGTGATTGAACACTGGTAAAATGTTTCCCCCAGTCGTTTTCCAGGTCAGCCCTTGAGAGATGAAGCTCCTCCTCACACACAGGAAACACATTGCCAGTAATTTCTTTAAAAAGTCGGTCCCTCAGGTCCCTGGTCAGTCTTAAGCCTCGTACACGCAATTGGATTTCCGGCAGGGAATTGTGCGATGACAGACTGTTTGCTTAAAATCCGACCATTCGGACGCTCCATCAGACAATAGTTGTCCAACTTTCGGCCAACAAATGTTGGATGACAGGCTAGTAAATTTTCGGTGGACAACGGTCTGTTGTCAGATTTATGTATCGTGTGTGTACACAAGTCCGCGACACAAGTCCAAAGTACAAACACGCATGCTCGGAATCAATTCTCACCGAACACGACATTAGCAGAAGGTGCCCAAAAGGTGGTGCTCTAGAGCTGAAATTCCACGTAGTACATCACTATGTTCGTGTTTGTTGGCCGACAATTGTGTGCCTTTAGTATGCAAGACAAGTTCCTGGCACACACCCTACGGACAAAAGTCTGACGCTGTATTGGCCAAAAATCAGATCATGTGTACGAGGCTTTAGTGTTTCCAATCCAACCTGTGTCCCACGCAGAACATTAGGTTTCTGGGATATCTGCTCAACTCCATAGAGCAGAAGACCTCCCTACTGGAGGAGAAGATCCAAGGCCTTGTCAAGAGAGTAAGTTCTGTAGAGAACATCCTCTCAATATCCATCAGGGAGCTGATGTCGGTTCTAGGTCTGATGACCTCGACGATACCAGCAGTACAATCATCTAAGGCCCCTACAAGTCTTTCTCTTAAGAGATCAATAAGAAAATCTGGACAGGACACCCCTATGCCCTGTACACCCAACAAAATCCATGTTTTTTTTTTTCCGACAGATGTTGGCTTAAACTTGTCTTGCATACACACGGTCACACAAAGTTGGTCGGAAATTCCCAACGTCAAGAACGTGGTGACGTACAACGAGCCGAGAAAGATGAAGTTCAATAGCCAGTGCTGCTCTTCTGCTTGATTCCGAGCATGTGTGGAACTTTGTGCGTCGGAATTGTGTACACACGATCGGAATTTCCGACAACGGATTTTGTTGTCGGAAAATTTGAGAACCAGCTCTCAAATTTTGTGTGACGGAAATTCTGATGTAAAATGTCCACTGGAGTCTACACACTGTCGGAATTTCCGACAACAAGCTCCTATCAAACATTTTCCATCGGAAAATCCTATTGTGTGTATGGGGCATTCTCCTAACCTCAGTGAAGAGGTCGCTCTGGTGGTGGAGGATCCACACAAATTTTAAACCAAGGTCTGGCATGGTCTTTCCCGATCTTTTCCCTTACAAAAATTTAACACAGATACGAGCAGTTGGGGATGGGGAGCCCACCTAGCGGGGCAACCTGCTCAGGGGAAATGGTCCCCGGAGGAGGCCCAGGCGTCTTCAAATTGGAGGGCGCTTATGGCAATAGCCAAAGCCATAAAACATTTCCAAGACCAACTAAGTCATCACACCCTGATCCTATTGGACAACGCCACGGCAGTAGCTTATGTGAACAAACAAGGGGGCACGAGGAGCCCCTCCTTAAGCCACTTCACCAACCAGATATGTCGATGGGCAGAAGGGAACCTACTGTCGCTGGTGAGTGGTTCAACTAAGGGGGGGAAAACAGATCAAGTGGCAGACTTCCTCAGCTGCCAAGAGATCTCCCAAGAGGAATGGGTATTACACCCAGAGGTGTTCAGGGAAATTGCAGCCCGCTGGGGAGTACCAGATATAGATCTTTTTGCATCCCGGGAAAAACACCCAGGTGAAGCGTTTCTGCTCGCTAAACCCGCAAGACCGGCCTCTGGGGACAGACGCACTCCAAAACAGCGGAGTTTCATAACGTTCTACGCCTGTCCTCCGGTACATCTGATTCCTCGGGTGGTGAAGAAATTCCTACAAAAGCAAACAAAGCTCATACTGATAGCACCATATTGGCCCAAAAGAGCCTGGTTCTCTCAGCTTCTCAGTCTCTCAGCCGAAGGGCCGTGGCTACTTCCTCTCAGGGACGACCTGATGTGTCCGGGACCCCTAACAGGCCTAAGACAAGAAAGCTTCAAATGGGCAGCCTGGTTACTGAGGAAGACCTCCTGAGATCAAAAGCACTCTCAGATAAAGTGGTGGCGACGCTTCTGAGCACTGGGAAGCCGAACACCAGGGCCATCTACAGAAAGACCTGGAGAAAATTAAACAGCTGGTGCTCGGAAAATAACAGACAAAAGATGGATACACCGACTATTCTTGAGTTCTTACAACAGGGTGTTGATAAAGGTCTAGCACTCAGTACGCTGAAGGTCCAGATAGCAGCGCTGTCGGTGTATCTAGAACGGACACTACAAGAAGAACCCGTTGGTCTCTCGCTTTTGCGGAGCGTTGGCAAAATACAGACCACCCAAGACACAGATGTCCCACATGGGATCTGTCGGTGATACTGAGGGGGATCATCAAAAGTCCCTTTGAGCCGCTACAAGAAATCTTCTTTACACCTGCTGACACTCAAAACCATTTTCCTCGTGGCCATCACTACAGCACGTACGATAGGGGAAATCCAGACTCTGTCTGTCAGAGCCACTTCTCAAAATGCACAATGATAGAATCGTCCTTCAAACCGGGGCCGGTGGCCCCGGCCCAATTTCGTTCTCCACCTGCTCTGAGACATGCAATAAATGGCAGGTAGACTCAAAACCACTTTACTACAGCAGATCAGGCAATGATTGCAATTGGTTGCCAGAGGTTACAGCACACATTACTGCTCACTGATTGGTTGCTAGAAGGTACTGCACATCCTTGCCGCTCACTGATTGGCTTATAGGAGGTTACAGCACATCATTACCACTTACCCATTGGTTGCTGGAGGGGGTTTTATTATTCATTGGCAGTGCTAGGGGGGCAGGGGGATGATATGAGTGGCAGTGCTGGTGGGGGGAATGGGATGAGTGGCAGTGCTGGGTGAGGATGGGGTCAGTGACATCTGCCGTCACCTGTCAGTCAGTTTCCATTCGGTTCCCCTCTTTCGGCTCCCTCCACGTGTCTCCCTCACTCCCCAAGATCGATCTCTCCACACAATGGAGACCTCCAACTCTCCCTCTTCACTGTACCGGCTATGCCACACATGCACAGTGTACCATCTAACCAGGTGCCACAGCACTGAGCTCCGCTTCATGACAACAGGAGAGAGAATGGGCAGTGTTTGAATTGTGAGAACGTCTGCTCTTGCCATGGCAGAGGGCATCAATGCAACAGGATGGGGGAACACGTGCTGTGGGAGTTTTTCTGGAGCTCCAAATACTGGTGCTGCCATTGCAAGAGCACACTCTCCCTGATGCAAACACCAATTATTGCATTTTCTCTAGTTTCTACGGTGGCCAGCTCAATGTCATGACAATAAGGTAGATGGCGCACCGTGCACCTGCATGTCTGAATCCAAAGAGATGTTGCTGTGGCACTCCAGCCGCTGATGCCCACCACAAGCTCTTGGATTCAAATGCCACACTAGTGCTGTGACCATCTACCCCATTGCCATGATGCCGAGCTCATCACCATGGCAACATTGAAGAAAGTGCATGTGCAGTGTTTAAATCCTGAGGGAGTGGACATGTGATGACGGAGGCATGCAACAAAGGCAAGTGCTCCATAGCAATTTCCTAGCAACAGGGCAGGCCAGGGAACTCTCCTATGGGAGTTTTGGACAGGCTTCTGGAGGGGTATATAATTCAACATTGTTCATAGGCGCACAGTTTCCTTTTTATCTACAGCAGCAGATTTTTGGTAAATTGGACTGACCCTTTCAGTAAGCGCACACCCTGCCCCCACCAGCCCACACCAGTCCTGGAGTTTGAAGAATGAGCTGAGGAGACCTGACAGAACACTGTACCATGTATACATATTTTAGCTGTCTGCTTGGAGCCTAAATTCTCTTCCTTCCTCTCCCCCTGACCCCTCCCGCTCCCCGGCCGTCATGTGCAGCACTCTCCTACACATACCAGTAATAGCATATCATCTTGCCAAGTTGTGCATCCCCTCCCGCTGGGCGTGTCCCCAGCGGGAGTGGCCAGTGAAGGGGGTGATGGCGCGGGTTGGTGTGGTTAGAAGGGCAGAGGGAGTGGTACAGCGGGAACGGGCAGTGTAGGTGGTAATGCCGTGAGTGGGCGTGGCTAGACGGGCAGAGGGAGCGATGCAGGGTGTTGTGTTGCCCTCTTCTCCTACGCTCTATTCCGGAATTGTGCTGTGCGTGGCTCAGCACCCTCCATCGGGGTTGACCCTTCAAATGTCCCGCTGGTAGTTGTGCCTCTGGCGCGGGCTCAAGGGGCAGCTGCTTTGGGCCCCACAACAATGACTGGGCCTTAGCCAGCTGCCTCGTTAAAGACAGCCCTGATTCAGTTCACAAAGTATCTAGAGGGCCTTCTTCTGCAAGACTCCTCTCCCTTATTTGCAAACGTCCGCAACACTATTCAGACAATTCAGGCTTCAGAAAGCAAATTGGTCTCTCTCAGATCTCATGCTCAGGCCCCAGGGTCAGAGACCTCAACTCATGTGATTCTTCTTCATGAGAGTTTTGAATCTCATGATAGCCTACTTTTTTTTTAAACCATTTCAGCTCCAGAAGGTTTTACCCCTTTCCTGACCAGGCCATTTTTTGCGATATGTCACTGCTTCGCTTTAACTGACAACTGTGCAATCATGCAACACATATATAAAAAAAATACAATACCATATACACAATCCTTCATCCACAGTTGATCCAGAGGAAGGCGAAAAACCCCAGCAAAGCATTCTCCAATATGCTACAGCAGGGGAAAAAATTCCTTCCTGATCCCCCGAGAGGCAATCAGATTTTCCCTGGATCAACTTTACCTATAAATGTTAGTACCCAGTTTTATATTATATAAATTTAGGAAAGGATCCAGGCCCGAGCTGGCCAGAACCCCCTCCTGGAGGGAGTCATTTTCACAGCTCTTATGCCCCGTACACACGGTTGGATTTTCCGACGGAAAATGTGTGATAGGACCTTGTTGTCGGAAATTCTGACCGTGTGTAGGCTCCATCACACATTTTCCATCGGATTTTCCGACACACAAAGTTTGAGAGCAGGCTATAAAATTTTCCGACAACAAAATCCGTTGTCGGAATTTCCGATCGTGTGTACACAAATCCGACGGACAAAGTGCCACGCATGCTCAGAATAAATAAAGAGATGAAAGCTATTGGCCACTGCCCCGTTTATAGTCCCGACGTACGTGTTTTACGTCGCCGCGTTCAGAATGATCGGATTTTCCGACAACTTTGTGTGACCGTGTGTATGCAAGACAAGTTTGAGCCAACATCCGTCGGAAAAAATCCTAAGATTTTGTTGTCGGAATGTCAGAACAAAGTCCGACCGTGTGTACGGGGCATTACTGTGGAGAAACCTTTCCGTATTTTGGAGATGAAATCTTTTTTCCTCTGAACATAGAGTGCCCCCTTGTCCTCTGTGATGACCTTTTAAAGTGAATAACTCAACACCAAGTTTACTACAGGGGGTCCCCTAGTTACAAACATCCGACTTACAAACGGAGGGAGACAACAGGAAGTGAGAGGAAATCTACCCCTAGGAAGGGAAATTCGCTCCTGTAAGAGCTATTATGGGGAAAAGGTACCTCCACTGATGCTTTATCACCAAGGCTCGTTTCCACAACAACCCAAAATTTTCAAAATCCAATTGTCATTGGGACACAAAGTGAGGTGAAATCTTCTTAACAGGGGCACAGACAGCAAAACAAATGTTATAGGGGTGTTAACCCTTCCCTATGCTATCCAAAAAGCTTAAAAATATTTTTTTTGGCTGAAGCTACACTTAAAAAATGTACCTGTTCCAACTTACAAACAGATTCAACTTAAGAACAAACCTACAGTCCCTAACTTGTTTGTAACCCGGGGACCCCCTGTATATGGACCACTTATGTATTTGTACATGTTGATCATATCCCTCCTTAATCCCTCCTTAATCTTGGTATGGAACAAGCACAATCCTTCTCTCAACCTACCTTTTTGTTTCTATTCAGCCAAGCAAGGAATTCCCCAGTCTTCTGGATTTCTAACCCAGCCTTGACAATGGGGAAGTCCTTTCTTCCATATCATTGAAGGGTAATAAAAAACAGACCTGGGGGGGCACACCCTAAAAAATGCGTTTACATTCAAGATGTTATAGTGCACTTTGCTCCTTTCCTGCAAATTTTCATTCTATTAAATTCTGTTACAGAGCACAATAGCTCATGCTGAAATTTGAACCACAACTGAATGTGTCTAGTGTCCTATAGTAAATGTGTATTTGTAATACAAAGATTATGTGTATATCATTTTATACAGTTTTAAACTCTGAAAGAAGATGCAAAATAAAACTGACCCAAAATTCTTAGTTTCCATTGAACTCTGCTGTTTTTTCAAGACCTTTTTTAAGGGGTCCCAGTGGGGCATTTCATAAATGTGATACTCTTCTTTATCTAAAATTGCTCTATTAGGTTGACCGATTGTTGGGGGGAACGCAAAGCTATTTTCATTCCCATTGTTTTGTGGTGGGATGTCTAACAAGATTATATGCGTGTGATGCTTAGCTGTCCACAGACCATTGCCCACACACTGTCTTCTGTCATGGTGCCTGCAGGCACAAGCATGGTATTCCAGCCTACTCCTCTTTTGGTGCAAGTATATTTATATTATAGCTATTATAGCTATTGCTCACAAATGACTGGTTATGCAAATTAATATATAAACCTCCCTCTCATTGCAGGACTCTGGGGCTGATACTGGCGTCACAATGCCAATTCTGCTGGAACAATGTTTCATGCCGGACAAAGGAAAGTTTGCTGTTTATTCTGACAATCTGGTTCTTGGCAACTTCTTGGATGGTGCAATTTTATTCATGATTTGGGACTTTACTAATTTTAATAAAGAGCAAGAGGTAAATAATAATTTTTTTTTTTTTTTTTTTTTTTTTTATTTATTTTATTTTTTACATAGTTACATAGTAGGTGAGGTTGAAAAAAGACACACGTCCATCAAGTCCAACCTATGTGTGTGATTATGTGTCAGTATTACATTACATATCCCTGTATGTTGCGGTCATTCAGGTGATTATCTAATAGTTTCTTGAAGCTATCAATGCTCCCCGCTGAGACCACCGCCTGTGGAAGGGAATTCCACATCCTTGCCGCTCTTACAGTAAAGAACCCTCTACGTAGTTTAAGGTTAAACCTCTTTTCTTCTAATTGTAATGAGTGCCCACGAGTCTTATTAAACTCTCTTCTGCGAAAAAGTTTTATCCCTATTGTGGGGTCACCAGTACAGTATTTGTAAATTGAAATCATATCCCCTCTCAAGCGTCTCTTCTCCAGAGAGAATAAGTTCAGCGCTCGCAACCTTTCCTCATAACTAAGATCCTCCAGACCCTTTATTAGCTTTGTTGCCCTTCTTTTTACTCGCTCCATTTCCAGTACATCCTTCCTGAGGACTGGTGCCCAGAACTGGACAGCATACTCCAGGTGCGGCCGGCCCAGAGCCTTGTAGAGCGGGAGAATTATCGTTTTATCTCTGGAGTTGATCCCCCTTTTAATGCATGCCAATATTCTGTTTGCTTTATTAACAGCAGCTTGGCATTGCATGCCATTGCTGAGCCTATCATCTACTAGGACCCCCAGGTCCTTTTCCATCCTAGATTCCCCCAGAGGTTCTCCCCCCAGTGTATAGATTGCATTCATATTTTTGCCACCCAAATGTATTATTTTACATTTTTCTACATTGAACCTCATTTGCCATGTAGTCTCCCACCCCATTAATTTGTTCAGCTCTTTTTGCAAGGTTTCCACATCCTGCGGAGAAGTTATTGCCCTGCTTAGCTTAGTATCGTCTGTAAATACAGAGATTGAACTGTTTATCCCATCCTCCAGGTCTTTTATAAACAAATTTAATTAGGATTGGTCCCAGCACAGAACCCTGGGGATCCCCACTACCCACCCCTGACCATTCCGAGTATTCCCCATTTATCACCACCCTCTGAACTCGCCCTTGTAGCCAGTTTTCAATCCATGTACTCACCCTATGGTCCATGCCAACGGACCTTATTTTGTACAGTAAACGTTTATGGGGAACTGTGGCAAATGCTTTTGCAAAATCCAGATACACCACGTCTACGGGCCTTCCTTTATCTAGATGGCAACTCACCTCCTCATAGAAGGTTAATGTAATATCTTTAACATAATATAATTTTTTATAATGATGTAATATCTTGTTTCATCGGTTAGCATGTTACTACTTATTCTGTGTACTGATATGAATTATAGGCAGAATTGCTGTTTGTACATGGTCCCATAAAGGCATGATTATTCTTAGAATAGCACATCAATACAATAGGTTGAATATTTTAAAATTATTATACAGTTTTAGTTCATACAGTTGTCATAAAAGCATTCGGGCTGCGCTAATTATCATTAACCACTTCCTTACTGAACTGTAGCTGAAAGAAGACTGCTACAGCGCGGCTCTATTCTGGGAGGGCATCCATGGACGTCCTTCCGGAACCACTCCCCTTGCGCGCCCCCTGGGGTACACATACAGCACGCTCTGATCGCAGCGGCCCTTTACCACATGATCAGCTGTGTCCAATCACAGCTGATCATAGTGTAAACAGACTTGCCAGTACTTTCCTCACACGCTCTCACAGTGTGAGGGGAGCCGGTAACCGGCAATCCTGACAGGGGATATGGGCACTGATTATCGGTGCCTATCACTGCGACCTCATCAGTGAAGGAGAAAAATTACTTGTTTGCAAAATCTTACCAGAAATAAGAAAGTGTGTGTGTGTGTGTGTGTGTGTGTGTGTGGTTTCCCCAGCTTTTTTTGTTTTAGCAAAAAATAAAAACCCAGAGGTGATTTAAACACCACCAAAAGAAAGCTCTATCTGTCTTAAAAAAAAAAAAATAACCATTTCATATGAGTACAGTGTTGTATGATCACGCAATTGTCATTCGAAATGTGACAGCGCTAAAACCTGAAAATTGGCCTGGGCAGGAAGGGGGTATAAGTGCCCAGTAAGCAAGTAGTTAAAATTGTGTCGTTTTGAAATTGTACATTTCTGCACACAAGAAGCTGATGTATCTATAAATATGAGAATGATGGCTTAGTTATATAGTTCAGCCCCAGAGTTTAGAATAGAAAACCATTCAGGAGACCTGACAGCATGTGTTGCCTTTTTACCTTGAAACTATTTGAGTGCAGCAAGCTAGTTGGATGTGTGCAATTCTCTTGGTGATTCAATGCTGAGCTAGGGATCCTCCGCTTCAGCCACTTAGATGACCCTTTCTAGTTTTTATGAAAGAAGTTACATCCCTGATACACCCACACTGCATTCCCCTGCAAGCATTACTTTGGAGGGGGGTGGTTACACACCATAGAATAACTGAAAAAAATGGAAGGATTCCCCCAAGGGTTTTTTTTTAGCAGCTAGGTATTCTAATCAAGTTTTGATATAGTTCATAATATTGTAAAATCTTTATTGGACAAAATTAGTACAAGAATGGGAATATGATTTAATGAGTTCTGGCTACAGGTTTGTACAATCATGTTCCATTACAGCTGTCAATTATTACACAGTAAAACTATCAATTGACAGTACGTTACAAGAATGATATCCACACGAACACTACAATGCATTTCAACTTATTTGGTCATAGTCTTTCAGGGGTTTTTTTTTGCTCTAAAAAGATTATATCAAAACATCCATATGTTCAATACCTCATATTCTGTGAGCATTTGTGCACGTGATATATTAGTAAATTGATGATTACCGCTCAGGAAATGGAACTCTACCCTATAGCCATAAATTGTTTAAAAAGATCCCAGCGGTCAAAAAATCTCCACATTCCATTCCCACCTCTTCAAGATGAAGCCCGGGTCCAGAAGGCCTACAAGGAGCCACACATGGACCCTCCTGGGATGGGGAAATGTACAGCACCTGTAATGTTTTGCAATAATCTCAATGAAATGGTAAAAGTGTAGTAAGATTAAAAATGATTACTTTGTGCATTTGCAGTACTAGTGGAACATGCTGAGTCTGTTAATGTCCATATATACTGGTCCGTTTGGAATTATATATTTAATATTATTTAATTTATAGGATACCATTTGGTTTTTGATTTAAGTATTAGTATTTTTTTAAATAAAAATCAAAGTGGAACTTTTTTTTATTTTTGGTTAAGTATTATTGGAATTTCAAATGTAGAATCCTAAATTAGTGTCTATTGTGATGGGGGTGGGGGGGATTGAAGGGTTGTATGTATGTATGTATGTATATATTATGTAGAAAGAGTGAGAGGAATAATAAGTGCCATGTATATCTTAATGGATGCTAGTGTGTAAAGTGAGTGAACAAAATATGTGAGAGTTTAAAAGTGCAAAATTGTGTAAACCATTCTGTGTAAATAAAAAATAACCAAGCACAAAAATACACTAAGTTACCTTAGCTGTTAAGGAATGTGTATGGACAAATGTTGCAATTTTTAATCTCCTGACAACAAAGGTATATCGCTCTGATGTGCAGGGATGTGCCTATGAATTATAAAAAATAAAAAAATAATATAAATGGACTCTCTAGTTCTTATTAAATGAAGTGTTGGCAACACAGAACATTAGTTCAGCATTCCAAATAAAAGCACTTTTAGGACTGGGATCTTTCATGTGCAGCAGCTCTCCTGGGATCATCTTGGAATCCTCTGGAGGCTGTGCACTTTATATGGTATCTCCCATATTATGGCTAATTAGCCACAGGTGCCTTATTTATTTATAGGATACCATTTGGTTTTTGATTCAAGTATTGGTTGTTTTTAAATAAGAATCAAATTGGAATTTTTTATTTTTGGTCAAGTACTATTGAAATTTCAAATGTAGAATCCTAAATTAGTGTCTATTGTGATGGAGTGGGTGGGGGGGGGGGGGTGTGAAAGGTTGATTTTAGGGATAGGGTGTGGGGTGTCTTGAAGTGTGTGTGAATGAAAAATGATTATATAGAGGGAGTGGAAATGAGTGCAATGAGAGGAATAATATTATATAATTTATAATATTTTCCAAGCAAGTAGTTTGTGAAGATTGCCCCACTTGGCGTATTGTTGAGTCAAGAATATCCGCTTGGTATCCTTTCTCAATAAATTAATTTTTTAAAATTTCAGATTGGGCCACAAAGTCAGAACCGAAAGTGCAATTCCTTCTGACTCGGGTAAACTGGCCCTTTGGTATATTTCTTAGCCAGATTGGATGATGCCCTCTGTTCATTGACAAATAACTATTTTGGTCTGAAGATTTAAAAAATACTTTGGTAGCGAGTTGTCTGTTTCACAACAGTCACATCTAGGTAATTGACCTTGTCTTTACTATATTGATATTCAAGTTTATTGTTATTTTTAAAAAAACTCATAAAATCCTTCAAAGACTGTTCAGTCCCTGCCCATACCAGGAACAGGTCATCAATATACCTTTTGAAGAACAGTAACTCAGTCCTTTGGGCATAGATGAATTTATCTTCCCACTCACTCATAAAGAGGTTGGCTAGACTCGGTGCAAACTTTGCACCCATTGCAACGCCGCACCTTTTGTGTTTAAAAAATGCCCTCCATACCAGAAATAGTTGTGTGAGGCAGTACTCAAGCACTAACCTCAAACGTCTTTTGTATATAGGGAATGTCATCCCTTTGTCTAAATGCCCAATTCAAGGCAAGCAGTGCATCGTTGTGTTGTATAATCGTGTACAACGACGAAATGGAATGAAAATTTAAAAAACATTCATTTGGGGAAGAGATTATACATTGTCTGACTAACAATGTAATGTGAGTCATCACCTTTTGTAATTATTTCTTTAAACACTTGAAAAGAAGCGGTGTTGAATAAGTTAATCAGCTTTGAAGATGGGGCAGGTTTACTAGCATACCGCTAATTATTATGGAGTATTTCCACCATAGTTCAGGTGAGTTTCACTGTGTTGAAATGTTTATAATGCCTGTATAAGAAACTTTTTTTTTTTTTTATCTTTTCCCTTTTTTAGCTGCAAGACAGCATGAATATATCTCCCTTATCCTTCGTTCATAAACACAATCATCTTGGATGGTGTAGATTGCAGTTTCCAAATGGTGCATCAAAACTAGTTGAACTGGAAAGTCCTGGAGAGTATGCAAGGTATACCTAAGATGACCAAATGCACTCCATGATAGTAACCAGCAGCAAGGCTGATTACACATTATGCTTTTTTCCTTACAGCTACATCAGACCTGCAGTAGCCTGGTGCCGAAGTCTAGATGACGGAGCTCAGAGAAGTATACCTGTTCCAGTTGTTACAGAAAATTGGTAGGTGATGGTGGGAGGTTCTGCATACGTTTATGTACATGAGGCAGTACTCCATTTCTTCCTGGAGTGAACCTTGGTCATTTTAAAGTGGTTGTCTTAATTGGCTCTAAGTAAAAAAAAATTCTACTCTACCTTCCAGATCCTAAAATGGAAGTGTATTAAATGGCCTCTTTTTAAAGTTTTGTCATGCTTGTATTAATTTGAGTTACTTGGTGCTAACTCCATCTCTCTCTTACATTACTGTATCACAAGCCTTTTAACAAGCATGCAAATGATGGGTTTTGACTTTAGGTTTTTCCGGTGAAACATACTGTTAATGCTACAGCACACAGATGTTTTAGAATATGGTCTACTTCCAAAACTGTGGCATAAATTGGGAAAGACATTTTATGTTTTAATCATGACTGTACCCCTGTGCACAAAGCCAGCTCCCTAAGACCCCTTTCACACTGAGGCGGTTTTCAAGAGTTTTTTAGCGCTAGAAATAGCACCTCCCATTCATTTCAGTGTGTCTTTCACACTGAGGCGGTGCGCTTGCGGAAAGTTAGGAAAAGTCATGCAAGCAGCATCATTGAAATGATTGGGCAGCACTTCGGAAGCGCCGTAACACGGGCGTTTTTAACCCCTTCTTTGGGGTTCAAATCGCCCCTCTAGCGGCCAAAAAGGGTTGCTTAATTAGCGCCGCTCACTTTAACGCATGGGTGGCCCCAGTGTGAAAGAGGTCTTAAGGCAAGGTTTGATGAGGCATTTGAAGGAACTGAACTGCACAGACCCCCTAACTTCAACGCCATTGAACATCTTTGGTATTGGAACTCCAATCTGCCTTCTCTATCACTATAAATGTGGTGACTCTGCACCAAAAATGTTATAAAATAATTATCCAGCTGCAGTCAATCAATTTTGTAGCATTAAAAAAATAAACGTCAAAAGAAAGGGATAAAGCTGGCTAGAGTCACCCTGATAACAAAGGCCTAAAATAACCTAATTATGAGAGGTTTAAGATTTTAGTGTTCTAATGCTGCTCCTTTTTTTTTTTTCTAGGTCTGTGGAAGCTGAACTCCGGAAAATTCGGAGGTTTCAATGTATCCTTTGTATGAAAGAACATGACTGCGTTTTTTTTATTTTCTGAGTTTGTTTTGAGCCTTACTCACTACTGGGCAGACAAATGTGCCACCCTTGGGTGTCTGAGTGCACTGTGAACCATATCTGGACATGGCCCATCCTCTTGGTCTGGTTAATTTCTGTAGTGTGAGTGCTCTGAACCATGCCTGGGAACGGTTACGCTCACTGTGCCTAGTACTACTTGGAAGAGGTCCTAGGCACAGTTTACTCGTGGTCTGGAGGAGTTCTCTTAAGTGTAAGTGCGAACAATGCCAAAACTCTCCATACAGCACTGAAGCGGGGGTCACTGTGGTCTGGTTGGCAGAGGTGCTGATGTAAGCGGGCATGCTTTGCTCAAAGCCCAGTGTAGGTAGCCAATCCACTTCTAACTTCAGCTTTTTCAATTAAGCTTTGCCAACAGAAAAATTGGAAGCTGATTGATTTCTATGCAGAGCTGCACCAGATTTGCTCTTTCCATTTTTAGTAAATCAACTCCATTGTCTGTAGGTGCCCCAAGAAATTTGAAAAAGTTGCCCGACAAAAATTCTGGCCTGATTCGTCCCTGAAACAGAAAACAGGAATGCAACAGACCCCTGCTGTGAGCCGCATCAGTATTAGGTGTGAACCCTGCCTGATGATTTAGTGTGTGTGTGTGTGTGTGTGTGTGTGTGTGTGTGTGTGTGTGTGTGTGTGTTTTCACACACTCGCCACTTATGTACAACAATGAGTTTCACAGTAGGCGAGGTTGAAAAAAGACACAAATCCATCAAGTCCAACCCATGTGATTATATGTCAGTATTACTTTGTATATCCCTTTTGTGTTGTGGTTGTTCAGGTGCTTATCTAAGTTTTTAGTTTTTTGACATTATTGATGTACCCCGCTGAAACCACCGCCTGTGAAAGGGAATTCCACATCCTTGCTGCTCTTACAGTAAAGAACCCGCTATGCAGTTTAAGGTTAAACCACTTTTCTTCTAGTTTTAGTGAATGGTCGCGTGTCTTATTAAATTGCCTTTCGCGGAAAAGCTTTATGCCTATTGTGGGGTCACCAGTACGGTATTTGTACATTGAAATCATATCCCCTCTCAAGCGAGAACAAGTTCAGTGCTCGTAACCTTTCCTCATAACCTAAGGTCCTCCAGTCCCTTTATTCGTTTTGTTGCTCTTCTCTTGACTCTCTCCTGTTCCACCACATCCCAAAGGTGCTCTATTGGATTGAGATCTGGTGACTGTGGAGGCCATAGGAATATATTGAACTCATTGTCATGTTCCAATGGTGAGATCATTTGAGCTTTGTGACATGGTGCATTATCCTGCTGGAAGGAGCCATCAGAAGATGGGTACACTGTAGTCTTAAAGGGATGGACATGGTCAGCAACAATACTCCGGTAGGCCATGGCATTTAAACAATGATCAATTGGTACTAAGGGGCCCAACGTGTGATAAGAAAATATCCCCCACACCATTGCACCCCCACTACCAGGCTGAACCATTGATACAAAGCAGGATGGATCCATGCTTTCATGTTGTTTATGCCAAATTCTGACACTACCCTCTGAATGTCGCAGCTAAAATCAAGACCCATCAGACCAGGCAACCTTTTTCCAATCTTCTATTGTCCAATTTTGGTGAGCCTGTGCGAACTGTAGCCTCAGTTTTCTGTTCTTACTTACTTTGGTTGTAACGAGTGGTTATTTGAGTTACTGTTGCCTTTCTATCATCTAGAACCCATCGTCTGACCTCAACAAGGCATTTTTGTCCACACAACTGCCACTCACTGGATATTTTCTCTTTATTGGACCATTCTCTGTAAACTATAGAGAGGGATGTGTGTGAAAATCCCAGTATATCAGCAGTTTTTGAAATACTCAGACCAGCCCGTCTGGCACCAACAACCATGCCACGTTCAAAGTCACTTAAATCCTCTTTCTTCCCCTCGATTTGAACTACAGCAAGTCGTCTTCACCATGTCTAGATGCCTAAATGCATTGAGTTGCTGCCATGTGATTGGCTGATTAGCAGTTTGTTACTAAGCAATTGAACAGGTGTACCGTGTGTGTGTGTGTGTGTGTGTGTGTGTGTGTGTGTGTGTGTGTGTGTGTGTATATATGTATATGTATATGTATATGTATATGTGTATATATATATATATATATATATATATTATAATTTTTTCAATCTAACTATTTTGCTATTTTTTTTTTTTTTTGACCAATTGGTGTCCCCTTCATCACCACTCATAAGCATGCCTGGCCTGCTGCATACAGATGCACTCAGTGTCTGCTTTTGTATACAGGTATTGCAGAATTATGCTAGTCTGTGGTCAGCAGTGTAAAAAAATAGGACACAGCTGCATCCAGGTGCCAAAAACATTGGTATTTTTTACGCTGAACACATGTAAAAGTTTTCCCTTCTGTTTACATGCAGACACTAATGATGTAGGGTACATCATTAATGCACCCTATTGGCTGCTGCTCATGGCTGACCTGTCACTTTGAATGATGTGTAACCAGCAGCACTGATTACACACTGTTTTGATGGCCCTGAATGAGTCATTCATGCAATGGAAGTGCATGCACTGACTGACCTCAGAAAGTTCTGAATGACTGAAGGCCCAGGTCATTCTGGACATGCGCTGCTGCAAGGTGAATGACTCCTTCAGGGCTGACATGTCAACATCAATAGTGAGTAATCAGTGGTGCAGCTGACTCCTTCCTTTTCTTGTTAAAAAAAAAAAATTATATTGACATGTCAGTCCTGCTCTTAGATGTGGTAATTTGCATTTTAGCTACATTTCCATTAATAATAGGTAGAAGCATTTATTGTGCTTTTTTAATGAAAATAAGTTTCATTAAAAAGCAAAAACTGTACTTTGTTTTACATCCTTAACCATCTGGTCTTGAGTTCTTCTAGAGAATGGGAGCACAGAGAGCCACAGAGCTGATGTGAAACTCTCCAGCCAGCCCAGCACAGAAGACAGCCTGCGGCAGACAATGGGTGACATGAATATACATTCAGTTTTGGAAAAGACTTCAAAGGCCATAAAAGACATTGACATACTGCTTTCCTCCAGAAAGTAATATCTGCTGCACATAAATAAAGATATATAGATAAATAAAGATTTTTTTAATACTGTGTACTGCTGGCAGTGGTCAGACATAAATTGTAACTGTCATACAGCAAATAGAAGCCTGGACTATTTGGCAGTGTGCCTTTGATGAACTGAAGGCTTGTGGCCTCTTCTCTTAATACAATACAATACAATACAATACAATACATTCCAAATTAATAGAATGTTTTCTTGTAGACGCTTCATTGCAAAGGAATTTCTAAAGCATAGCATTATTTCCATGTCCCAGTGCAGGTTAGAAATAGAAGGAATCTATCTTCTAGGGGCATTCTCTCCTCCCCTTTTTTTTTTTTTTTTTTTTTTTTTTTTTTTTTTTTAAACTTTTGAATTGAATGAAAAAGTATTAGGCTACTTTTACACGGGGGCGTTGGGGGCGGAGGCAAAGCGCCGCTATTTTTAGCGGCGCTTTACTGTAATTTTTTTGGCCGCTAGCAGGGAGCTTTTAACCCCCGCTAACGTCTGATAAAGAGTTAAATGCACCCACAAAGCGCCACTGCCCATTGACTTCAATGGGCAGGGGTGCTGTAGGAGCGGTGTATACACCGCTCCTACAGCGCCTCAAAGATGTGGCTTGCAGGACTTTTTTTGGCGTTCTGCCTAAGCACTGCTCCAGTGTGAAAGCACTCGGGCTTTCACACTGGAGTGAGAGAAGAGGCTCTTTACAGGTGCTATTTTTAGCGCTATAGTGTCTGTAAAGCGCCTCAGTGTGAAAGCAGCCTTAAAATTCCTATCAAGTTACTTTTTGGTGTCCTGCTGGAGAGAGTTCCCTTCCTGTCCTGACTTGGAGATGCAACAGTAAAAGCAAATCCCCCAAAAGTGAGGGAAATTGCAATCATGGTTAGATGTCATTGGAACATTTGTCATCATTGGAAGATTTCCCCTCACGTCTTGGTGAAGGTGATAGACCATGCCAGAAACTTGGCAGAAGGTTTAAGCAAGGGTGTACAACCCATTGAACTTCCTAGGCCACCTTGGAAGTAGAGGAATTGTCTTGGGCCACACGTAAAATACAAAATCAATAAGGATAGCTGATGAGCAGAAAAAGTCAGATCACAAGTTTACAATCACTGATGTAGATAATGTACCTATCTGAGTAATAATTTTCCTTGAACAATCTAACTTTATCTGCAGGTTTTCTTTTTTTGGGATTCTGTTTTCTTTTGCGATGTGGAAGCCATGCTAGAATTAACAAAAAATAAAATAATAGATAAAGGGACTGGATCTCAACTATAGGTGCTGTGTGGGGAGGTTGTGGGCAGGAGGCTTTGGGGGGGCACCTCCCTAGATACAGCCATGTGGCATTTATTTGCCTGCGCTATCAGGAGTCCCTGCCTTCACTGCTGCCGGTGCTATTACAAACTTAGCAGCCCTGACATCCCTCCAGTGGTGTCTGCTTGGATCTTCTTTGTTGGCTGTACATGGCTGTATCTAGCTTGTCCCTGTTGACCACAATGGCTTCTCTGCTTGCATGATGTCCCTACAAGCTTGCCCACATGTTGAAATCTCTTGGACCGCGGGTTGGTCTAACCCTTCCCCACACTATCCAAAACCAGAAAGAAGTTTTGCTCTTACATACACCTGAACTCTGTCCTGCCATTTTTTTCCCTAGCTTTGATTAGAAAAAAAACAGGGATTTTAACCCTTCTCAACTCTACTATCCAGGGCTCTGATAGAGAATACTTAAACCAGACAGAAATGAGGAAATATCCAGCAGCACCAGAGACAGAAAATAGGGAAAGGTTAGAACCTCTGTTAGATTTTTATGTCTGACTGTTGAACATTTTCTCTAATTTCCTGTCTGGTAAAACTATTGTCACTAGGACAGCAAGGGCTTGTGTCGGCAGGCTTTTGCATTCCTATATAAGTTAATGGGAATGCAAAAACACACATGAAGTAGGTAAGAAGGAGGTCCACTGCAGGTCAAATTCACCTATTAATTCTAAATGATCTAAGAAGTGTCTCAAACTGATACCATCAACACAAGCCCGAAGTAAGGGGGGAATCTCTTTAGCAGTAAAAACCTGATGAGCATGCTCTATCCAAAAACATGAAGAGAAAAAAACGTTTTACCTGGACATGTTCAATGACAATGGTAAGTCTAAGCCCAAAGTGCAAACTCATACCAGCAAGACTTGCATAGACATCATACTGTCGTAAAGCATAAATATCCTAGGAGTAAGATCTGAGTAAAAGTTTTCGTAATAAACAAGACTCGTGCAAATTTATCGTTTTGACATTAGATGGAGGCTACCCTCGGTAGCAGGAAGTTAAAGGAGGGTCCACTGCTAGGGCATGAATTATGTCCCTCAGGAAAAAGCTGTTTTGTGGGCAAAATATATACAGTATCTCACAAAAGTGAGTACACTCCTCACATTTTTGTCAATATTTAATTATATCTTTTCATGTGACAACACTGAAGAAATTACACTTTGCTACAATGTAAAGTAGTGAGTGTACAGCTTGTATAACAGTGTCAATTTGCTGTCCCCTCAAAATAACTCAACACACAGCCATTAATGTCTAAACCGTTGGCAACAAAAGTGAATACACCCCTAAGTGAAAATGTTCAAATTGGGCCCAATTAGCCATTTTCCCTCCTCTGTGTCATGTGACTCGTTTTTGTTACAAGGTCTCAGGTGTGAATGGGGAGCAGGTGTGTTAAATTTTTTGTTATCGCTCTCACTCTCTCATACTGGTCACTGGAAGTTCAATATGGCACCTCATGGCAAAGAACTCTCCTAGGATCTGAAAAAAAATAATTGTTGCTCTACATAAAGATGGCCTAGGCCAGTGATGGTGAACCTTTTTGAGCCTGAGTGCCTAAACTGAAATAAATAAGTTGATTTTGTTTTTCAAAGTGCCAATACGGCAATTCGCGAAAGAGAGGGGTTGTGAGAGATGGGGGTGTGTGTGAGAGAGAGAGGGGTGTGAGATAGATGCTAAGTGAGAGGGAGGGGGCTGAGAGAGAAAGGGGAGAAAGAGAGAGGGGTGTGAGAGAGATTCTGAGAGGGGGGGACAGAGAGAGAGGGATGGGGACAGAGAGAGGGGGATCTGAAAAAGAGGGGGGCTGAGAGAGGGGAGGACAGTGAGAAAGAGGGGGGACTGTGATAGATGCTGAGAGAGAAGGGAGCTAAGATTAAGGGGGGACAGAGAGAGGGAGGGGGGCTGAGAAAGAGGCAGGTGGGCTGAGAGGGGGAACTAAAAAAGAGGGGGGAGAGGAGTGTGAGGGAGATGCTGAGAGAGAAGGGGGAACAGAGAGAAATGGGTGAGAGGGAGGGGGGACACAGAGAGAGGAGACTGAAAAAGAGAGGGGCTGAGAGGGGAGAGAGACCTCTAGCTCTGTCCTATTCTGCAGTCCCTGCTCTGCCTCAGTCTTTGTCTGCATGTAGTCAGTGTATAATTGGGTCCGGTACCTGTCTCCGCCCTTGATCCGGGAGAGCTCTCTGCTCTGTTCCATCCAGCGGCTCCCTCGCAGCCTGCACCTCCCACCTGTCCTCGTCTTCCAGTCCCACAGTCAATCTGTTCTCCAGGCCTCACTGTTGAAGAGGAGGTTTGATAGTCCAGGCTCTGGAAGGCACCAGGGATGCTGCACCTGCTGCCCCCCTCTTCAGCCCTCAAGTAAGTGGTGAAGCTCTTCTCTCCCTCCCATGTGGGGCCACCCACTCACTCGTGCAGACAGTTTCCTGCACCTCGCCGCTGCTTGCTGCCGAGATCTCCCCACTGTGAACCTGGACCCTCTCAAGTGCCCAAAAAGATGGCTCTGCGTGCCAGCTGTGGCACATGTGCCATAGGTTTGCCATCACTAGCCTAGGCTATAAGAAGATTACCAACACCCTGAAACTGAGTTGCAGCACAGTGGCCAAGACCATACGGCGGTTTAACAGAACAGGCCTCGCCATGGTCGACCACAGAGGTTGAGTGCACATGTTCAGCATCATATCCAGAGGTTGTCTTTGGGAAGTGTACTGTGAGATACTGAAGGAGAACCATATGAGTGCTGTCAGCATTGCTGCAGAGGTTAAAGGGGTGGGGGGTCAGCCTGTCAGTGCTCAGACCATACACCTCACACTGCATCAAATTGGTCTGCATGGCTGTCGTCCCAGAAGGAAGCCTGTTCTAAAGATGATGCACAAGAAAGCCCGCAAACAGTTTGCTGAAGACAAGCAGACTAAGGACAAGGATTAATAGAACCATGTACTGTGGTCTAAAGAGACCAAGATAAACTTATTTTGGTTCAGATGGTGTCAAGCGTGTGTGGCGGCAACCAGTTGAGTATAAAGACAAGTGTGTCTTTCCTACAGTCAAGCATGGTGGGAGTGTCATGGTCTGGGGCTGCAGAAGTGCTGCTGGCACTGGGGCACTACAGTTCATTGAGGGAACCATGAATGCCAACATGCTCTCCTTCAATATCTCACAGTACATGATCCCCCTCCCTTTGGGACTGAGACGTAGGGTAGTATTCCAACATAACGACCCCCAAACACACCCCCAAGACGACCACTGCCTTGTTAAAGTAGCTGCGGATAAAGGTGATGGACTGGCCAAGCATGTCTCCAGACCTAAACCTTATTGAGCATTTGTGGGGCATCCTCAAACGGAAGGTGGAGGAGCACAAGGTCGCTAACATGCACCAGGTCTGTGATGTTGTCATGGAGGAGTGGAAGAGGACTCCAGTGGCAACCTGTGAAGCTCTGGTGAACTCCATGCCCAAGAGGGTTAAGGCAGTGCTGTAAAATAATGGTGGCCACACAAAATATTGGCACTTTCTGCCCAATTTGTACATTTTCACTTAGGGGTGTACTCACTTTTGTTGCCAGCGGTTTAGACATTAATGGCTGTGTGTGGCGTTATTTTGAGGGGACAGAATTTTTTTTTTTTTTTTTTAACGTTTTTATTGTGCACAACAGAAGTATACATACAGTACTTAGTACATATATTACATCCTCAAACATATTGCCAAAAAAAAAAAACATAGCAGCCATAGTGCAAACAGCTCTGTATCCAGAATATGGCGTTCCGGGCACCGAACCTACCCTATGTTGAGATAGACATGTGCATTTTTTTTTTTAATATAATATATTTAGAACTTTACTATAATGTATGAATTCAGAACAGCATATAAAGAAAGAAACCCCCCCCCCGGGATGTCAACAATTCAGTGTTCCTGTTCGTTCAATAGACAATAATACCTGGCCTACCCATAGGAAAGGGAGTACAGCAAACGATATCCATCCACCATATATTTTGCATTGACTAGAACCCCTCCTCATCCAAAGAATTCTTATGCCGCGTATACACGAGCGGACTTTACGGCAAACTTTGCCCGGCGGACTTTTCAACGTACTTTACGACGGACTTTCTGAATGAACGGACTTGCCTACACACAATCCACCAAAGTCCGTCGAATTTGTACGTGATGACTTACGACCGGACTAAAACAAGGAAGTTCATAGCCAGTAGCCAATAGCTTCCCTAGCGTGGCTTTTTGTCCGTCGAACTAGCATACAGACGGCGGACTTTTCGACCGGACTCGATTTCGACGGATTAATTTAAAACATGTTTCAAATCTAAGTCCGTCCAACTTTTGAGAAAACAAAGTCCGCTGGAGCCAACACACGATCGAATTGTCCGACCAAATCCCGTCCGCCAAGCAAAGTCTGCCGTAAAGTCCGCTCGTGTGTACGCGGCATTAGAGTCTATCCACCTGAACCAAATCTTTCTAAACTTCCTGGTAGCCCCTCTAGCTTCATATGTCATTTTGTACATCATCAAATCCGCATTTATTATTTTAATCCACATCCCCAGCGTTAATTGTTCCTCATGTATCCATTTCCTCGCAATGAGCTTTTTTACTCCAAAGTACAGGATTCGTAGGAACAATTTAGTGTGTGCATTCATCTCCTCTTGGTCAAAAATCCCAAGCAAACACCTCATGGGAGAGCAAATATTTGGTAAAGCAAACTTGTCTGATATAAATTCAGTGACCTGAGACCATAGCGGTCTCACCTTTATGCACTCCCATACCATATGTACAAAAGTGCCCTCCTCTTTCCCACATTTATGGCAAGTAGCAGAGTCCCTCCTATGCATTCGATGTAATCTAGCCGGTGTATAATACTGTTGGTGCAAATATCGATACTGAATCATTCTATCCATAGAGGAGATAACAGACACTAAGAATGTGTCCAATACCTCCTGCCACAGTTCTTCCGACAACTCCGGGACAATCATCTCCCATCTCTCCCTGGCTCTCAAAGTTAGGCTCACTTTCCCCGGGTCAATCGCCCCATAGTATCTGGAAATCCTCTTAGACACATCCGGGTCAATCAGAACTCTTTCAAGAACAGTGTTCTGTACCCAAATTTCAAACCCACCAAACTGGGTATACGCTGCCTGCCTTAGTTGCGCATATCTGAAGAGCCAAGTCCTAGGCACTCCAAATTGTTCTCTCAACTGAGCAAAAGTACACAGACGGCCATCCCTGCAAATGTGGTGCAAATATTTAATACCATATTTGCCCATGTCACTGGACCTTCCCCGGTAACGACATTACCAAGCCCACCTTTCTCCCCGGAATCCCTTTCCTATATAGTATGTTCTGAAGGGTTTCCTGTGAAGTGAAAATTGCCGCCTCCAACAAGGTAGTTGCATTGGGTGTCTGTGGAGACAGTCGCCAGTGCAGAAAAGAGAGCTGTGAGGCCAGAAAATAGGAGCGCAGATCCAGAAGGGCCATCCCACCCAATTTAACTGGTAGTTTCAAGATCGCTAGTGACACCCTGGGAGCTTTAGAGCCCCACAAAAAACCTACAATAATAGAGTCAATATGCCTAAAGACCCGTAATGTCACAAAAACTGGGGAGTTTGAGAGAATATAGAGAAACTTGGGTAGAAAAATCATCTTAAACAGATTTATCAGTCCCATCAGGGTAATCGGCAAGTTCTGCCACCTTTGAACCTTCTCCCGAAACCTTCCCACAATCGGTGACAAATTGGTCTCCAGGAACTTAGAAATGGGTAACTGAATCTCAATTCCCAGATACCTGAAAGATGTGGATAGCGGAATGGGGCACCCCGGTGGGACTTTCACCGCCTCATCAATGGGGAAAAGGGAAGACTTTTTCCAGTTTATACGGAATCCAGAATAGTCTCCAAACTCCTGAATCAGTCGGAAAGCCTCAAGGAGTGAGGATCCGGGATCCTGCAGATATAGCAACATGTCATCTGCATAGAGTGACACTCGCTCCTCGAATTCCCCTATCCTCAAACCGGTCAATCGTGGGCTAGATCTCAGTTGGACTGCTAAAGGCTCTATGGCCAGGGCAAACAGGAGGGGTGAAAGTGGACACCCCTGTCTGGTGCCCCTAAATATAGGGAAGGGGTCTGAGATAATGCCATTAACCCTTATTCTGATCAGTGGATCTGTATACAACAACCGCACCCAGGAGATGAAAACAGGGCCAAAGCCATATGATTTCAATAAGTGAAACAAGTACGGCCATTCCACCGAGTCGAAGGCCTTTTTTGTATCCAAAGAAGCCACCACTCTAGTCCCGGAGTTGTCATGAACAGTCTGAAGATTCAAAAAAAAGCCTCCTAATATTAATTTGGGTGCACCAACCCTGGATAAATCCTGTTTGATCTGCATCTACCAATTTGGAGATGACTACCTGCAGCCTACCTGCAATTATTTTGGCCAATATTTTTGTATCCACGTTCATCGAGATCGGACGGTACGAGTCACACTCCCGGGGATCTTTCCCCCCTTAGGGATCAAAACAACCAGAGCTTCCCTCATAGAAGGGGGTAACTCACCATCCGACCTGGCCGTATTGAACACTCTAAGCAAACGGGGAGCTAGACTATAACGAAAAGCACAGTACCACTCCGATGGAAGACCATCCAAGCCAGGGGACTTTCTAGGGGGAAAGGAGGCAATCGCCTCCTCCACCTCCTGTACCGTAATGCCAGCCTCCAGAGCAGCGCTGTCATCATTGGTCAACCTAGGGAGATCAATGTCACCTATGTATGCTTCCATTGCTTCTGTCCCCAGAGGAGCACAAGACTTATAGAGATCCTTATAGAATAGAACAAAAGTATTCAAGATATCCGCCGAGTCACAGACTTCCAACTTGCAGTCATCAAAGACCGATTTGATATGGACCGAAACATATTCCGGCCGCGCCAAGTATGCCAGTAACCTGCCATTCTTGTCGCCAAATTCAAATATACGCCTGTGCTGGGCCAGGCTAAGCTTCGTGGTATGGTCAGTTAGTGCTGTCTTGTACTCCCTGGTTCTCATCCGCAATACCAGCAACCTCTCCTCTGTGGGGTTCCTAACATATTCTGCCTCCGCCAGGGACACCTCTGTTTCCTTATGCTGCATTGTGGAGGTTAGCTGTTTCTTAAAACTATTTACTTCCGCTATAAACACCCCCCGCAGCGTGGCTTTAAAGGCTTCCCATTGAAGAAAAAAGGACCCAGAACCGGCATTGTCAACCCAATAATGTTTGATAGCCTCTGTTCACTTGATTGTTACATATTCTTCCTGGAGCCAGCTAGCCTCCATCCGCCAGAGGCGCAACCCAGGCCTCCGTCCCAGATTAAGTTCCAACATCATAGGGGAGTGGTCAGACAGTGCTCTGGGTAAGTAAGACACTTTCCTAACTAATGTCATACCCTCCCCCTCAGTCAGGATAGTGTCTATTCTGGAGAGCGTCTTGTGCGTTTCCGAATAGCAGGAATATTCCCTAACATCAGGATGGTGAAAACGCCAGACATCTCTAAAACCATGAGTAAACACCCACCCCGCCAGGGGGGCAGGGGTGCCAATTGTCCCCCCAGCCTATCCAAAACTGGGTCAGAGACGGAATTAAAAATCACCCAAAATGAAGATCCTCCCTTCCGCCACCTCATATGTATCCTTCATCATATCATCCATATGTGTTAGCGAAAAGGGAGGAGGCACATACAGGTTTACAAATATTAGCAACTTATTCATTACCTTCAAAACCAGTATAACATAACGCCCTTTAATGTCAGTTCGTACTGTGTGAATAGATATGGGCATTGCCTTGGTGACCAAAGTGGAAACTCCCCTCGCATAGGAGGAATAACTGGAATGATAAGCCCCAGCTATGTAAGCCCTTTTTAGGGAAAGAAGCCTGGACCCCTGAAGGTGAGTCTCCTGGAGGAGTATTAGGTGAGGTTTGTATTTTTTAATACAATCAAATATCAAAGAGCGTTTAAATTTAGCGTTTAGACATTCCAGGCCAGAACCTTAAGATTTTCCTCCATGACGGGTACGTATAAAGAGAGAAGAATTGAGTGAAGGTGTTCCCTCCACCTTCGGGTATGATCCTCTTTAGAGTTGGGTCTCCAGGCTCCTCCCCCCACACACATATCATAGCACTTTAGGCCTTGGAAATACCTAATGCAAAAACACCGAATGAAGACAATCCCATCTGTACGCTAACATAGAACCCTTGCCCTAAAAAACTCCACAACTTCCCCCACCCCCCTCCCCGCACCCAGCCCCAACTTGCTAGGCACTTTATTCCCATAACCTGTGTTCGAGTAGGTAACAGAGTTGCGACTTAGAACTGTCACATGAGACTGGTCACCAAAGGGCGGCCATCTCTTACCTTATACCTTACCTTATATTCAATAACTGTTCTCCTGTTAGGGGACGAGAGATGTCATGAAAAAAAAAAACAGGGAAAATGATTTACCTTTCCCCCCTCCTTCCTCACCCCCTGTGACTTTCAAAGAAATAATAAAAAAGGTCTAAACTAGGTACACTGTAGAGCCTAGAGCATCTTGCAGACTCAGCATACATTACTGGTAAGTGACATAAACAGTCCCAATATCAGCAAAAGATAGTAAAAGAATATGAAAAGAAACCAAAAAAAATGTTTTGTTCTGTTCCTCAGGCTGTTTGTCCCATAAGAGGATCATTGTTCTTACATATCCGTACAAGTGTAGGCACATTTTCTAGAACTGTACAGTGTCAAGAACAGTTCCAAATACCAACACAAAGAATAAAGCATAAAAAACAACCCGGAACAGCTCAAACTAAATCAAAAACGCCCCCCTCCAGGTATATATGGGAAGCTGTCATTATGAGGATCCAGAATATCTTTGAAGACTAATCATCAAATAAAACATGAAAAAAACAATCCAAAAAAAATTTTTTTTTCCCCCGACAGTCCTTCTCTTCTTTTCTTTCCCCCCGACCTGTTGTTTCATACGCCGCAATCATGGCGGGTGGGGAGAAATCCTGTTTCGCTGGCGACCACGTGTATCCAACCACTCCAAGTCTTCAGTTGGGTTATTGAAAAAATATGTTTTCCCATTATCCACCACCCTCAGCTTGGCAGGGTAAAGCATGCTGTAAATCAGGCTAAGGTCTCTCAATCTCTTCTTTACAGGTTGAAAGGAGGCCCTCTGCTTCTGGATAGTTGCAGAGAAGTCTGGATATATTGATATACGACATCCATCAATCATTAAATCAGGGCCCGTCCGGGCTCCTCTGAGGATATTTTCTCGATCACGAAAATGCAGTACTTTTGTTATCATGGATCTGGGGGGGGGGCTCCCTTCGGAGGAGCCCTTCCTGGGATGTGGTGTGCCCTTTCAATGGCAAACATGGTTGTAAAGGTGTTAGGAGGCATATGTTCTATCAGCCATTTCTCAAGAAATTCTTCAGGACGCCTCCCTTCCACCCCCTCCGGGAACCCCACCAGCCTAATATTGTTCCTTCTCATACGATCCTCCATGTCAGCCATCTTTAATGTATGTTCAGACAGTGTCTTCTTAGTCACCTGTGCTGCTGTATCCAAGGGCCTGACTATATCTTCCAGGGAAGTAATGCGACGATCTGTGAGCTGTGCTTTCTCCCTTGGTTTTTGCATGTCATGTTTCATGAAGGAAAATTCCACCTTCAGCTCCTCAAAGTGGTCTATCAACTTGTTCTGACATCCCTGTATGGCAGCCATAATCTGAGTTAAGGATGGCTCCTCTCCCCCCTCCGCAGTCCTGTCAGCACTGGCCCTGCAGTCTCTCAGCCTGTCTAAGGATCTCCCCCTCCTCAGCACATCAGCCCTCTGTTGTTTAGGACTCACCCTGTCCAGCTGAGGTGACGCCTTCTGCGGGCTAACGTTGGGTCTATGGAGCGGCGGCTATTCGCCCTCCTCCTCCTGTGTGCCGGCGCCATTTTGGGATCCCAGGCATATTTCGCCAGCCGTTCTCCGGTCGATTTTGGCCAGGGGGGACCGTATTTCACCATCCCCGGAGGTTCCCGGGGTGTCCCTGTACTCATCCCCTGCACTCCTGAGAAGAAGTTTAGTGTCTTTCGCCCAGGATTACCACAGGATCTGCTTACGGAGCTCCGTTCCCAAGCTCCTCACATGCCGCTCACTGGCTCCGCCCCTTGGGGGACAGCAAATTTACACTGTTATACAAGCTGTACACTCACTACTTAACATTGTAGCAAAGTGCCATTTTTTCAGTGTTGTCACATGAAAAGATATAATAAAACATTTACAAAAAAGTGAGGGGTGTACTCACTTTTGTGAAATACTGTAGTTTTGTGTCTCTCTCCCTCATAGTGGCCATGATATGTCGGTGCACCATAGGGTACCATCACGTTAGTGCAGCAGCAAACTCTGCTTCCTAGAGGACTATATACCTTTGTTCCCTCAGCTATTAGACCCTTATAAAAATGGCACACATCAAACATGCCTGCAACATAACCTGGGGCCATAGATGATCTATTACATTAATATTGGCACTGAAAACAGGAGGGTAAACCCATATGAATGACACTGTCGCTCTTTTTTTGTTTATAGCGCAAAAAATAAAAACCGCAGAGGTGATCAAATACCACCAAAAGAAAGCTCTATTTGTGGGAAAAAAAGATCAATTTTGTTTGGGTGCAACATCGCACGACCGCGCAATTGTCAGTTAAAGCAGCTCAGTGCCGAATCGCAAAAAGTGCTCTGGTCAGGAAGGGGGTAAAATCTTCCGGGGCTGAAGCGGTTAAGATAATCATCTTGGCATATTTATATAATCCTCTGTGTTTCGTTATGCTATGTGCCCCAGTCTGTGTTTTATAACAAAAATGCAGTCTATACCTGATTTCAGAGCGTCGCTCGGCACTCACGTGACCGGCCGCCTCTCTCCCCTCTCGATCTGACAGCTAGAGCGGGAGGGGCCGAGATTCCCCCGCTGACATCAGTTGAGATGATAGGAGGAGAGAGCCAGCCGGTCATGTGAGCGCCGCTCTGAAATGGGGTATAGGCAACATTTTTTTTATAAAACACAGAGACTGAGGCACATAGCATAACAAAAAACAGATGATTATATGACACGTTAAGTGTTATTTCAGCAGCAGGAGGGGGCAGGCACTGTCATGAGCAGACAGGCAAGGAGGGAGGGGGAGAGGAGGACAGAGGAGAGCTGCAAATGACGGAGGGCAGTAAACTGACCACGGTGTCAGGGTTCAGCAGCCATGATAAACCATGGTCAGTTTACAGAGGGGGGAGCAGAACCAAGCAGGATCAGCCAGGTATTTCAGGCGTTACAGGGGGCCAAATTACACAGCACAAGCACTGTGCTATATAACATGCTTTAAAGGAACAAGATCAATTTTTTTTTTTTTTTAGGGTGACAGACACTTCAACTGTGAATGCCATATCTTGAAATACAGTACAGGACACTGGCCGCCCTCCCTTCAATTCCTTGTTTACACTGCATTGCTTGCTACAAAACCGAGGATTCACGGAGTGGGATAGTTTATAGGGGAGGTGCCCTTGAAAGCTTTGCCAGTGTCCATACACATGAAGGTATGAGCCTATAACCCAAGCCCTATAAATACTTTACCTGTATCCTGTACTGCACCCTATGTGGAGTTTACAGGTGAGTCAAAATTCTTCTTTTTTTTTCTTTACTTTTTGCAGCCAAATGGATTATTGGCATAGGCAGCGGGAGGAAATGAGCCTTTTGCTCTTTGCTTGCAAGGGCAAAGGACAGGTTCACTTTAAAAAGTCAGTTAAATCACGTATGTTATTGTTTGATTTTTTGTAAATGGGCTGGTGCCTATGTAAATGTACATAGTATCATAGCCTGCAGTCCTCCTTTAATAATTTATAAGTCATAATTTAAAAAAATATAGGGTCGTGGAAATTGGTCTGTAGCCTGGAAGGAGTCCTGATGCGGAGGGCTTCCAAACATGGCTACAAACTCAGCAAATCTATTTGTCAAAACTATTCATATAGCACAAAATATGAGATTTAGAGACTTGAAACCTGGAACAGTCATTTTTACAGTTGTCATCCTCGTAACTGCCCAGGTTGATTAGTTACTTATGGCACCAAAGTTGAAAAGATAAATTTGCAGCTAATCGGCCTCTCTGACTCCCAGTGCAGAACGTCTGGCTTATAGAGAGAAGATTTTTGGCATCAAAGCAGCAGTTCCATCAGTCAAGTTAATACTAGTATTACTACAGGTGGAGGACGTAGTGCTTCATTTCAGCAGAGTACAAATGGATCAATAAGTAGACGAGTCACTCAAGTTTTACAATACAGAACATGTACATTAAAAATTAATTAAAATGCAGACAGTATTTGGATCTGGAGTTGTAAAGATCCAGGTTGCATTAGCTTTGTTTTGTATGTCCTATAATTGTATACAGTCCCTCCAAAACCCACTTGATTATTTCTCAGGAAAAAAAACAGTTATTGCAGTTATGTATTCATTAAAAAATATATATTTCTATAAATTCAACTTGTGTCTGAATTTGTCTTGGCATCAGCCTGTTTTAATCCTCTTTACCAGAGAACTTGGTCCGAGAGAGTGAGAACAGCAGATGTGGTGCATGCAAATATGCTGACAAGAAACATTCTGACAGGAGGTGAGAGCAAGGAGATGAGCTCATCAGCATATTTTTGCTTCTTCATTGTCTAATTACTAGCCGGGGGGTAGGGAGGTTACCCAGCTGTGTTGCTTAGGGCCCGCTCACTGTGGGAATCGCACTGGAATGGGCTGTGCATTCCTGTGCAATTCACATCCAGTTCTGTGGCGGTGCAATATCAGCCCATTCAAAATAAATTGCACTGCACTGAACCAAAAATAGTGCATGCACTACTTTTGGAAACTCGCTGCAACCGTATCGCATTGTACGGTGCATCCGGAAAGTATTCACAGCGCTTCACTTTTTCCACATTTTGTTATGTTGCAGCCTTATGTTACAGCCTTATTCTAAATAGATTAAATTCCTTATTTTCCTCAAAATTCTACAAACAATACCCCATATTGACAACGTGAAAAAATAAAAAATGAAAAAATCCCTTCTACATAAGTATTGACAGCCTTTGCCATGACACTCAAAATTGAGCTCAGGTGCATCCTGTTTCCACTGTTTATCTTTGAGATGTTTCTACAACTTGATTGGAGTCCACCTGTGGTAAATTCAGTTGATTGGAGATGATTTGGAAAGGCACACACCTACCTAGATAAGGTCCCACAGTTAACAGTGTATGTCAGAGCACAAACCAAGCCAGTACAAGGAATTGTCTGTAGACCTCCGAGACAGGATTGTATGGAGGCACAGATCTGGGGAAGAGTACAGAAACATTTCTGCAGCATTGAAGGTCCCAATGAGAACAGTGGCCTCCATTATCTGTAAATGGAAGTGTGGAAACACCAGGACTGTCTCTAGAGCGGCCGCCTGGCCAAACTGAGTGATCGGGAAAAAGGAGCCTTAGTCAGGAAGGTGACCAAGAACCCAATGGTCACTCTGACAGAGCGTTTCTCTGTGGAGAGAGGATAACCTTCCAGAAGAACAACCATCTCTGCAGCACTCCACCAATCAGACCTGTATGGTAGAGTGGCCAGACGGAAGTCACTCCTCAGTAAAAGGCTCATAACAGCCAGCCTGGAGTTTGCCAAAAGGCACCTGAAGGACTCTCAGACCATGAGAAACAAAATTCTCTGGTCTGATGAAACAAAGATTGAACTCTTTGGCCTGAATGGCAAGCGTCATGTCTGTAGGAAACCAGGCACCGCTCATCACCTGGCCAATACCATCCCTACAGTGAAGCATGGTGGTGGCAGCATAATTCTGTGTAATGTTTTTCAGCAGCAGGAACTGAGAGACTAGTCAGGATCGAGGGAAAGATAAATGCAGCAATGCACAAAGACATCCTTGATGAAAACCTGCTCCAGAGCACTCTGCAACTTAGACTGTGGCGAAGGTTCATCTTCCAACAGGACAACGACCCTAAGCACACAGCCAAGATAACAAAGAAGTGGCTACGGAACAACTCTGTCACTGTCCATGAGTGGCCCAGTCAGAGCCCAGGCTTGAACCCGATTGAACACCTCTGGAGAGATCTGAAAATAGCTGTGCACTGACACTCCCCATCCAACCTGATGGGGCTTGAGAGGTCCTGCAAAGTGTGCCAAGCTTGTAGCATCATACTCAAAAAGACTTGGGACTGTAATTGGTGCCAAAGGTGCTTCAGCAAAGTATTGACCAAAGGCTGTTGTAGGAGGAGGATTTGGATTTTGTGGGAATTTCAGAGACCTGGTTCAACAGCTCTCATGATTGGCTGGCAAACATTCAAGGGTATACCCTTTATCGCAAGGATAGAGAGGGTAAAAAGGGGGAGGGGTATGCCTATATATCAAGAATAATGTACAAGTGAATGTGAGAGATGACATCACTGAGGGAGCTAGGGAGGAGGTGGAATCCTTATGGGTAGAGCTCCAAAGGTATGAAGCTTAGGGGAAAATAATACTGGGAGTATGCTATAAGCCCCCTAACTCGAGGGAGGAAGGGGAGACAGATCTCCTATCACAATTTGGATTAGCAGCAAGGATGGGAAGTGTTATCATAATGGGGGATTTTAACTATCTAGACATAGACTGGGCGGAGGGAACCGCACATTCATCTAAGGCTTGCCAGTTCCTAAATGTCTTGCAGGACAATTTTATGGGTCTGATGGTAGACGCACCAACTAGAAATAAAGCGTTACTGGATCTACTGATTACCAACAAAATAGACCTGATCACGGATGTGGAAATACAGGGCAATTTAGGTAACAGCGATCACAGGTCAATTGGCTTCAGTATAATTCACACAAATAGGAAACATAAGGGGAATGCAAAGACACTGAATTTCAAAAGCGCCAACTTCCCTAAACTACGAACCTTGCTAGAAGGCATAAATTGGGTAAAATCTTAGGAACAAAGAACACGGAGGAGAGATGGGTTTGCTTTAAGAGCATATTAAATAAGGGCATTAGCCAATGCATCCCATTGGGTTATAAATTTAAAAGAGCGAACAAAAGTCCTGGATGGCTTAACTCCAATGTAAAAATGCATATAAAAGCAAAGGAGAAAGCCTTCAAAAATACAAGGTTGAGGGATCATCATCAGCATTCAGACTTTATAAAGAATGCAACAAGAAATGTAAGGATGCAATTAGGACGGCTAAGATAGAACATGAAAGACACATAGCGGAGGAGAGCAAAAAAAATCCCAAGAAATTCTTTAAGTATGTAAGTATGTAAACAGTAAAAAAGGGAGGACAGACCATATTGGCCCCATAAAGAATGAGGAAGGACATCTGGTTACAAAGTGACTCGGTTAAATTGATGATAGGCAACCCCTATCCTCATATTGATTAGTGGTTCCAAATTAATAATAACTACTGCAGTAGGGAACAGACACAAAAGATACGCTCAGCATCTTTCCAAATTACTGTTCTGCTTTATTATGATGCAATTGAAGGTTTTTATGCACATGATTACGTAGGTATCACATTAATATTACAATTGTACATTTATGGTAACAAGGGGCGTTACATAGGCAGGCTAATTCTAATCAGGACTCGAAAGAATGTAAACATTTACTGAAAACATTATTAGTGCCGTGTGCACAGTGAGGGCAGAGTGCAATACATACAAAATACAATACAATTATATACAGAACTTACAAATTTCCATTACAGTCTCCCCTCTTTTGATCAATATTTTGATCACTAACCATACCTGCTATCACCTTTAACCAGGAAACCTCCACACGCTTAGGTGGAGGTAGTCCTGGCCAAAGAGGCAAAAAACTCCATTGTGGAGAAAATAATAGCTGAGCAACTTTTTCATTACAAAATGACTTTTCATTGTGAAAAACAAATGATTGATAAGACATATTTACAGAGTACTGGCTGTACACTCCTGTGGCCAGAATGGCCTTCTAGCTGAATTGTGGATATGCTGACTTATCAGCATATGTAAACACAGACAATTCTACATAAAATGGAAGACATACAAAAGACAAAATATGACTTCAACATGGCTAAACTACTTTTCAAATATATCCCTTACAATTAAAGTAATTGAATCAAAAAGTACCCTAGACTGTGATCACAATAGGGAAACAAATCAAACACAGAGATTTCTTTAATTTAGTCATTTTTGCAGTGTCTGGTGTGGATCCAGGTGACTTTTCCTTCAAGTTTTGCAAAAACTGTACATGAAATAGATGCTGTATTGAGTCTCCAAACATTTCCTTATATATAAATGTCTCTTAACAATCCACAAGTCACCTGGCTTTAGTTTTAGATCCTTCCAAACTTTTAGGATCTGGAATTAGGGAGAAAACACATAAATGAGTTTGTAAAAAACCTTAAAAGATCATCAGCATTCTCCGTGAGATCCGAATGGAGGACTTCAGCTGCTGAGACAAAATATAAGCAAGTGAGTAACACACTCCCAAACCAAATCTCATAGGGAGAGAGTCCAATATCCCCCTTAAAAGCCTGATAAAATTTAAGAAAACATTCAGGCAAAAGTTTTCTAGTTTCTTACTCTACTTTGTCCGCTACATTGTAGACAGTAAGGGGTGTAAAAATAAAACCTCAAAACTTCTATTAAGGACTCTCCTATAAAAAATGATTTCCTCTGTTACTCTCTGTACTTTCTGGCACTCTGTACTTACAAACTACTTCTGATAACACTTTTTCTGTGGCCTTTGCAGTAGCATTTGCCACTGGACATCCAAGAAACATGTCCATACAGACAAAATGCATACTTGTAAGATCCTAACTTGGGCATCTGGATATATCTTTTTTGTAATCTCTGGGAGGGATGTTCAGCTTTTGGTAACACCTTTGGTAACAGGTAAAACAAGAAGTGGTATGTTATAAAAACAACTGTGGAGAACCCTGGCTCTATCCCACGCTCATTTACTAAGGCAGCCATAACTGCTTGTGACTGATGACACAGTCCATGTGTCAAGCTGGAGGGAAAAGAGTGGCTGGCAGACATAAATGATCACCTTTTCCAAAGTCCTGTTTCATAAGAAGTTGCCCCCTGTGGACCACTTGTTCTTCTCGTTCTGGGGTCCTTAAAGTTGAATTATTAATCCCAGCTATACTGGGCCAGAACTAGGGTGGAATCTGTGAGTTGCACAGACCCATCAAGTTTCCGGGGCTGTAAATGCAGCATCCTTAGTCGCCTGGTCTGCTTCCATGTGTGAAAGTTAATATGGCTACCTCAGCAAGAAGCTGGAAGGCTGAAAACAGCCAATCAAATTAACTTGGCATGCTTTATTGGTTTACCTGCCGAAGTAAAAACAAACTTCTGGCCCTTCAAATGGAACCAAAAGCACTCTATATCTCGACTATCTATATAAATATACATTCTTTTTATAGCTCACAGGCTTTGCTAAAACATGGAGCTCTGCTTCTTGAGCTGGGCAAAAAGGATCCAATGACTTTGAATACAGAGTATCCTTCTGGGTGATAAACTGCATACTCAAATCTACAAAAAATGTAATATCTGGGTCTTCAGGGAGTAGGGATGAGCTTCGTGTTCGAGTCGAACCCATGTTCGACTCGAACATCGGCTGTTCGATCGTTCGCCGAATTGCGAACGTTATGGGCCGTTCGCGCTAAATTCGTGTGGCGCGTCACGGCCCATAATTCACTGCGGCATCGCAGTGCATTGCTGGCTGATGATTGGCCAAGCATGCACTATGACCCGCATGCTTGGCCAATCACAGCGCCGTCAGTAGAGAGAGCTGTAATTGGCCAAAGCCAGGGTGGCTTTGGCCAATTATGGCTCAGGGGATTTAGTACACACCCCACACTATATAAGGCCGCCTGCACGGCGGCCCTGTGTAGTGTGTGTTCCGGTGTGCTGAGAGATAGAGAGAGAGAGAGACAGTGTCATTTGATTTGAGTTAGATAGATTAGGCAGAACAGTCAGTCAGTTAGCTGCACTTACAGTGTATTGTGTATATATATGCATCCCAGGTGTTGCATATATATATATACACTGTATTCAGTTTAGCTAGATCCGTTCCTGTTATCTTCTATCTAGACTATTTACATTTAATGCAGTGCGTCCTGCTCACAGTGTTCAGCTAGATCCGTTCCTGTTATCTTCTAGACTATTTACATTTAGTGCAGTGCGTCCTGCTCACAGTGTTCAGCTAGATCCGTTCCTGTTATCTTCTAGACTATTTACATTTAGTACAGTGCGTCCTGCTCACAGTGTTCAGCTAGATCCGTTCCTGTTAAATTCCTACTGACAGGCAGGCTTGTCTGGTTACAGTATATAAAGCTACCTGAAGAAAATTACAGGTGTTCTATTTGATCCTATTAGTACCACGGTCAGGCAGCTAGACTATTTACATTTAGTACAGTGCGTCCTGCTCACAGTGTTCAGCTAGATCCGTTCCTGTTATCTTCCTACTGACAGGCAGGCTTGTCTGGTTACAGTATATAAAGCTACCTGAAGAAAATTACAGGTGTTCTATTTGATCCTATTAGTACCACGGTCAGGCAGCTAGACTATTTACATTTAGTACAGTGCGTCCTGCTCACAGTGTACAGCTAGATCCGTTCCTGTTATCTTCCTACTGACAGGCAGGCTTGTCTGGTTACAGTATATAAAGCTACCTGAAGAAAATTACAGGTGTTCTATTTGATCCTATTAGTACCACGGTCAGGCAGCTAGACTATTTACATTTAGTACAGTGCGTCCTGCTCACAGTGTTCAGCTAGATCCGTTCCTGTTATCTTCCTACTGACAGGCAGGCTTGTCTGGTTACAGTATATAAAGCTACTTGAAGAAAATTACAGGTGTTCTATTTGATCCTATTAGTACCACGGTCAGGCAGCTAGACTATTTACATTTAGTACAGTGCGTCCTGCTCACAGTGTTCAGCTAGATCCGTTCCTGTTATCTTCCTACTGACAGGCAGGCTTGTCTGGTTACAGTATATAAAGCTACCTGAAGAAAATTACAGGTGTTCTATTTGATCCTATTAGTACCACGGTCAGGCAGCTAGACTATTTACATTTAGTACAGTGCGTCCTGCTCACAGTGTTCAGCTAGATCCGTTCCTGTTATCTTCCTACTGACAGGCAGGCTTGTCTGGTTACAGTATATAAAGCTACTTGAAGAAAATTACAGGTGTTCTATCCCAGCTTAGTGCAGCTACAGGCCATTAGTATGTCTGGAAGGCCAAGAAGGAGAGGCAGACAGTCACAAGCCAATAAGAGAGGGCAAGCAGGCTCTGTGTCTAGTGCTGGTCGTGGAGACGGTGCATCCTCATCAGCACGTGGCCATGGGACACGCTTGGCCTTTTTTTCGGCAGCTGGCCGTGTTGAGCCGCAACATGCGGAAGACTTGGTCGAGTGGATGACCAAGCCGTCCTCATCCTCCTCATCCTCTCTCACCCATGCCCAGGGTGCTTTGTCTGGCAAAGCAGCGGCCTCTTCCCTCAGCTCAATGTCATCAGTGACTCCTTCCCTAGCTCCACCATGTCCTCATGAGGATTCCCTCGAACTGTTTGACCACAGTGTTGGGTACATGCTCCAGGAGGATGCCCAGCGTTTGGAAGGCTCTGATGACGATACTGAGCTCGATGAAGGCAGTAACATGAGCACGGACAGAGGGGGTGCCCAAGAAGGACAGCAATCTGGCAGTCATGCTCCCCCTGCTGCAGCATACTGCCAGGTTTGCTCCAGTGATGAGGAGGGAGGGGATGATGAGGTCACTGACTCAACGTGGGTGCCTGATAGGAGAGAGGAGGAGGAGGAGGAGGAGGAGGAGGAGGAGGAGGAGGAGGCGGCGGCACATCACCAACGAGGCAGGATGCCCTCCAGGGGCCAGCCTAAGGGCAGCACATTGACTGCATCACACCCCAAAGCTCCACATGTGCAGGGCACTGCAGTCTCTGCGCGTTATAGTTCTTTGGTGTGGGCCTTTTTTGAGACGAGTGCATCAGATCGCACCGCTGCTATTTGCAACATATGTCTCAAGCGTATCTCGCGTGGCCAAAACATCTCCCGCTTGGGTACCACATGCTTGACCAGACATATGTTGACCTGCCATGCAGTTCGTTGGCAAGCGTATCTAAAAGACCCACACCAAAGAACAAAGAGGATCTCTCCTTGCTCCTCATCAGCTGAGATTTCCAACCCCACTAGACCTTCAGTCCTCTCTGAGACCTGCAGTGAGAGGAATGAAGGTGTAGAATTAGGTGTGTCACAGCCAAGTACTTGTGGGCAATCTGCTTTTGGTACACCGACGTCAGATTGTACCAGGCAAATTTCCCTGCCCCAGCTGCTGCACCGCCGAAAGAAGTTTGCTCCCAGCCATCCACATGCCCAGCGGTTGAATGCTAGCTTGGCAAAATTGCTAGCACTTCAACTGCTGCCTTTTCAGTTGGCAGACTCTGCCCCCTTCCATGAGTTTGTGGAATGTGCGGTTCCTCAGTGGCAGGTACCCAAACGCCACTTTTTCTCACGGAAGGCGATTCCGGCTCTCTACCGGCATGTGGAAGGCAATGTCCATGCCTCGCTGGACAGGGCGGTCAGCGGTAAGGTGCATATTACCGCTGACTCATGGTCCAGCAGGCATGGACAGGGACGTTACCTAAGTTTCACGGCGCATTGGGTGACTCTGCTGGCAGCTGGGAAGGATGCAGGACAAGGTGCAGTAGTGTTGGAGGTTGTTCTGCCACCACGCCTCCAAAATGCTGATTGTGACACACCTCTCTCCTCCACCCCCTCCTCTTCTTCTTCCTCCATGGCCTCTTCCTCGGAACCAGCGGTGCTCCGTAGGCGTTCAAGGGGCTACGCAAGTACGCAGGCCAAAAGATGCCATGCGGTGCTTGAGCTGGTGTGCTTGGGGGACAGGAGCCACACTGGGGCAGAGGTTTTGTCAGCTCTGCAGGGGCAGGTTCAGAGGTGGTTGACGCCACGCCAACTTAAGGCAGGAATGGTGGTTTGCGACAATGGCACCAACCTCCTCTCTGCCCTCCGACAGGGACAAATGACCCATGTGCCCTGTTTGGCTCACGTCCTTAACTTGGTGGTGCAGCGGTTCTTGGGCAGGTACCCGGGCTTACAGGATGTCCTGAGGCAGGCCAGGAAAGTCTGTGTGCATTTCCGCCGGTCATATAATGCCAGTGCTCGGCTGACGGACCTCCAAAAGGAGTTTAACCTGCCCAAGAACCGCCTAATCTGTGACATGCCCACCAGGTGGAACTCAACGTTGGCCATGCTGCAGCGGCTGCACACGCAGCAGAGGGCCATCAATGAGTACCTGTGCGACTATGGCACCAGGACAGGGTCAGGGGAGCTTGGTTTTTTTTCCCCACGCCAGTGGGCCATGATCAGGGATGCATGCACTGTCCTGTCACCATTCGAGGAGGCCACGAGGATGGTGAGCAGTGACAGTGCATGCATCAGTGACACTGTCCCCCTTGTCCACCTGTTGGAGCACACGCTGCGTGGAATAATGGACAGGGCACTTGAGGCAGAACAGAGGCAGGAAGAGGAGGACTTCCTTAGCTCTCAAGGCCCCCTTTATCCAGACAGTGTTCCTGCGTGCCCGCCGATCACACAGGAAGAGGACGAGGAGGAAGAGGAGGAGGAGGAAGATTGTGTCAGTATGGAGGTGGAGCCTGGCACTCAGCATCAGCAGCAGTCTTTAAGGGATCAGTCCCAAGAAACACATGGACTTGTACGTGGCTGGGAGGAGGTGGCTGCGGACCATGTCGTTCTTAGTGACCCAGAGGACTCCGGACCGAATGCCTCAGCAAACCTACGCTGCATGGCCTCCCTGATCCTGCAAAGCCTGCGTAAGGATCCTCGTATTCGTGGTATCAAGGAGAAGGACCAATACTGGCTGGCAACCCTCCTTGATCCACGTTACAAGGGTAAGGTTGCGGACCTTATCTTGCCATCGCAGAGGGAGCAGAGGATGAAACATCTTCGGGAGGCCTTGCAGAAAGGTCTGTGCAACGCGTTCCCAGAGACTGGGAGGTTACAAACTCCTGTTTCTGGACAACGTGTTGCTGAGGCTTCGGTCAGTCAAAGAAGGAGCGGTGGAGAAGGTGGCCGTCTGACCGATGCGTTCAGACAATTTTTTGGTCCGCAGCCCCAAGGTATGATCGGTTCCAGCAACCATCGCCAGCGTCTGTTTTACATGGTGCAGGAATACCTAGGGGCAAGATCAGACTTGGACACCTTTCCCACCGAAAATCCTCTGGGTTACTGGGTCTTGAGGATGGATCACTGGCCAGAGCTTGCACAGTATGCAATTGAGCTACTGGCCTGTCCTGCATCCAGCGTTCTTTCGGAACGCACATTCAGTGCTGCTGGAGGCGTGGTAACCGATCACAGGGTGCGTCTGTCCACCGACTCGGTCGATCGGCTGACCTTCATAAAAATGAATGAGTCTTGGATCACCACCAGCTACCAAGCACCTGATGCTGATGTAACCGAATAATTTTTTTTGAAATCTCAGATCCCTTCAAAGACTGCCTATGCTGATGCTGAGTGACTATCCCTGAGTAATTATCCTCTTCCTCCTCAATCATCACGCTGATAGCTTGTAAGAACATTTTTGGTTCTGGGCGCCACCACCAGTGCCTAAGGCACAATTTTTCAGCCCCTGTTTAACAGGGGCGTGTAATTACAATTTTTGATGTAATACTTTGCAGCAGGGCTCGTTCCTGCATTCCAACTAGAGTGTCTGTGAGGGGTTGCAGTGTTGTGGCACCAGCACCAGTGCCTAAGGCCCAATTTTTCTGCCCCTGTCTAACAGGGGCGTGTAATTACAATTTTTGATGCAATACTTTGCAGCAGGGCTCGTTCCTGCGTTCCAACTAGAGTGTCTGTGAGGGGTTGCAGTGTTGTGGCACCAGCACCAGTGCCTAAGGCCCAATTTTTCTGCCCCTGTCTAACAGGGGCGTGTAATTACAATTTTTGATGCAATACTTTGCAGCAGGGCTCGTTCCTGCGTTCCAACTAGAGTGTCTGTGAGGGGTTGCAGTGTTGTGGCACCAGCACCAGTGCCTAAGGCCCAATTTTTCTGCCCCTGTCTAACAGGGGCGTGTAATTACAATTTTTGATGCAATACTTTGCAGCAGGGCTCGTTCCTGCGTTCCAACTAGAGTGTCTGTGAGGGGTTGCAGTGTTGTGGCACCAGCACCAGTGCCTAAGGCCCAATTTTTCTGCCCCTGTCTAACAGGGGCGTGTAATTACAATTTTTGAAGCAATACTTTGCAGCAGGGCTCGTTCCTGCGTTCCAACTAGAGTGTCTGTGAGGGGTTGCAGTGTTGTGGCACCAGCACCAGTGCCTAAGGCCTAATTTTTCAGCTCCTGTTCAACAGGGGCATGTAATTACAATTCTTGATCTAATATTTCACAGCAGGGCCCTGTGAGGGCTTACAGTGTTGTGGCCACAGCAACACCTAAGGCCCAAATTTCTGCTGAGTATATAGGGCAGGACCCTACTTTCAAACATCTAACTTACAAACGACTCCTACTTGCAAACGGAAGGAGACAACAGGAAGTGAGATGAAATCTACCCCTAGGAAGGGAAATTCTTTCCTGTAAGAGTTAATATGGGAAAACAATTTCTCCTTTCCACTGATGCTTTCCAATCCTTGTTCCACAAAAAAACCCAAATTTTCAAAAAACATTTTTCATTGGGACAAAAAAGTGAGGTGAAATCTTCTGAAGAGGAGGAAAGACAGCAAAACAAATGTCACAGGGGTGATAACCCTTCCCTATGTTTTCCAAAAAGCTTAGAAAAGATTTTTTGGCTGGAGCTAAACACGTTAAAAATGTTCAAAATTACAAACAGATTCTACTTAACAACAAACCTACAGTCCCTGTCTTGTTTGCACCGCCTGTATACTGCTGTTCAGAGTATATAAGGCCTGGTGGCCCCACACCTTTCCTTATTTTAATTTGGGTGCAGGGTTCCCCTTAATATCCATACAAGACCCAAAGGGCCTGGTAATGGACTGGGGGGTACCCATGCCGTTTGTCTCACTGATTTTCATCCATATTGCCATGACCCGACATGACATTAAACCCGCAAGCAGTTTTAAATGAGAATTTTTCCTTTAAAAATGACATTTGGTGCAGGGACTGTTCTAAACATGGGAAACACGCATCACTTTACAGGCATACTATAGACACCCCCCAGGTACGATATTTAAAGGAATATTTCACTTTTTTTTTTTTTACTTTAAGCATCATTAAAATCACTGCTCCCGAAAAAACGGCCGTTTTTAAAAGTTTTTTTTGCATTGATACATGTCCCCTGGGGTAGGACCCGGGTCCCCAAACCCTTTTTAGGACAATACCATGCAAATTAGCCTTTAAAATGAGCACTTTTGATTTCGAACGTTCGAGTCCCATAGACGTCAATGGGGTTCTAACGTTCGTGCGAACTTTCGGTCCGTTCGCGGGTTCTGGTGCGAACCGAACCGGGGGGTGTTCGGCTCATCCCTATCAGGGAGTGTGTCCTGCACTGGGCTCACAGCAGCTGATTCCTACACCATCAATTTAACACACGTGTCTTCCTTTGTCTCCAGCCTCCTCCAATAGAGGCAATAAGGTGTCTGGATTCAAATGTACGCATTTTTCATTGTTAGATTTGTACATAAACAAACTCATATTTTAAACCTTTCATTAGACAAACATTTAGTTAGCTGTATATTTGCTGCACAGAATGTCGGACCATTAAAAATTAAATGTTTGACCAAAACAATATCTAACTTTGTCTAATAGCACCTTTGCATAAAAGCTGCAGCTCTGATATATCGGGGTGAACCATTTATTACTGGGTCCAGCTTGCATAAATATATTACAATAGCTTGTTTTCTATCATGCTGTTTGTGTAAGAACTCCAGTTTCATGTTTCAAAAGACAACTTTTTCCTGGCAATATTATAATAAATGATAACAATACCCTGCGGTCATGCAGAGATGTCCATAAATCCAAAACTATTCTTCTGCTTATACCACAGTACTTACAAGGAAAAGGGGCACATCATTTCACAATCCACACATTCTGCTTTGGATTTCAAAAATAAAAATAAATAAAAACAAAAGGACCAATCTGTATGATGGACCAGAAAGCATCAAAAACTATAAAACAACTGGCTGCAGGTGGCATCTATCCTAACAGGGTGTGTGGACTTGATGTGATGGGTCTGCTATATTTAAATTTTATTTATTATTACTCTTACATCATGGACCGCACATCAAAAACCTTACAATATCATTTTTGTAGAAAAACTTCTTATGTATCCCATCCATCTTGGCTTTGTTAAATATTATGGCAGCTTTATTCAAAATAACAACCTCATCTTAATCTTTTTTTCTCTCAATAAGGGCTTATTGTATAAATGTAAAATTACAAAATTGTTATCTTAATCTAAACTAATCCCATTCATTACAAATTTCCCCAATAACCTGGATTTCATTTCCAACCAAAGGTTGTCTAAACCAGTTTCATTATATCTATATAATTGTTAAACTCATATTAGAAATTAATACTCATTATTACTTAATTTTACTTAATTTCCCTTTTTTAAATGCACTGTTTCCACTATCAAAGGATATTCAATTTGTGTAATACACGGTTAAATGTAACCTTCATTTTACCATGTTTGGAAAACAGATTCAAAATAATTGTGATCACATTGTTTACCATTAGATTCGTTAACCCGGCACATTTTGTTATAAATGTTTTGTCTAAAAAACAGAAATTGGCAATGGTGTCCTTCCAGCTTATCACTGACCTCTCATCCCAGCCACATTTCTTTCATGAGAGCACAAAGGAGGGGGTCACATCTGTGTACATGACACACACAAGCAATAGAACTAAAGGTCCCAGCATTCGCACACACACCAATATCTCTCTAAAATCGCTTACATTTTTCCCATTTGTACACAACATGTGCATATCATTCTCTCACTTTCTTTTAACTCTTTAATATTTCCCTGCCTAAATTCTGCTTTCCTTATTTTGTTCAGATATCTTTTAATATTTAGCTCCTATGATCAGACGGGCAGCCAGAGTGCTCATCCCATCTTCCCTCTCTGACAACATATAAAGTATTCTGTTTTACCTCTCATTTCTCTGTTTCTGACTTTTACTAGTTGTAGTGCCTGACCCCAAATTCATCCCACAACTTAACATGAAAATGTCCCTTTCTGTCTAGTTCTAATGTCACCCTTGATCCATCCTGCTCACATAGATAACTGTTTCTCTAGCTGTTTACTCTGCACGATTCTTAGTCCCTGTGGACTTTGGTAACCCAGTTACCCATTGTGGATCCCTGTCCACTTTAACCATTAATCTAGGGGCTCAGTATAGGCGGAACCGCACCTTCGGTTCATATATAGCGCTCCTCTTGCGCTGGGCATTTTTGAGGGTCTCTTACCCTTCATTCCCTTACTTAATTCAATGCCCATAATGACTGGCCAGTCTTCTCTCTCTTCTCTACGTGTGCCTATACCTTCTTGCCTCTAAACTACTTTATCTAGCAGATGTACTACATATACCTGTGAACAGCACTATTCTTCCCTTTCTTATCTATAACACTCCGATGGACAATAGACAGGGACAACATAACATATAACCACCAATCAATACAGTTCGATTAAGGGGAGTAAAATAGGTACCCTTTGTCCCGAAAATGCCTTACCGATCAAGGAAGTCTGATAACGCAAATGTAAGCAAAAGGCTTACCTCAGCCGGCTGATTATCAGAAATTCCCGGATCGTCTCAAGCTCCTCGTTTCGGATACTCAGGGTCACCTGGAATCCCCTCCTAAGGCAAAGCTCGCCATGCTGACTCGGTTAAATTGATGATAGGCAACCCCTATCCTCATATTGATTAGTGGTTCCAAATTAATAATAACTACTGCAGTAGGGAACAGACACAAAAGATACGCTCAGCATCTTTCCAAATTACTGTTCTGCTTTATTATGACGCAATTGAAGGTTTTTATGCACATGATTATGTAGGTATCACATTAATATTACAATTGTACATTTATGGTAACAAGGGGCGTTACATAGGCAGGCTAATTCTAATCAGGACTCGAAAGAATGTAAACATTTACTGAAAACATTATTAGTGCTGTGTGCACAGTGAGGGCAGAGTGCAATACATACAAAATACAATACAATTATATACAGAACTTACAAATTTCCATTACAAAAGGATGGGGAGATGGCGAAGGTATTGAATTTATTCTTCTCCTCCTCAGTCTTCACAAGGGAATCGGGGGGCTTCAGTAACCAAAACTGCAGTGTTTATCCTCATGACACAACACAGGAAGCACCTCCATGGTTAACAGAGGACAGAATTAAAATTAGATTTGGGAAACCTAACATTAATAAATCACTGGGACCAGATGGCTTGCACCCGAGGGTACTTAGGGAACTTAGTCAAGTAATTGCCAGACTATTGTTCCTAATTTTTACTGATAGTCTACCGAATGGAATGCTACCAGCTGATTGGAGAAAAGCCAATGTAGCACCAATATTTAAAAAGGGCACAAAATATATCTCTGGGAATTACAGACCAGTTAGCCTAACATCGATAGTATGTAAACTCTTGGAGGGGTTGATAAGGGACTATATACAAGATTTTAGTAATGAGAACGGTATCATTAGCAGCAATCAGGATGGATTCATGAAGAATCGTTCTTGCCAAACCAATCTACTAACCTTCTATGAGGAGGTGAGTTGCCAGCTAGATAAAGGAAGGCCCGTAGATGTGGTGTATCTGAATTTTGCAAAAGCATTTGACACAGTTCCCCATAAATGTTTACTGTACAAAATAAGGTCCGTTGGCATGGACCATAGGGTGAGTACATGGATTGAAAACTGGCTACAAGGGCGAGTTCAGAGGGTGGTGATAAATGGGGAGTACTCGGAATGGTCAGGGGTGGGTAGTGGGGTTCCCCAGGGTTCTGTGCTGGGACCAATCCTATTTAATTTGTTTATAAACGACCTGGAGGATGGGATAAACAGTTCAATCTCTGTATTTGCAGACGATACTAAGCTAAGCGGGGCAATAACTTCTCCGCAGGATGTGGAAACCTTGCAAAAAGACCTGAACAAATTAATGGGGTGGGCAACTACATGGCAAATGAGGTTCAATGTAGAAAAATGTAAAATAATGCATTTGGGTGGCAAAAATATGAATGCAATCTATACACTGGGGGGAGAACCTCTGGGGGAATCTAGGATGGAAAAGGACTTGGGGGTCCTAGTAGATGATAGGCTCAGCAATGGCATGCAATGCCAAGCTGCTGCTAACAAAGCAAACAGAATATCGGCATGCATTAAAAAGGGGATCAACTCCAGAGATAAAATGATAATTCTCCCGCTCTACAAGACTCTGGTCTGGCCGCACCTAGAGTATGCTGTCCAGTTCTGGGCACCAGTCCTCAGGAAGGATGTACTGGAAATGGAGAGAGTACAAAGAAGGGCAACTAAGCTAATAAAGGGACTGGAGGATCTTAGTTATGAGGAAAGGTTGCGAGCACTGAACTTATTCTCTCTGGGGAAGAGACGCTTGAGAGGGGAAATGATTTCAATATACAAATACCATACTGGTGACCCCACAATAGGGATAAAACTATTTTGCTGAAGGGAGTTTAACAAGACTCGTGGCCACTCATTAAAATTAGAAGAAAAGAGGTTTAACCTTAAACTACGTAGAGAGTTCTTTAAGAGCGGCAAGAATGTGGAATTCCCTTCCACAGACGGTGGTCTCAGCGGGGGCCAATGATAGTTTCAAGAAACTATTAGATAAGCACCTGAATGACCACAACATACAGGGATATACAATGTAATACTGACACATAATCACACACATAGGTTGGACTTGATGGACTTGTGTCTTTTTTCAACCTCACCTACTATGTTACTATGTAACTATGTATGTGTGATTTTTTTCGTTTTTCATTTTTAATAAATTTTCAAAGATTTCAAACAAACTTCGTTCACGTTGTCATTATGGGGGATTGTTTATAGAATTTTGAGGAAAATTATGAGTTTGATCAATTTTGGAATAAGACTGTAACATAACAAAATGTGGAAAAAGTGAAGTGGTGTGAATACTTTCCGGATTCACTGTACTTCTGTACCATGCAATCCAGTGCATGCAAACGCAGTGCATTTGCGACCTGCATTTGGGATATCATTAACCACCTCCAGCTCCGGAAAGTTTTACCTCCTTCGTGACCAGGTCATTTTTTGTTATTTAATACTGAGCTACTTTAACCGCTTCAGCCCTGGAAGATTTGGCTGCTCAATGACCAGGCCATTTTTTGCGATTCGGCACTGTGTCGCTTTAACTGAGAATTGCGCGGTCGTGCAACGCTGTAACCAAACAAAATATACATCCTTTTTTCCCACAAATAGAGCTTTCTTTCAGTGGTATTTGAACATCTCTGCGCTTTTTTATTTTTTGCGCTACAAACAAAAGGAGAGCGACAATTTTGAAAAAAACAATTGGGGTTATTTACGAAAGGCAAATCCACTTTGCACTACAAGTACAAACTACAAGTGCAAAGTGCACTTGAAATTGCACTTAAAATTCACTTGGAAGTGCAGTCACTGTAAATCTGAGGGGTAGATCTGTAATGAGGGGAAGCTCTGCTGATTTTATCATCCAATCATGTGCAAGCTAAAATGTTGTTTTTTATTTTCCTTGCATGTCCCCCTCGAATCTGCAGCGACTGCACTTCCAAGTGCGCTTTCAGTGCAATTTCAAATGCACTTTGCACTTGTAGTTTGCACTTGTAGTGCAAAGTGGATTTGCCTTTCGTAAATAACCCCGAATATCTTTTACGTTTTGCTATAATAAATATCCCACAATTTTTATCAAAAAAACAAATTTTTTCCTCAGTTTAGGCCGATATGTATTCTACATTTTTTTGGTAAAAAAATAATTGCAATAGGCGTATATTGATTGGTTTGCGCAAAAGTTATAGCGTCTACAAAATAGGGGATAGATTTATGGCATTTTTATTATTATTAATTTTTTTTACTAGTAATGGCGGCGATCTGCGATTTTTATTGGGACTGTGACATTATGGTGGACACAGACACTTTTGACACATTTTTGAAACCATTGCCAATTATATAGCGATCAGTTCTATAAAAATGCACTGATTACTGTGTAAATGTCACTTGCAGGGAAGGGGTTAACACTAGGGGGGCGATCAAGGGGTTAAATGTGTTCCCTGGCTGTGTGTTTTAACTGGGGGGGTGGGACTGTCTAGGAGGAGAGAGAGATCGGTGCGCATAATTTGTATGAACACATGATCTGTCTTCTCTCCCCTGAAAGAACCAGGATCTGTGTGACAGATCCCGGTTCTCGCTTTGTCACGAGCGATCGCAGGAGCCCGGCGGGCACTCGCATTGGGGTCCGGCACATGCTGCGGGCATGCGCGCCCCTAGTGGCCAAAAGGCGAAGCGACGTAACATAATGTCGTTTCGCCCAGCCATGCCATTCTGCCGCAGTAAGGTACTGTAAATATCTCCTAAACTTAGAGATATTTACCATATACGCTTGTGCTGATGTCATCGGCGCATGCACTGTGAAGAAACGGCCCTCCATACCGTTTCTTCACTAGCAAGTGCCGTGACTGACTGCTCCCGTGCGCATGCGCAGGAGTGACGTCACACCAGTCACAGAGACGGAGCCCGCGGCCACAGAAGGAAGAGCTTTTACTTTGCAGGGGAATAAGTGGAAGTAAAACTCACCAGGGTTTACTTCCTCTTTAGCTGGTAATTGCGCTATCACTTAGCACTCTACCCAAACAAAATTTATATCATTTTTTTTCACACAGAGCTTTCTTTTGGTGTTTCTTTTGAAAATTATATATATATTTTACTTTCTGCTATAAAACATATCCAATGAAAAATGTAAAAAAAATCACATTTCTTTGTAAAATAAAAATGTGCTCTGCTACATGTTTTTGGTTAAAAAAATCCCAATAAGTGTATATTGATTGGTTTGCATGAACGTTATAGTGTCTACAAATGCATGGTAAATATTTTGGAGTTTTTTTTTAATACTAGTGATGGCACTGGCACCAATGATGGGGCACTATTCTTTCCACTGGCACCAATGATGGGGCACTATTCTTTCCACTGGCACCAATGATGGGGCACTATTCTTTGCACTGGCACCAATGAGGCGGGAACTATTCTTTGCACTGGCACCAATGATGGGGCACTATTCTTTGCACTGGCACCAATGATGGGGCACTATTCTTTGCACTGGTACCAATGATGGGGCACTATTCTTTCCACTGGCACCAATGATGGGGCACTATTCTTTCCACTGGCACCAATGATGGGGCACTATTCTTTGCACTGGCACCAATGAGGCGGGAACTATTCTTTGCACTGGCACCAATGATGGGGCACTATTCTTTGCACTGGCACCAATGATGGGGCACTATTCTTTGCACTGGTACCAATGATGGGGCACTATTCTTTGCACTGGAACCAATGATGGGGCACTATTCTTTGCACTGGAACCAATGATGGGGCACTATTCCTCCCACACAGAGCGACGGGTTGTTTTTCATCTTCTCTTTTGCTATTTTTATTAATGTCATTATATATATTTTTTTCTTTATTGTTATCACAAAGTGACCAGCAAGTTCCCTATGTGATGATATATTGCAGGTGACAGGTCCTCTTTATGGAGATATCAGCAGTCTATGAGACCCCCAATATCTCCCCTGCAGCTAACCAGGCACAGACCAGAGTGGACCATCTGATACAACATCCGGGGAACCCAGAAACACTCAGAGCCTCACACACAATGACAGCTGTCTGGTGGCAGCATCAGCATGAATGACGTGCCGTGATCCGCCTCTGCAGTAACCCCTCCTACATGGGCGGGGTTAGGTGAGTGGCTCAACCTTTCAGCCAATGGCACATTAAACGGCAGCGTCTAATCAGAGCTGGATTTTGGGGCCAATCCTCCCAGAGCCTCCCGGAAGATCCCGGCAGGTGCGGAGAGATCGTCTGTGTGAGAGGAGCTCCGTGTGTGTTCTCTTCTAAGGGGGCCCTTCATCTCCGGGGCCACAGTGTGATCTGTATGGAGGGCTGGAGGTAAGGAGCCGCTGTGCCGTCTTCACTTCTCTCAGCCTGACATGACGCGGTGTGTCCGGGGAGACTGAGAGCCGGGACTGCAGGATGTGCTATACAGGGGGGCCCCGGGGACCTTCACCCCACACACCCCCTACGTGACCCGGATCACCCCACACCCCCCTACGTGACCCGGATCACCCCACACACCCCCTACGTGACCCGGATCACCCCACACACCCCCTACGTGACCCGGATCACCCCACACCCCCCACTACATGACCCGGATCACCCCACACACCCCCTACGTGACCCGGATCACCCCACACACCCCCTACGTGACCCGGATCACCCCACACACCCCCCTACGTGACCCGGATCACCCCACACACCCCCCTACGTGACCCGGATCACCCCACACACCCCCCTACGTGACCCGGATCACCCCACACACCCCCCTACGTGACCCGGATCACCCCACACACCCCCTACGTGACCCGGATCACCCCACACCCCACTACGTGACCCGGATCACCCCACACACCCCCTACGTGACCCGGATCACCCCACACACCCCCTACGTGACCCGGATCACCCCACACACCCCCCTACGTGACCCGGATCACCCCACACCCCCCCCCCCTACGTGACCCGGATCACCCCACACACCCCCCTACGTGACCCGGATCACCCCACACACCCCCTACGTGACCCGGATCACCCCACACACCCCCCTACGTGACCCGGATCACCCCACACACCCCCTACGTGACCCGGATCACCCCACACACCCCCTACGTGACCCGGATCACCCCACACACCCCCCTACGTGACCCGGATCACCCCACACACCCCCCTACGTGACCCGGATCACCCCACACACCCCCTACTACGTGACCCGGATCACCCCACACACCCCCTACGTGACCCGGATCACCCCACACACCCCCTACGTGACCCGGATCACCCCACACACCCCCTACGTGACCCGGATCACCCCACACACCCCCTACGTGACCCGGATCACCCCACACACCCCCCTACGTGACCCGGATCACCCCACACACCCCCCTACGTGACCCGGATCACCCCACACACCCCCCTACGTGACCCGGATCACCCCACACACCCCCCTACGTGACCCGGATCACCCCACACACCCCCCTACGTGACCCGGATCACCCCACACACCCCCCTAGTGACCCGGATCACCCCACACACCCCCTACTACGTGACCCGGATCACCCCACACCCCCCACTACGTGACCCGGATCACCCCACACACCCCCCTACGTGACCCGGATCACCCCACACACCCCCCTACGTGACCCGGATCACCCCACACACCCCCCTACGTGACCCGGATCACCCCACACACCCCCCTACGTGACCCGGATCACCCCACACACCCCCTACGTGACCCGGATCACCCCACACACCCCCCTACGTGACCCGGATCACCCCACACACCCCCCTACTACGTGACCCGGATCACCCCACACCCCCCACTACGTGACCCGGATCACCCCACACACCCCCCTACGTGACCCGGATCACCCCACACACCCCCCTACGTGACCCGGATCACCCCACACCCCCCCCCCACGTGACTGGGATCACCCCACCCCCCCCCCCCCCCACGTGACCGGGATCACCCCACACCCCCCACCTACGTGACCGGGATCACCCCACACCCCCCACCTACGTGACCGGGATCACCCCACACCCCCCACCTACGTGACCGGGATCACCCCACACCTCCCCCCTACGTGACTGACCATACAGGAACCACCACCGCCAACATCAATTATAACAATCGTTTTATTCCTATTAGTATTATTATTGCAAATATTATTCCTAATGTTTTTTCTTTGTTTTTTTTTTTTTTTCTTTCTTCCCTTCTGTCTTCCCCCTCTTCTCTCTTCCCCCCCCCCCCCTCTTCTCTCTCCCCCCCCCCCTCACTCTCTCCCCCCCCCCTCTTCTCTCTCCCCCCCCCCTCTTCTCTCTCCCCCCCCCCCTCTTCTCTCTCCCCCCCCCCCTCTTCTCTCTTCCCCCCCCCCTCTTCTCTCTTCCCCCCCCCCTTCCCCCCCCCTCTTCTCTCTTCCCCCCCCTTCTCTCTCCCCCCTCTTCTCTCTTCCCCCCCTTCTTCTCTCTCTTCTCCCCCCCCCCCTTCTTCTTCTCTCTCTTCTCCCCCCCCCCCCCTTCTTCTTCTCTCTCTTCTCCCCCCCCCCCCTTCTTCTTCTCTCTCTTCTCCCCCCCCCTTCTTCTTCTCTCTCTTCTCTCCCCCCCCTTCTTCTTCTCTCTCTTCTCTCCCCCCCCTTCTTCTTCTCTCTCTTCTCTCCCCCCCCTTCTTCTTCTCTCTCTTCTCCCCCCCCTTCTTCTTCTCTCTCTTCTCCCCCCCCCCTTCTTCTTCTGCTCTCTTCTCCCCCCCCCCCTTCTTCTTCTCCTCTCTTCTCCCCCCCCCCCTTCTTCTTCTCTCTCTTCTCCCCCCCCCCCTTCTTCTTCTCTCTCTTCTCCCCCCCCCCCTTCTTCTTCTCTCTCTTCTCCCCCCCCCCCTTCTTCTTCTCTCTCTTCTCCCCCCCCCCCCTTCTTCTTCTCTCTCTTCTCCCCCCCCCCTTCTTCTTCTCTCTCTTCTCCCCCCCCCCCCTTCTTCTTCTCTCTCTTCTCCCCCCCCCTTCTTCTTCTCTCTCTTCTCCCCCCCCCCCTTCTTCTTCTCTCTCTTCTCCCCCCCCCCTTCTTCTTCTCTCTCCTCTTCTCCCCCCCCCCCCCTTCTTCTTCTCTCTCTTCTTCTCCCCCCCCCCCCTTCTTCTTCTCTCTCTTCTCCCCCCCCCTTCTTCTTCTCTCTCTTCTCCCCCCCCCCTTCTTCTTCTCTCTCTTCTCCCCCCCCCCCCTTCTTCTTCTCTCTCTTCTCCCCCCCCCCTTCTTCTTCTCTCTCTTCTCCCCCCCCCCCCCTTCTTCTTCTCTCTCTTCTCCCCCCCCCCCTTCTTCTTCTCTCTCTTCTCCCCCCCCTTCTTCTTCTCTCTCTTCTCCCCCCCCCTTCTTCTTCTCTCTCTTCCCCCCCCCCCCCTTCTCTCTCTCCCCCCCCCCCCCCCTTCTTCTTCTCTCTCTTCTCCCCCCCCCCCTTCTTCTTCTCTCTCTTCTCCCCCCCCCCCTTCTTCTTCTCTCTCCTCTTCTCCCCCCCCCCCCCCTTCTTCTTCTCTCTCTTCTTCTCCCCCCCCCCCCTTCTTCTTCTCTCTCCTTCTCCCCCCCCCTTCTTCTTCTCTCTCTTCTCCCCCCCCCCTTCTTCTTCTCTCTCTTCTCCCCCCCCCCCCTTCTTCTTCTCTCTCTTCTCCCCCCCCCCCTTCTTCTTCTCTCTCTTCTCCCCCCCCCCCCTTCTTCTTCTCTCTCTTCTCCCCCCCCCCCCTTCTTCTTCTCTCTCTTCTCCCCCCCCCCCTTCTTCTTCTCTCTCTTCTCCCCCCCCTTCTTCTTCTCTCTCTTCTCCCCCCCCCTTCTTCTTCTCTCTCTTCCCCCCCCCCCCCCTTCTCTCTCTTCCCCCCCCCCCCCCCCCTTCTTCTTCTCTCTCTTCCCCCCCCCCCCCCTTCTTCTTCTCTCTCTTCTCCCCCCCCCCCCTTCTTCTTCTCTCTCTTCTCCCCCCCCCCCTTCTTCTTCTTCTTCTCTCTCTTCTCCCCCCCCCCCCCCTTCTTCTTCTCTCTCTTCTCCCCCCCCCCTTCTTCTTCTCTCTCTTCTCCCCCCCCCTTCTTCTTCTCTCTCTTCTCCCCCCCCCCCTTCTTCTTCTCTCTCTTCTCCCCCCCCCCCTTCTTCTTCTCTCTCCTCTTCTCCCCCCCCCCCCCCTTCTTCTTCTCTCTCTTCTTCTCCCCCCCCCCCTTCTTCTTCTCTCTCCTTCTCCCCCCCCCTTCTTCTTCTCTCTCTTCTCCCCCCCCCCTTCTTCTTCTCTCTCTTCTCCCCCCCCCCCCTTCTTCTTCTCTCTCTTCTCCCCCCCCCCCTTCTTCTTCTCTCATATTATTATTATTGCTTTTTATTATTCCTAATACCGTATATACTCGAGTATAAGCCGAGTTTTTCAGCACATTTTTTTTTTTTTTGTGCTGAAAATGCCCCCCTCGGCTTATACTTGAGTCAAGCACTTTTCTGCAGCAGAGAATGACATTTTCCGAACCGACTTTGGGGCCCCGTATCTCCGGGCCACTTGGTGCTAGAAACCCTAGCTTTGGATTTGGGGTTCCTAGCACCAAGTGGCCTTGAGATACGGGGCCCCAAAGTTGGTCAACTGTGTCCATCTGTAACAATGTCATTTTGGGACCCTTTGGGTCCAGAGACCCCAAATTTTGGCTGCAGCTAGGGGGCATCCAGGAACCCTTAACTATCGAGTTTTAAGTTCGGGGGACCTATGACTGCAATTGGGCATTGTTGACCCTCTTTTCCACTTACAGTAGCTGCGCATTTCTGACCCTAGGCTTATACTCGAGTCAATACGTTTTCCCAGTTTTTCGTGGTAAAATTAGGTGCCTTGGCTTATATTTGGGTCGGCTTATACGCGAGTATATACGGTACTTTTATTATTTAATAAAACTTTTAGGAATAATATCAGCAATAATAACATTAATTAGGAATAATAAATAACAAAATTAGAAATGATAAAAATATTAGGAATAATATTTATAATAACAATAATAATTGTATTCTAATATATTAATATTATTAGCAATAATAATTTTAGGAATAATAACTATATATTACTAAGAATATTATTCCTAATATTTTTATTATTACTGGTCCTAATACTTATTGATTACTTGTATTTATATAGTGCTGAGAATTTACGCAGCGATTTACATTATAATATTGTACATTCACATCAGTCCCTGCCCTCAGGGCCGCTTCACACTGGGAATCGCACAGGAACGCGTTGTGCATTCCTGTGCGATTCCCATGAGGTTCAGTGCGGTGACATTTGAGCCAATTAATTTAGAATGAGCTTAAGTCGCAAAAAGTAGTGCATGCAGTACTTTTGGAAATGCACTGCAACCAGGTGGTGTGGTATTTTTGTACCATACAATCCAATGCAGGCAAACGCCCCGTGTTTGGGGTGTCCTTCACTTAACATCGACACCCGCTGCAGATCGCAACTGCAGTGCTTTTTTTTTTTTTTCTTGTGTGTTTTTATGACAAGTCAAAGCTCCTATTCAGCGTACTTTCTCCAGGCCTCTGATTCAGATCTTGAAGTTGTAGATTCAGGATAACTGCCAGGCGATTGGCACTTTCAGGAGGAGATGGCGGCAGCTTTCATCCATGATCATCACACGTTTCCTTTAGATGACCTCTATAAAAAGGCGCAGTAGTTATAGAGGTACTTCCGTCGTTCCTGAAACATTAGCAGCTACAAACACTGTAGCTGCTGACTTTTACCCAAGAGACACCTTGTTCCAGGATCCAGCGCTGTCCTCACCCGGGCCAGTTCTTCACTGGTCTTTGGCTCCCTGGGGGGGCCGCCATCTTGCATGTGGGAAAAGTGACTCCCGGTGTGTCATAGCTGGCTCCACGCTGCACGAGATGCACTGTACTTTTAAAATGGTCCCACAGTCTACTGGGAACTGTCACATCCCTGGAGGTTGCAGGGGGACCTTCCAATCTTCTTGCCTAGGAGTGGGGACCTGTCAAAAATAGGTACCCGCTACCCGAAGAAAAAAAGATCACTTTTGTGAGAGTGTTTGAGGAAGATGAGCAGAACTTTTTTGGTGAAGTTCCACTTTGATTTATCTGTTATACAATGAGATTTGCTGGTCTCAGGGGGCAGATCTGGTGCTGTATTCCTGCAGTATCACACACTGATAGCAGTCCATGTACTGAATGTGGTCACACTTGTTTTTCATGAGCGCCTCCGGAGGTTCTTATTACCGTGTGTGTAGTTTTTTTGCAATGCAACACTATTTGCATTTAAAGTGGCCACATAACTTTTAACCCCTGTGCCTTCCCGATAAGCAACCTTGTTTAGAGCAAAATAATCTACTTTTGGCTAGTAACCACATTGCCTTGTGGAAGATTTACCCCCTTCATAACCAGGCTATTTTTTGCCCTTTGACACTGTTACTTTTAAGTCTAGGTCCACATCTAGCTGTGCTTGATGCGTTTCACTGGCGCGCTTTGCAGTGCCTTTTGTGTGTTTAAACCTGCGATTTTGATGCATTTTTTTATGCATTAAAAAAAAATAAAATCCATACCAGACCCTTATCTGCACATGCAGGTCAGGAAAGGGAGGGGGACGAGTAACCTCCTCTGGAAGCTGCCCCACTGTAGAATAAAAATATATATATATATATATATATATATATATATATATATATATATATATATATATATATAGCTAGCTAGCATTTCTACTTCAATTGGTGTTATTTTACCAGTGGCGGGATTTCAGCTTTAAACACCTCCCGCCCGCGCTATAGCCGAATGACAGCTATTGCGCGGGCCTTAAGCCTTAATTGCCGAGAGGACGTCTATTGCCTGCACACCCCGCTCTGTGATCACTGAGTCAATGAGACTTGAGACTTGGCCGATCAGCCAATGACAGCTGATCATGCGATATAAACAGAAGATCAGTAATCTGCTTTTTTAAAAAATTTTTTTACCTCACGCTGACAGCATGAGGGGGAAAAAAAAACACTTCTGACAGAGGGACATCGCTCCCGAACAGGGAGAGGCACTGCTGCTACGCAGTGCCCACCAGTACCACCTACAGGTGCAAATCAGTGCCCATCGGTGCCACCAGTCTGTGCAGCCTCATCAGCAATTTTTTTTTTTTTTTTTTTTTGTGACTGTGACATTATGGCGGACATGTCGGACATTTTTGACCATTGTCATTTATACAGCGATCAGTGCTATAAAAATGCACTGATTCCTGTGTAAATGACACTGGCAGTGAAGGGGTTAACCACTAGGGGGCAGGGAGGGGTTAAGTCATTACTAGGGAGTGATTACTAACTGTAAGGAGGATGGGCTAGCTGTGACACTACACTGATCTCTGCTCCCGATGACATGGAGCAGAAATCGGTGACACTGTCACTAGGGCTGGGGAAAATATCGATTTAAATCTTGAATCAAGTTGAGAGGTCAAATCTATTCAAAATTTAAGCAAATCGATTTTTTTTTTTTTTTTTTTTTTTTTTCACCGTGGCGGTCCTGAGGTGCTGCGGGCATGAGTTTTTATGTGAGTCCGCGGCTTCGGCCTAGTCCGCAGCTTCGGCCGGACGCCGCGGACTAGGCCGAAGCCGCGTCCTCGCCTAAAATCTCCTGCCTGCAGCTCTCCAGGACCGTCGCTGACACTGCGCCGGTCCTGAGGAGCTGTGGGTAAGAGCCTTTAGGTGAGGCCGCGGCTTCGGCCTAGTCCGCGAGGCCGGATGCTGCGGACTAGGCCGAAGCCGCGGCCTCACCTAAAAACTCATGCCCGCAGCACCTCAGGACCAGCGCGGTGTCCAAAAAAAAATAAAAAATTCGAATCGTGAATCGAGTTTTTTTAAGAAAATCTCCCAGCCCTAACTGTCACTAGGCAGAATGGGGAGATGCTGTTTACATCAGCATCTCCCCGTTCGTCCTCTCCATGAGGCAATCACAGGTATCCCTGCGGCGATCGAGTCCGTGGGACCCGCGACTCCACTCACGGAGCTCCCGGCCGGCACGCACGCAATGGCACGGCGGGGGAATTCAAATAGACGTACCTGTAAGCCCATTTGCCCAGCCGTGCCATTCTGCCATTCGGCGTGCGCCGGATGGAAAGGGGTTAATATATCTAAAAAAATTTTTTACATTTTTTTTACTGTCCACCGTTGTGTCTCTTGTAATCTTTTTTTTTTTTAGCCACCCTGATTGTGTTTTTACACTTCTTATTGGATTCCTTTGTAGTGTTGGAATGCTGATGATGACCCATCCCTTTTTTTATATTTTTTTTAAAAGGCCATATTTTTCTCTTTTTGATGAGGCTTTTTACATGGTTTAGTCCCCCAGGTTTAACCTTCTCTCTTCTATATTTATTGCCCATTGGAATGCATTGTGTGGTACCTTTTTGTTTAATATCCTCCAAAAGCATTCCCATTTTTCTTCTGTGTTCAATGTTTCTAGGATTTTGTCCCGATTGATGTCGTGTAGTAATAACCGCAGTTCAGAAAAATTGGCTCGTTTTTGTGCTACCCTCGTGCCTCCCTTTTTCTATGATTTACACTAAATGTGATCATCCTTTGATCACTGGATCCCAAGTTGTCCCGTATTGCCACATCGGAGATCAGATTTGGATCGTTTGTAACTAATAGATCTAGCAGGGCATTCTTTCTAGTCCACCAATTGGGACATGAAGTTGTCCTGTAGGACATTCATGAAATGACGGGCCTTTAATAGGTGAGCTGTCTCCTCTGCCCGGTTAATATCGGGATAATTGAAGTCCCCCATTATGATGACATTTCCCTACCTCACTGCCATTTCTAACTGACAGTAGCTCCTCTCCTCTCCATTTCCCACTTCTTCTCTTTGAAGTTCTACCCACACGGATTCCACCTCCACCCCTGTCCCATTCACAATGACACTCCTCTCTACCACCCTTGCATCATTTTTGACATATAGACACATCCCTCCCCCTCTTCTACCTTCCCTGTCCTTCCGATACAAGGAATACCCCTGGATATTTGCCAGCCAATTGTGTAAGCTGTCAAACCGAGTTTCTGTTATTCCCACAAAGTCTAAGTCCACCTCGTGTAATGGCAATGGCAGCTCCAGTTCCTCCATTTTATTAGCTAGGCCCCTAGCATTTGTGTATATGCCTCTGTGTTGTATGAGTGCATATTATTTCCTCATTATGTTTCCTCGGGCTTTGTTTTCATATTGTCCATTCACCTCGGATTAGAAGTTATGGCTATATTATCACTGCTGACTCCCCTATTACCCTCTGTCCCTTGTTCACTGCTGGCTATTTCTTCCTCTGACCCCCCCCCCCCAATACCTAGTTTAAAAGCCCCTCCAGCTTTGAGGTCCTCTTTCTTTCCAATAGAGCTGCACCATCCCCATTCAGGTGCAGCCCGTCCTTACTAAAGAGCCAGTACCCGATTGAGAACTCGGCCTAGTTCTCCAGGATTGGGGAAATAAGTGGAGCACCTATAAATGCATGTTGGAAGGATTGTGTCACTCTGATCCACAGTGCGAAGGGGGAGGTCAAGGCATTAATGAACATTTCTTGGCAGAACTATACGATACTATAAAATTCTTGGCAGAACTGTACAATTATACAATTCTTGGCAGAACTGTGTTGCCTTAGCTTAGCCAGTTGATTCATACTATATTGAGCTTTGACAAGAGGCCCCCTCTAGACCACTGCAACTGTTTGTGTTTTACACCCACACCGACATCTACTATGGAGTCAGTTCCACCTATTAACATCAAGTTGAAATTTTGAATTTTTCTGTACTCTTCACAATGGCGGACTCCTGATGTATGGTCACCCATATATATGTGCAAATCCAATATATGAGCTGGAACATCCTATATCCATTGGATCCTTTAGGATCACTATTCCATTTCAATTTTATGAGCAATGCATTTCAATTGTGTTGGAAATTATGGTCACTGGCTGATATAGCCAGATTGTGAGATGTGGTATCAATGTTTTATATATACAGTTAATGTTTTTGTAATCGATAAACGTTTGTATTTAAAGTGGAGGTCCGCTGAAAAAAAAAATATTAAAAGCCAGCAGCTACAAATACTGTAGCTGCTGACTTTTAATATATGGACACTTACCTGTCCAGGGAGCCCGCTATGTCGGCAGCCGAAGCCGATCCATCCTTCAGCTCTCGGCTGCTGCCGCCGCCATCCTCGGTAAGGGAATAAGGAAGTGAAGCCGTGCGGCTTCACTTCCTGGTTCCGTACTGCGCATGCGCGAGTCCCGCTGCACGTCCTCTCAGGTCCCTGCTGTGTTCTGTGTCTCACAGAATACAGCGGGGGAGGACGGGGTAGGCGCCGGAAGTGGCATAGGTCACCGCAAGCTCCGCAGTGATCTATGCCAGGAAGTGGGAGCAAATACCTGTATTAGACAGGTATCTGCTCCCTCCTCCCCCCTGAAAGGTGCCAAATGTGACACCGGAGGGGGGGAGGTATCCAAAAAGTGGAAGTTCCGTTTTTGGGTGGAACTACACTTTAACTCGCTGAGCTAAATGGAAAGCTTTTCTTCCTATCCTCTTTACCATTTTTCTTCTTTGCCTTTTTCTTCTCCTCTTCTTCGTTGCCCTTTTTCTTCTTCTTCTCCTCTTCTTCGTTGCCCTTTTTCTTCTTCTTCTCCTCTTCTTCGTTGCCCTTTTTCTTCTTCGTTGCCCTTTTTCTTCTTCGTTGCCCTTTTTCTTCTTCGTTGCCCTTTTTCTTCTTCGTTGCCCTTTTTCTTCTTCGTTGCCCTTTTTCTTCTTCGTTGCCCTTTTTCTTCTTCTCCTTCTCGGCTGGTTGAGCACAAATCTGTTTTTTATCTCCTCAGTTTTAGTTATATGCTTTTTACCGATTTAGCTCCCACCTCCTATTTATGGGGAATACTGGTTCAGGTTACCCCCCCCCACTTTCACTTTTACCTTATTTTGGATTTTGATGACATTTTAATATTTTCATTTTGAGGGGCAGCATGTTGAGGGTCTAATTTTCTGTTTGTTGAGCTTATTCATTAATAACTTCTGGTGAAATTCCTAACTGGACTATAACGTTTCTTGCGTTTGCCTGAAGCTCCACTTTAATACAAGCAGGTTTTATAACCAATGGCATGCAAGAGTTTTCCTGAAGCAGAGAGAGGATTTACATTACAGTCGTAAAATGAATGCACATGCAGAGGGCTGTAACATTAATTACATTCTTTACCAGGATGGTAAGGGAAATGGCTGGGCGCAGAGAGCAATAAAATAGAAGAAAACAAGGCAGTGTCTTCTGTCTCTAATTCAAGGTCATTAATAGGAGAAGAATGTAGGATAGATCAGTGGGCACCTGAGTCACTGTGCGGCTAATTAAATGGAGTGCCGGAAATAGTGTTTTACAGCTGCACTGCCCTCATTTACCAGCTTGATCTATCCCTGCAGTGATTAATGGGTTTATACAGCCGCCCTCCATATCCTGGGCAATGAATATTCATTTCTAGACTTCTAAGGAGCAGAACTCCACTCATCTTGTATGCTAAATGATCCATTTTGTAATTTGATGTTAGGGAGCCTCTTCATTCTCCATCAAGCTGTGAATTTCTAAAAGTATCATAAGAGCACACCTTTCCGCAAAGCACTGTATATGTGCCATTTGTTCTTAATCACACACTATTGGACATCACAATGTACAGATACTGTGTGCTGCATTGTAGAAAATAACATATCCATGTTTTGTGCATTCAACACATGAAAACGCATGCCCTGCAACCCTGGTAACAGATTTTATGTTAATGTCGTCATATACACTGTCTGAGGAGACAACCTGGCCATTGAGAAAAACAGCCCAGTCCTTCCTCTATAACGTGCTCTTGTTCTCTGAGGTTCTGTTCACTTCATTGTAAATGGCACTCCAGTGTAATGTAAAGTAGAGCCCAGCCCACTGCACCAACACATGCTATATATGCATTGTGGTGTGCTGCATTGCTAAAAAATGGTCACGTACATTTATTTTACTTTTAATCCATTTGGGGGTGCATTGGCAGTTTGTTTATAATAAGCTGCTTTAACGGGCATAATGGTATGTGTTACCAAAGTACTGTTAACTTTTGCATTAACACGACACAATGGAGTGCGTAGAATTCCTGTCTAACACAATGTTTACAAATGTTCCCTCATCCTACCTAATGTGTGTGTGTGTGTGTATGTGTGTGTGTATATATATATATATATATATATATATATATATATATATATATATATATATATATATATATATATTAGTATGTATATTAGAGCTGCACAATTAATCATTAAAAAAATCGTGATCTCGATTCAACCTCCCCGATCTCTATTGCAGAGTTTGCCGATTTCTTTCATAATAACAAGTGGAGAGACTTATCTGCTCATTCAGCTGTCAAAAGAAAACATCTGGGCTAGGGCTGAAACAACTAATCGATTATGAAATTAATCGATTACTATTTTCAGAATCAGTTAATTGGCCAGTAACATAATGGGGTTAAAAAAGCTAAAATTAGCCCTATATAGTACATAGGCATTACTGCACTGGACTTGAACGGAATGGTTGATGTTTCTTTGAGGCTCTACATTTACTACAGGGATCCCTCTCCACTTTTGCCTCAGTACACTCACCTGGCCTGGCCGCCCTCGTTTGGAGTACATGAGGGATTCCTTTCCTTTCTTCTCTATTGGAAAACTCCTGTGCATATGTACAGTTGACATACATGCTCATTTAACTGATCCATTACCAGTCCAGTATCTCGAATGCCACTCCAATTGCAAGGTCCTATGAGAATCAACGAACTATGATTTAAACATCCTACTAACCAGATATATAAAAGGTCCTCTTAAATCTTCACACCCTTGAAGAAGATTTTGACACATATATCGAAACGCGTTGGGTGTAAAGAGCACCTTTACCTTATTTTTCATATCATTATATATGTGATGTACAATAATTTATGCCTTGCTTCACTTGTTTTAAAGTTTTTTTTTCAATAAAATTTATATTTTTATAGACATGTTTGTAGTTGTCTGATCTCCTCAAGTGCCTAAAAAGTCCATTTAGGGGAACCCCCGTTTTTTTCTTGGATTAATTATTGGATGTGGCACTCCCCCTTTTTACTGCATGGTTTGCCTGTCCAATTTTCTTTGTATATAGTACAAAAAGAGCAAATTATCTCTACTGTAAATATTACTTTCACTCTTGCACAGTAAAAAAAACTATTTTTTTTTTAACTCCATTATGTTACTAAATGTCTTAGGCCTGGTTCCCACCCATGTGTTTTTTGGTGCTTTTTGCAGAAATGCACTACAGTTTGGAAAGGGTCAAGGACCTTTTTCAATGCAAAACGGTGCTTTTTTGGTTCAATATACTTCAATGGAGAAGCTGCAGAAAAGCATGTAATATTACAGTTCTGTTTGAAAATCTGCAAAACAGTCTAGAATTTTTTTTTTTTCTTTAAATAAAAAAAATTTGTCCAGATTCAATCTCTAATAGTATATAGAGTATATCTCTTCTGTCTGTTATTCTCAGAGAGGATTAAAGATTTTACTCCCTAACCGTATAGTTGGTTACTTATATTTACCCCTGCGTATGAAGATATTTAGGAATAAATTTGCCTTTTTTTAAACTTTACATATTAACTAAATTATACGCCACACTTTTTTTTTTAACTGATTAATCGAAACCATAATCGGCCAACTAATCGATTATGAAAATAATCGTTAGTTGCAGCCCTAATCTGGGCAGTCTGCCAAGTTTTTAACATGAAACATTGTAACTAACTCTTCAGTCTTCATTCTTAGGTCAAACATTCTGCTTAAAAATTTGTGAATCAGTACTGCTTGGACCTTGAAGAAGGGGACATACCCCGAAAGCTTGTCCTGAAAAATTGTATGTTCGTGCAAATAAAAGTATCACAGACAGTACTCAATTTTCTAGGTCAAAGGGATAAACTTCTGTGTGTAAAAAAACTTGGCAGACTGCCTGAATTTTTTCTAACAACGTGTAAACGCAGGAAGTTTAAAGCAGTTTTTTTATACACCTGTAAGGTAAAAGGCATAATGAGCTAGTATGCACCGCTTACCTTAGAACGAATGGACATCGGTATCTCACCTGGTCCACGCCGAGGTAGCTGACATGTTGCGTGGGAGACTTCTTTCCGGCAAGGTCCGGCATCTGCCGGGCTTTCAGCCGAGAATCCCCTGTGCGCATGCGCCGCTGCAGTCAGCGGCTCATTTCAAGGGGAATATCTCCTCCAGGTTTAGGAGATATTTTTTTTACCTACAGGTAAGCCTTATTATAGGCTTACCTGTAGGTAAAAGTAAAAAATTTGACTATACAACCACTTAAAGTCTAAATCTTTTTCTGACGCTTTTTTTTTTTTTTTTTTTTTTTAAGTTAAAATCAATTTTTTTGCTAGAAAATGAATTGGAACCCCCAAACATTATATATATTTTAGCAGAGACCCTAGGGAATAAAATGTCAATTGCTGCAATATTTTATGTCGCACTATTTGGCCAGCGGTCTTTCAAACGCTATTTTTTGGGAAAAAATACACTTCAATGAATAAAAGAAAAAAAAAACGAAACAGTAAAGTTAGCCCAATTTTTTTTTTTTTTTTGTTTTAATGTGAAAAATTATGTTACGCCACGAGAATCGTGATCTATCTTCTAAGCAAAAAAATTGTGATTCTCATTTTTGCCACAATCGTGCTGCTCTAATGTATATACAATATTATACTTGCCTATTTTCAGCCTGCTCCAGTCACGTGATCTCCTCCCATGCCAGTGAACAGCGGCTGCTGAAGAGGAGGGAGCGCTCGACAATGGCTATGAATTCCGAGAGCTGTAACGTCACCCATAGGATCCCATGGCCCAGCAGGTGTCGGCACTCCCTCCTCTCCCCTGCTGCTGCCTGATGCAAGGGAGTTGGTGCTGCAGATCACGTGACTGGACCAGAACGAGTTGAAGATTGGAAATATATTATTTATTTATTTATTTTTTAACACATTTGGGGTGGATGGGGGAATTGCTCCCACGGTATATAAATAAAGCAACCTATATGCAATCTGGCCCTATTTAATAATAATAATCATCTAGGACTGGTGCTCTTTAGTGTCCATCTCTTTCACCTCCCTTCCAGGAGGGATATTCTCACTGACCACTAGGAGGGACAGGGCCAACCTTGTGTGGTTGTTTGTTTTGTTTTTGTTTTTTTTTTGGTTGAGATTTGCGCATAACATCAGCTGCCTGTATCTCTTGATTGGATATGCTGTGCATGTATCCTGTACTTATATTTTTTTTTTCTGCTATATTCTGCTCAGACAAATTTTACTTTTTACTAAACTTTACAACACTCAAATTTTATTTTTACAATTTAAACTGAATAGAACTATTGGCTGTTCTATATTTCATAATCGTGCAGCTGCATAAGGGAAAACATTTTCTGGCTCCATTCTCGGGGGGATTGATTGTAAGTGGCAGTTATTAATAAAGTTAATTACTGAAGCACAGTAGTACAGTTGGGTGGATGTGTCCCTCGGTACATCTAATGAGATGCTTTTATTGTTCTATTCAATTTTGCTCTTTTTTGTTTTATTTGGGTTTAATGAAAATTTAAAGTGGTTCTAAAATCAAAAGGTTTTTTACCTTTTAATGTATTACCTGTCAGTGTCTATGGAGGCTCACAGCCTGGCTTGGAAGCATGCCCACATGTGTGCCACCGTAGAAAGCGACTTGCTATGGTGGTACTTACAGAGAAGAAGAGGAGAGCATCGGCGGGGGACCCTGTTGTCAAGATCCTTGCACAGAGCAGGTAAGTATAACCTCTTATTTTAGGGGGGGGGGATAAAAAAAAATTCTGACTAAAGCGGGGGTCCACCTACCTATCGTGTTTTTAGTTCATTCACAAACTTTTCTTCTCAGCATTACATACTCACATATTGTGTGTAATATGTCCGCCTGTGTCAGATTTCGCCGGAAAGAATAACTTATATTATTCACTGCAGGCGGTTTCCATCTTCATTGTGGGCATTTGAAGCCCACAAGCATTTATTTCCTGGATGTGGTGAATGCTGTGCTCCCAGCATTCACCGCTCGTTCCCGCACATGCTCAGTGGCATCCTGGGAAGCCTGAGACTAGCTCCCAGAAGTCTGGGAGAGGCTAGAAACACGCCTACTCCCACGGGAGGAGAACCAGGAAGTGCAAAGAAGAATAGAAAAATAAAAAGGTAATTACGGCGATTTAAATTTTTTTAAATGGCATGTCAGCATCTAGGCAAGGAAGAGAATACATACAGATATTGTTCAAAATTTGGGTGGAACTCCGCTTTAAGTTCAACAATGGCAGCACCCATGTTTCTCTCTGTCTGGTTTCTTTTAAAGCTACCCTGTCACTATGTTAAATATTTTAAAATTCAGACATACCCATAAAAGAAGTCTTGCCTGTAAAAGTAAATATCTTTTCTGCTGATTGTGCCACCAAACTCCACTCTCTGAGGCTCCATGCACACTGGAGATGATAAACTGCAGTTTATTGGCGTTTGTGCATTTTTTTGTTTTTGTTTTTTTAAAGCCTATAAACTCCACTCTGTTAGCCTATGTGTCCATGTACAAATAGACCTTTTTAGCTTTAATGGAGTTTATGGGCTTTTTTGTGAACGCCAGAAATTCGTGTTCAAAGTGCCATTTTTCACCGCTAAAAAACCAAACGCTCATAAACGCGCGTTAATTAGCGTTCGGCGTTCTATTTTTCAATACATTGTGGGAGTTTGGAATGCATTGTGGGATTTTTGGAGTGTCCTCTGTGTATTTTTATTAAAAACGCCCATTAACGCTAACGCTATAAAACGCTCATTAACGCTAGTACAAAATGCTGTTAGAAGCTAGTTTTTTAACCAGCGTTTTCTGCCAGCAATCTGGCGTCAAGAAAAAGCTTTTTTGAGCTCCAGTCTGCATGGAGCCTAATGCTGAGAAGTCTTCTCCTGAAGTCCTGTACTGAAAGCGACTCTTCCGGTAGTGTCCGGCTCTCTGTGGTTCCTCCTGCTGACCTGCAAGTTGCTATTGAACCCTGTGATGGGTGAAGGAAGATCAGAGGGAGGAATGAGTAAAGCAGAGTATACAAGGACCGAAAATTGACCGGCTTCGAATGGTCCTGCTGGAGAACCAGCTTTCAATCAGCTCTTGTAGCCAATGTATTCTGGCAGGGGTGGGAAGTCCCCGCTGTCAGAATACAAATGCTCAGTAGTAGAATACAAATGCTCAGTAGGAAAGATTCTTGAACCAACATTGTATGTATGTATGTATGTGTATGTATATATGTATATGTGTGTGTGTATATATTATTATTATTATTTTCCACCTACTGGTTGAAAGAAAAAAAAAAAAACAAGGTGTATACTCAGCTTTAGAGCTGTTAGGGACTTTTACAGCTATTACTGCCTTTAAAACCTTTTACCAAAGTGACAGGTTCCTTTTTAAGTTTTCAATTCATGGAATTAAAAAAATGTGTACATAAACAAGTTTCTGAAAGTACAGATATAATATTATAACCCTCTCCCTTTCCAATCTGTATTCTCCTGCAAAACTACACCTTCTAGTAAACCCCCCCTCCCAGAAGACTGTTAAGCCAGCCATAGAGGGTTTCAAATCTTAGCTGGTCCCTGCTGAACCGGCTGAGATTTGATCCCATCTATGGGCGGGCTGATTGTACCCAAGTCAATCCATCGATCAACTTGTGTACAGCCAGCATGTCTTATTTTCTAGCATGTGATTTTTGCCTGCTGCTAACAGCGGGACTCGTTGTTGCAGGAAAGAAAATCACATAATTTAGGCAGGCTGTATAGGATTTGTTTTCTTTTGTTCGAACAGCAGGCTGATCAAAAGTCCATCCACACATTTGAGGTGGATTGGGGAATCCCTCCCGCAGTGGTATTGTATTGTATTCTGACAGCAGGGAGGCTTCCCCCACGCTCAGAATACACTCATCAGCACTGCTGGTTATAGCCAGCAGCACTGATCAAATGAAACGTTTCCAGCAGGCTTGGTTACACAGAAGTTGATCAAAAGCTGTACAACCAGCCTGCCCATTGATAGATCAAAACTTGGCCAGTCCCTGCTGAACCGGCCAAATTTCAATCCATCTATGACTGGCTTTAGTGTGTCACTTTTGAGCGGCAGGAACAAATTGGTGACATAGCGGCTGGGGATGAGCTGCGCATTATCAACACCCTGGAAATATTCTAGCTATGCAAGAGTGAAGATTATCTGAATGGGAGATGATACGACTTTCATTATTTTTCTTTAAAATGTCTAACATAATGCAAATACTCTGGAGATGCTTTTCCTTTTTTTTTTTTTTTTTTTTTTTAAGAATTAACATTTGCATTTGCTCATGGTTTTCTGTGTTTTGCAGAATGAATCGCTGTTGAGATGGGCTGGTGGCGACCCGGAGATTTAGTGCCTTCATCGTTGCAATGGCTTCAGAGGTGGAGAAGGCAGACGCCCTCCTCCAGACGTTCAGCACGGCCTCTGTAGTCTTCAGCTTAGGCCTGGGAATTTTCTGCTTCCTGGCAGACAAAGTGCAGCAAACCTCTTTAATCCAACAAAATGACTGGCTGAGAGCCATGTCTGACAATGCCACCCATGGGGTGATAGGAATGTGGTCATGGGCCATTGTGATTGGCCTCCGGAAGAGAAGTGACTTCTGTGAAGTTATCCTTGCCGGATTCTTTGCTTGCATCATTGACCTGGATCACTTCTACCTGGCTGGGTCTCTGTCATTAAAGGTAGGTGATCATTTTTTTTTTTTTCATTTCTATTTGCCAAATCTGAGTAAAGTACTTCTTCTTCCTCTTTTCCTCTCTTCCTCTTCCCCTCTTTCCCTCTCCCTCTCCCTCTCCCTAATCCGGCGGACAATCCAATCGTGTGTGGGCTTTACTGGACCTTCAGCGGACTTTTCCAGTCGCAAGTCTGATGGACTTTAGATTTGGAACATGCTTCAAATCTTTACGTCGTAACTCCGCCGGACCCAGAAATCCGCTCGTCTGTATGCTAGTCAGATGGACAAAAACCCACGCTAGGACAGCTATTGGCTACTGGCTATGAACTTCCTTATTTTAGTCCGGTGTACGTCGAATCCGTTGTACTTTGGTGTGATCGCGTGTAGGAAAGTCCGCTGGAAAGTCTGTCGGACCGGTCCGGTCGATAAGTCCGTATACGCAGCATAAGTTATATGGGCTGTCTAATATAAGACCAAGCTAGGTTATTTTTTGTTTTTTTGGGCTTCAAAGAGGTTGTAAACCTCCCTGCAGTACTTGTACCTATAGGTAAGGCAATGGGATGGGAATACTCCTTGTAATTGGAATAAAAATGATTGATTCAAAAAAATAAAAGACAGTGTAAAAAAAAAAAAAGGAAAAAAATTAAATTTTAAGCGCCCCAAACTCTATGTGCTCACGTGCAAAAGCATACGCAAGTCTCGCACGCATATGTAAACGGTGCTTGCACCACACATGTGAGGTATCCCTGTGAATGTTGGAGCGAGAGCAATAATTCTCTTTCAATGATTTTTTTTTTATTGAAAATTGCAAGGCATTTCTGACATTTTTGGTGTAAACTGTTTGCCATACCTTAAAATAATTATACAATGTGATCTTAACAGATAAGTAAATCATTTTCTTCCGGCCTGCAACATCCAATGTTGTACAATTACAATTTCGAAAAGAGCAAAACACTAACACAACCAGTCAACATAACACTAGTCTAGATGGGAAATACGAACAGTCCCGGTCCCCCAGAGGGGGGGGGGTCGGGAAGACCACAGTCAATTTCCAGAAGAAAAAGGAAAGGAATAGAAGTAGTTAGAAAGGAATAACAGAGATGAAAGTGCACTCCCTAATGTTAGGTTGATCTCTGAAGTCTCACAGGGGGTCGGACAAGTATTTAACCCATGGTTCCCATATCTTATCAGATAGGGTCCTTCTTTTTGTCCTGTAAGATCGCCGTGAGGCGTTCATTCACCATGATCCATGTCAATTTGTTTTTCACCAGTTTGAATGGGATCATGGGTGTCTTCCATGATCTGGCAATTGACTGCTGTGAAAATAAAGGCTACAAGTTTCCCTGCCTGTTTAGGTGTACCCTCTACTGGGCGTCCCAGGAGAACTTGTTGTGGTGATTTAATTAAGTTTACCTGTGTTAGTGAGAAGATAAAATTATAAAGGCGGATCCAAAAACATTTGACCTTTGGACAGAACCACCATACATGGATCGTCGTTCCTTCCATTCCGCACCCTCTAAAGCAAGAGGGAGAGGCCCCTGGAACAAACGAGGCTATTCTCGTTGGTACCATGTACCATCCAAGCAGAACCTTATAGTTTGCTTCGATTAATGAGGAATTTTATGTATGATTTTGACGCACACTGTGACATTGTGGACCATTCGGCAAGTGTGAGTGTCTCGCCTAGATCTTGTTCCCACTTCGTCATATAAAACAGTTTTTCTGGGGTAGAAGTCAATATACTATAGATTTTGGAAATGAAGCCAGTGTGCTTGTCAAAGGTTCTACACAAGTACTAGAGCAATCATTCTAATGCTAGACCTCCTCTGTAACTCTAAGGCCTCATGCACACGAGACGCCGGTGTAAACTCTGCTGAACACATGTTTTTAAAAGCTGAAACCGGCGTTTAGAAACGCCCATTTTGCCGCGTTTGCGTCTAGAAGCGTCTGCAGAGTAGAGAATGACATTTTGCGACCCAAATTTGGGGCCCCGTATCTCTCGGCCACTAGGTGCTAGGAACCCAAAATTTAGTGTACTAGCACTACAATATATCCAAATTTGGGGTTCCTAGCACCAAGTGGCCCCGAGATACGGGGCCCCAAAGTCGGGTCGCAAAATGTCAAGCACTTCTGCAGCAGAGAATGACATTTTCCGACCTGAAGTTGGGGCCCCATATCTTGGGGCCACTTAGTGCTAGGAACCCCAAATCTGGATATGTTATAGTGTTCGTCCAACTGTGCTAGCACACCAAATTTGGGGTTCCTAGCACCAAGTGACCCAGAGACATGGGGCCCCAAATTCGGGTCATAAAATGTTACTTTAAAAACACTTATAAATGCAAACGCGGCTAAACGCGGTACCGGCGTTTGGCGTCTGAAACGTGGAAAAGTTTTGCGTCTGAACCCATTTTTTTGCTTCTGGAAAAACGAGGTTAAACGCAACTGCCTAAAAATGCCAAAAAACGAGACTGTGTACATGGACACATAGGATAACATTGAATGGGTTCAGGGGCAGTTGAAAAAAGTGTCCAACTGCCTCTGAACGCGTGTTTAACAGCGTCTCGTGTGCATGAGGCCTTAACGTGTAACCTGCAAAGGTCGCCTATGGAGATTTTTTAAGTATTGTACTTTGTCGCCATTCCACGAGCGTATGCAATTTTAAAGCGTGACATTTTAGGTATCTATTTACTTGGCGTAACATCATCTTTTATATTTTACAAAAAAATGGGAGTATATATTGTATGGTGTGTTTTTTTTTTTTTTTTTTTATTCATTAAAGTGTATTTTTTCCCAAAACATTGCATTTGAAAAACCGTTGCGCAAAATACCACGTGACAAAAATTGTAAACGATCGGCATTTTATTCCCTAGGGTCCCTGCTAATGTTTGGGGGTTATAAGCAATTTTCAGGCAAAAAATACAGATTTTTTTTTTGCTTGTAAACAGTGCCATAAAAGGCCTGGTCTTCAAGTGTTATAATGGGAGTATTGTGTCTATGCTGATTATCCTGTGCTGTATATTGAAAAAAAAAAGAAAAATTATATATTATATACATACCTCTTTTATATTATCATTGTGAAGAGGCTGGGAGAGTTTAGAATGCGATGTTCAAGCTGTTATAATTTCTTGGATTAGTTTTCCTATATGTGATTACTGCTGCTTGGCCTGCCAAGGTGTAACATCTGCATGCAGTATAGTGAAGAGTCTGCTGGGAGAAATCTTCAGGACGCAGTGATCTGCGGGATTCAATCAGATAAACAATTCGCTCGTGACATTCACAGAATCCTACATACTAAGATTAGGAGTAACATTGGGGAAGCGGTGGTGTAGTGGGAGGAAGAGATGAAAATAGATAATTGACGAGAGGAAAACAGATTGACAGAATGATTTCTATGTTGGCTGGTAGTCTCTAACGAGCAGAGCTCTCTGATTCCTATTGTATTGTAATTCTACAGCCTGCCCTAATGTTGTAAAGTGCTCTGTAAACTGTTGGCTCTATATGAATCGTATAATATAATAATACTCCATTTACACACCTACACTAGGTAAGTTTTGTCAATATCCTAGCATACATAGCCCTCGCTCCCATCACATATTTTCCCATTAGAATAAAAAAAAAAAGCTGTATACCTCACTGGCGGTGCATACTAGTGCATTATGCCATTAACTTGTAGGGGGGTCTTTTTTTTTTTTCTTAAGACTTTACTACCACCTTAACAAAAAAGACCCTTGAGAGCACAGGGATCCAGCGTGGTCTTTACCTAGGCCGGTTATTTGCCGGTTTTCGGGTCCTCAGGGATGCCATGTTGACTATGGGAAGCAGGCTGTGGCTTCCTATTGGCTCACAGCCGGCTCCCCTTTCTGCGTGCACGAGATGCGCTGCTCTTTCTGAATGGTCCCGCAGCCTCCTGTGACATGTCCCAGGAAGTTGTGGGCACAGGATGTTCCTCACTGCTTGCCTAGGCAAGAAAGCAGAAGTGGGAAGTGAGTACCTGTCAAAACTAGGTACCCACTCCCTGAAAGAAAAGTTTACAGAGGAACTTCTTCCCTTTTCAGGTGATCCGCTTTCACACGATTTTGGAAGGAGTTCTGGCAGGAAAACAAGGTGACGGGGTATAAATTGGGAAGATTTAATATGAACTGAGATGGTGAGACATTCAGCAAACCTGTTACTTTAAGCAAAGTACGATTTCACTTTAGGCTGGGTTCACACTTATGCAAATTGAATAGGGGTTTCCCCGCATCCAATTGGAATGCCGGACGAGTGTGCCTGGCTCGCAATGGAGTCGGTTCACACACCTCCTGGGTGGCCGCAGTCTGTATTTGGAAAGGGTCCTGTGCATCTTTGGTGCAAATTCAGGCAAAAAAATTCAGTCCTGAATCGGTGTACAGTAGGGGTGCAACAGATCGTCGTTGATCCGTACGGGACACCCGCGATCCGCCGAGCGCTCTGTGGCTTCGGCCATAGGAAAGGCCGCGGCTTTGGCCTAGCTCCGGAGCGGCGGCCATCTTGGTACACCCGGCGGCCGTTTAGCACGTGATCGCTCCGTCATGACTCCGGTTCCTCTCTCCCCTCTGTGTACTGATCTGTACAGTGGAGGGGAGAGATCGGATGGCACAGTGCCAATACTCTGCAATGCCCTGCCAATACTCTGCAGTGCCCTGCTGCAATACCCTGCCAATACTCTGCAATACCCTGCTGCAATGCTCTGCCAATACTCTGCAGTGTCCTGCCAATACTCTGCAGTGTCCTGCCAATACTCTGCAGTGTCCTGCCAATACTCTGCAGTGTCCTGCCAATACTCTGCAGTGTCCTGCCAATACTCTGCAGTGTCCTGCCAATACTCTGCAGTGTCCTGCCAATACTCTGCAGTGTCCTGCCAATACTCTGCAGTGTCCTGCCAATACTCTGCAGTGCCCTGCCAATACTCTGCAGTGCCCTGCTGCAATGCTCTGTCAATACTCTGCAATGCCCTGACAATACTCTGCCAATATACCCGCCAATACTCTGCCAATACCCTGCAATACTCTGCCAATAGGGGGATTGTGGCTATTACAGTGGGGGAGATTTTTTTTTTGTTGATCCGAAAATGATCCGAACCGTGACTCCTGATCAAGGAACGATCCGAACCGTGAGTTTTTTGATCCGTTGCACCCCTAGTGTACAGGGACGCACCGAACCCCATGCTGTGAACTGCGGCCGCAGCAAGTGTCGACCCAACCCTAAAGTATGTGTTGCCTTTTAAAATAACATTCCATACAGGAAAATGGAAAGATTTCCCAAGGGGTTTTTTTAGGCAGCAAAAGATTATGTAAAAATCTTTTATTAGATCAAGATATTAGATTTATTGATCTAATAAAAGATTTTTACATAATCAATCTTTTGCTGCCTAAAAAACCCCCCTGGGGAAATCTTTCCTTTTTTTTTGTATACTTTTGGATTGTGCAGCCTCGGGGACTCTCTATATGTGTTTTCCTATTTTCCTATTCAACATTCCATACAGGTATTGTATTGTGTTAAACATATACAGGCAGTCCCCGACTTACGAACGACCTCAATGCCGGCTGCTTGTGCTCCACGCTGCTCCTGTACCACGGAATCGACTAAGCTTCTTGCCTACTTCTGCTAGCCCTGCAATGGGCAGGCAGAGAGATCATCCCGCTCTTCTGTTCTTTGTGCTGTGCTTGTCATAGCCTTGGCAGAAGAGAAAACTGATTTCTCCTAATTAAAGTGGAGCTAAACTGTCAATCAACATTAACTATTAATCCTTATGCTGCTAAGCTCAGTAAATAGGTAGGAGGTTATGTTGTATTTACTTGTTTCAACCTTTTTCTGGCCTAGGCCAAAATGATGTCTTGCATGCCAGGAGTCTTCATGGTCTTTTTTTGTCTTTGACCTGGAGGAGGGCTTTCCTCAGCGAAATGCACCCTCCTGCCACCATGCTTGAGTTAAGGGCAGATGGATTCCAGGAAGGGTGGTGTGTGTGTGTGTGTGTGTGTGTGTGTGTGTGTGTGTGTGTGTGTGTGTGTGTGTGTGTGTGTGTGTGTGTGTGTGAACTGCCACATGATTGCATCATAAAACAACTTAAATATAACATTTTTAATTTTTTATTTTTATTTTTTTTTATGAATGTGTGGCTTTGTGATGTCAGTAGCATCATTTTATGTTTTTTGTATCCTTTTGCAATCACATATTTACTTTTTTTATTCTTACCTGCTTAACTCCCTGTTTATTATTGGAAAATATTGATCAGCGGTTCAATTAAAGAATGGTGTACTTATGTCACGTCTTTAGCCAATAATAGTCATAGACTGTGATTGATAAATGCTCTGTCCGTCAGGGGCAGCTCTGACATGAGGAAGCAAAGCCCTGCTCTTCTCCTAAGATGCCCGTCTCCATGTAGACAATAGTGCCTTATTTTTGGTATTCAGAGTAGGAATGGTACCCCATCATTGCTCTGTAAGTGGAAAAGAGGGTCAATAAAAACAATACCTTGTTTCCCCGAAAATGAGACCTAGCATGATTGTTGGTGATGGCTGCAATATAAGCCCTACCCTAAAAATAAGACCTACAAGGACTTTAACTAGGACTTATTTAAGGGGTAGGGCTTATATTACAGCCATCACCGACAATCACGCAAGGTCTTATTTTTGGGAAAACAGGGTATGGTATCAACAATAACTTTAAAAGTACTAAAACCTCATAATACACATTCTACCAGTGCCCATGAGGTCCAGCCTGCCAGTCCTGGTAATGGGATGTCACGCTGTGTGTCAGAGATCTGAATCGCCGTTCAGCCGCTGTAACCATGTCCCGCCTCCTATGACACACGGCACAATGATTCCTAGCATTGGATCGGTGTGCCGTCTATCACAAGAGGTGGTCTAGGAGGCAGGACATCGTTACAGTGGCTGCACGGTGATTCAGATCTCTGACACACAGCATGAGATCACCATACCAGGCACTGGGGTGGCTGCACATGACACTTGTGAGAAGAGCAGGAGGGAGGGGAAACTGACAGGGGCGCGCCGGGATGATACATGCCGACACCCAGCGGGGCAGCCCCGCCCCTTTTTCTGGACTTTTTTTTTTTTTTTTTTTCTTAAGTGGGACCCTCACTCGAGTATAAGCCGGGGGGGGGGGTTCGGCATAAAAAATGTGCTGAAAAACTTGGCTTTTACTCTAGTATATACAGTGAATTAAAACTGCCACGAAAGAAATAAAGGAGCTTTAGTGTTGTCCTGCTTTATTTATCTGCCCTTCTTGTTGATCTGGAACAAATGCATGCGCATGTCCCTTCCATAACCCTGTATATTTGCACAGTCCCCATAAGGATATAAATATGGGATTGCTGAATTTGTTTTAAAGGTGCAGGATAAGCTTTCATCTTGGTCTTGCCTCACAGATCTGGAACAGGCACATGGCCAGCAAAGTCTGAAGAGTCATGTACTCCTGTGTCACAGCCATGTTTCAGGTTGGTGACTAGCTGGTGGTAGTGAAGACAGATGGATGGTGACAGCTCGGGAGCTCTGTTCCCCCTTAAAGGAAAAGCCGGCAATGGACGTGCCAACATTTCTTTATGCTGTTTCCTATTATTTACGAGGAATCGGTACCAGTTATTGCCATTTTTATTGCTGTATACTCACTTTCCTGGCTTTCTTCAGTGTGCAGTGCTGGTTGAAGTATTGTTCCCATTGCTACAGGTAATTGAGCCTATAATAATGGAGCTTGTTGTGTCTTGTTCCTCAGGGAAGTGTTTCTCTGCATGGATCAAATGAAACGCCGAAAGAGCTCCATCTCAGCACTCAGAAGTGTGATCCATGTGTCTGCCGGCTGGTTATCTCTGTGCCCAGGGAATGTTTATTATCGGCTTATTGGAGTGAACAAGCTGTACGGTAAAAATTGGGAACAGCTACGCCAGTGGCTTTGCTTTGAACAGGATGTTGTCTAGTCTCCGTCTGTTATGTTTCATCTTACTGGTCTGTAGCTTACTTTATAGTGAGGTTGTATGAGCTCAGAAGTCAGATTATTCCTTCCTCTGATGAAGGGTGCTCCTTACTCCCGGATACCCACTTAGAGGAGGTCCAGACTCCCCATGAAAAATTAAGTCCGCACCTACAAATACTGCAGCTGCTGACTTTTAATATATGGACACTTACCTGTCCAGGGATCCCGCGATGTCGGCACCCCAGTTGATCTTTGCTGCGCTTTCTAATTGGACGGTGGAGGAAGGAGAAGGGGGCCGAACCGAAACTCCGAGAGACCGGGCTGTGGTCCAGTCTCCCAGAAGTGGGGAACGATTTGTGTCAAACACACCGCCCAAAGATGCTGCTTTTTTTTTTTGTTCTTTCCCCGTCCTGTAAGCGCACCGCTACAGTGTGAAAGCACTCAGGCTTTCACACTGGGGTGGCTTGGGAGGCAGTTTTCAGGCACTTTACAGGCGCTATTTTTAGCGCTAAAACGCCTGAAAACTGCCTCAGTGTGAGAGGGGTCTAAGGACCAGGCCAATTCTTCTTCTTTTTTATTATTTTTTTTATTATTATTACATTTTTATTAATTTTCAACATATCCATTAAAACATACTTCTTCATATCGCGAATATTCATATATTTATCAAAAATAGATGCATCCTTATCCCTAACAACAACTATCTTCCCCTCCCAAAAAACAAAATAATAAAAAAAAAGGAACAAACAAAAAAGATTTACCGGTAATTCTAATTATACCTCCCCCCCCCCCCCCCCCCCCTCTTCCTCCAAATGCACCAGGAGGAACCAGGCCAATTCTGACACTTATTGTTTACAAGTAAAAATCTGTATTTTTTTTTTTTTTTCTAGAAAACATCTTAGAACCCCGAAAACGTTAAAAAATAAATAAATAAATAAAAAAATGATCTATCTATCTATTGCAGTGGTTTTTCAAACTTAAAAATAAATAAATTTGATGTTACGCCCAAGTAAATAGATACCCAACATGTCATGCTTTAAAATTGTGCACACTTGTGGAATGGCGCTATTTTGTGGTACTTAAAATTCTTTTTTTTTTAAATGCTTATAAGTTACCAGTTTAGAGCTACAGAGAAGGTCTAGTGCTAGAAATATTGCTCTCGCTCTAACGTCCGTGGTGATACCTTTACATGTGTGGTGCGAACAACGTTTACATATGTGGACGTGACCTACATATGCGTTTGCCACTGAGCGCGAGTACAGGGGAGCTTTAAAAAAAAAAAAAATCACTTTTATTACTGTCACAAGAAATGCAAACATCTCTTCTGACAACAATAACAGGTCCTCTTTATAGCGAGATCTGGGGTCAATAAGACCCCACTTCTTTCCACTACAATGGAAAGCATCAGATCAAAACAAAAAAACAAAAAAAACTTGATCTATTGCTTTCCAAAAAACAAAATGGCCTTGTGCACATTGGAAGTGGCTTCATGACATCGCTCCAGGCCTCCTAGGCCATAGAGATGAGCGCAGGTCATCTTTCCTCTGCTCATCTCTATGGCCAGCCACCGGCTTTGCTGAATTAGCAGACCCCTCCTTCCGCTTCTAAAAGTGATCCAGAGGCTTATTAGCTGCTCTGATCACTTTTTGCAGAAAGAGCAGTGGCTGCTGGGAATTTTAAAACCGAACCTCCAAAAGATACAGTAATAATGGGTGAGTGTCATTATGAGTATCATGAGCCCTGGCCAGCAGTACAGCCCGGAGTCATGGGAAGTGGGTTGAATGATACTGGGCACCATTTATTGCAGATGGGGGCTTGTGCTGAATAGCAAACTGGTGAGTCAGGGGGCACATTAGTGTTAAGTAGAGTTGGGCTTTAAAGCCATGTAAACACCACTTGGTGACTTGAACCTATAATAAAGCTTACCTGTAGGTACAAGGAATCTCTCCTAAATGTGCATATAGTCACTATTTCTGCAGCTGGTGACATCACTGGCGCATGCGCACTGCACTCTGAAAGGAGGGCATACTGAGTGAATTTGCACAATGGCGGTGGTGACTTCATCGCGGCTCAGCCATTCAAACGGACGGAGCCCGTAAACCCCGAAAGAAGACCAGATGAAGATGGAAGCCCTGTCAGTGTTGACAGCGTGCCGCTGGAGGGATCTGTTTTAAGGTAAGTATTAGGGTTGCACCGATCAAAATTCTTTTTTTTTTTTTTTTTTTTTTTTACGGAGTACAAGTACTTATACTTTCGATCAAGTACTCGCCTATACCAAGTACCAATACCTTTTGTGTGATTTGAGCCCATACAAAATGAATGGGCTCAAATCGCACTGCAAAGAATCGCATGCAATGTGAGTAGTAATGCGGTGCGATTCTTGTCATGGGGTTTTCTGCACCGCTCCTGTGTGAACCCAGGCTGAAGTTACTGTGACAAGTACGTCACTGGTATTAAGTGGATAATAGTCTCACCAAGCTAAATACACGATTACCAAATGTATTGGGACGTCTGCCTTTACATGCACATGAACTTGAACGGCATCCCAGTCTTAGTCCGTAGGGTTCAATATTGAGTTGGCCCACCCTTTGCAGCTATAAAAGCTTCAACTCTTCTGGGAAGGCTGTCCACAAGGTTTAGGAGTGTGTCTATGGGAATGTTTGACCATTTTCCAGAAGTGTATTTGTGAGGTCAGGCACTGATGTGGATGAGAAGGCCTGGCTCACAGTCTCTGCTCTAATTCATCCCAAAAGTGTTCTATCGGGTTGAGGTCAGGACTCTGTGTCAAGTTTCTCCACCCCAAACTCACTCATCCATGTCATTATGCTTTGTTCGCTGGTCCAAATCATTTGGTGTACAAGGAATTATGGTGTTGGGTTGTTTTTCAGGGGTTGGGCTTGGCCCCTTCATTCCAGTGAAGGGAACTCCTCCTAAGGCGTTAGCATACCAAGACATTTTGGACAATTTCATGCTCCCAACTTTGTGGGAACAGTTTGGGGATGGCCCCTTCCTGTTCCAACATGACTGCGCACCAGTGCACAAAGCAAGGTCCATAAAGACATGGATGAGCGAGTTTGGGGTGGAGGAACTTGACTGGCCTGCACAGTCTCCTGACCTCAACCTGATAGAAAAAATTTGGAATGAATTAGAGCGGACATTGCGTGACCTCACAAATATGCTTCTGTAAGAATGGTCAAACATTCCCATAGACACACTCCTAAAGCTTGTGGACAGCCTTCCCAGAAGAATTGAAGCTGTTATAGCTGCAAAGGGTGGGCCAACTCCATACTGAACCCTACGGACTAAGACTGGGATGCCATTAAAGTTCATGTGTGCGTAAAGGCAGGTGCCCCAATACTTTTATACACTCACCGGCCACTTTATTAGGTACACCTGTTCAATTGCTTGGTAACACAAATTGCTAATTAGCCAATCATATGGCAGCAAGGCATCTAGACGTGGTGAAGATGACTTGCTGAAATTCAAACTGAGCATCAGAATGGGGGAAGAAAGGGGATTTAAGTGACTTTGAACATGGCATGGTTGTTGGTGCCAGACCGGCTGATCTGAGTATTTCAAAAACTGCTGATCTACTGGGGTTTTCACGCACAACCATCTCTCGGGTTTACAGAGAATGGTCCGCAAAAGACAAACTATCCAGTGAGCGGCGGTTGTGTGGAGGAAAATGCCTTGTTGGTGTCAGAGGAGAATGGGCAGACTGGTTTGTGATGATAGAAAGGCAACCGTAACTCGAATAACCACTTGTTACAACCAAGGTATGCAGAATAACATCTCTGAACACATTGAACGTTGAAGCAGATGGACTACAGCAGCAGAAGACCACACTGGGTGCCACTCCGGTCCGCTAAGAACGGGAAACAGAGGCTACAATCCACACAGAATCACCAAAATTGGACAAAATAAAATTGGAAAAACGTTGCCTGGTCTGATGACTCTCGATTTCACCTGCCACATTCAGATGGTGGGGTCAGAATTTGGCGTAAACAACATGAAATCATGGATCCATCCTGCCTTGTATCAATGGTTCAGGCTGGTGGTGGTGTAATGGTGGGGGGGATATTTTCTTGGCACACTTTGGGCCCCTTAGTACCAGCTGAGCATCATTTAATGTTGCTGACCATGTCCATCCCTTTATGACTACAGTGTACCCATCTTCTGATGGCTCCTTCCAGCAGGATAATGCACCATATCACAAAGCTCCAATCATCTCACCACTGGTTTCTTGAACATGCCAATGAGGTCACTGTTCTCCAATGGTCTCCACAGTCACCAGATCTCAATCCAATTGAACAATTTTTGGGGTGTGGAGGAGATTGGCATTATGGATGTGCAGCCGACAAATCTGCAGCAACTGCTATCATGTCAATATGGAGCAAAGTCTCTGAGGAACATTTCCAACACCTTGTAGAATCTATGCCACAAAGAATTAAGGCAGTTCTGAAGGCAAAAGGGGGTCCAACCCGATACTAGCAAGGTATACCTAATAAAGTGGTCGGTGAGTGTCTATTCCTAGTTATGGGTTTATCTTGATGACATTTCAGCTTTACAAGGCCCTAAGGACAGACAGAATGAAGATGCTGATCTGTATAATATGGAGCATTAGATATAATGCGTCACTTGCAGCCAAAGAATGTTCTCCTCCTGTGACGTGTCGAGCAATGATGGTGGATTGGTAAAGGTCGTATATTAAGTGTAAACCTGCCATTCACAGCAGGTCAGGAACATGCGAGGTTAAATGATGATTGGGTATTTGCAGCACAAGGAAAACACTCGGCCTTTCTGGTGTGGGTGGTTTCCATAGAAACAGAGAACACGTTCAGGGAACACACACACGTATGTTTAGCCTTCCGGAACGGATATCAGATTATCTCCAACTCAGTAGATGCATCAGAGAATCAGAATCTTTTGCTTAAAAATAGTATTCCATAAAGGGCATGTAAATTACCCAAGTGGGGTTCATCAGACTTTTGTACGGTGCCATACAGCGGACCAGGCAATGCAGCAGGCAGGTACCCTGCTTGTTCCTTATTTTTGGAAAAAAACTTTTTTTTTATTTTTTTTTATTTTTTTATTTTTTTATTGGAGAACAGTATCAAGATTATAGTATTATCATACATTCGTTGAGGAATCGGAACATTGTTAAGGGTAAAACAGGTGTGACAAAGGCATGTAAACAACAATGACTATCTTGAACTCCAAGGGGAGATAAAGTATTATGCAGAGTATAAAGATCAACTGTGGTTATACTTAGAGAGAATATTCCTAAGTATCGTAACAAGTCTTTTTGTCTTGTGCTAAAAGTAATCAGGGTAGATTCCATATGCGTGGATGATGTGAGCATTTGTATGATTTTAATCCAAAGGAATATGATGTTACCAACTTGGTGCTCCTATCTTGAGCACCTGATTAGCAACATGTAGTAAAAAGGGGGTTTAGTAGATGATGTAAGACATTCATAGAGGTGAGAGGATGGGGGGGGAGGTTAATGGGATAGGTGGGTTAGTAGTTTTCTCCTCAGTATCCGCTAATAGGTAGTTACTGTATATCTTAGAAAGGTGATGGAGAATGGCTGTATTTTGCTAGGACATCTTTTGCTGGAAAGCCGCGGATGGAAAAAATCGACATGGGACCTCCCGAACTCATCCCTTGGGTAGGGGTGGGGGGCCATGTCCCATGGTAAAGAAGAGAAAGGGGGGGAGGGGTTGGGTGATATATGCAAGGAAATCGGTAAGTGTTTACCATGAGTGAGCAGATCATGGTGAGTGGTTAGCCCGTTATAGTCCGATATCTATTTGTTGTACTGAAGTGGTTCCAACAGGCCCATGCCTTTAGTATTTAGCTGAGGAATCTCGGGCAATGAATATGAGTTCTTCCATTTCAACAATTTTTGTTAATTTGTTCAAACCATTCTGGGATTGGTTTCATTATTGTCAGTATGAGTAGAGCCCCAATGTCAGGGAATACACATTTTGGCCGCATTGATTAGAGGTAGAATTAATGTTTTACGATAATGGTGTGCCAGTATGTCAGAGTGATGAAAAAGTAATTGGTCTGGGGTATGTTCTAAAGAGTATGTGGAGATCAATGCTGTTAATTCTTGGACTTTTAGTCGGAATGGTTGGATTAGCGGGCATGACCACAGGATGTGTATCAAGGTGCCAGGCTCTTTGGCACATCTTCAGCATTTGTTGGGGAAGGAAGGATTATACTTATTTAGAATCTCTGGAGTTCTGTACCAGCGAGTCAGGGTCTTGTAATTGTTTTCTTGAATGGAGACATTAAGAGAGCCTTTATGGGCAATTATAAATATACGTTCCCATTGGTCTTCTGATAATTTTGAATGCATTTCTTTTTCCCATGTTGTGCAAGCCTTTCCAGCCTTAGGGGAGATATCTGCAAATAGCATAGTATAAATATTAGAGATCAAATGCTGTTGGGGGCTAGATTGGGAGCGTGAGTGTTAGTGAAATTGAGGAATTGCGGTTAAACTCTTGTAGGAAATGGCAGATTTGGAAGTGGATCCAGAGCGGGAAAGGGTTATTGGTGAGATTAGGCTCTAACGCGAGACGATCTAAGAAAAAGCCGTCATGAAAAAATTGATGTGCCAATATATTTCTGGGTGCTGCCATTGATTTGTTAGGAATTGTGCGGACATACCAGGGGGGAAGGCAGGGTTAAGTCTTATAGGAGTAAAGGGTCCCGGAATGGAAGAGATGTGTAATTTGTTACATGTTTCCCTGAAACAACGGAGTGTCGGGTCAATGAGAGGGTGTTCCTTGAGTGTTTAGGGGATATGGTTGAGCAACAACCAGGGTACCGAACGTAATGGTACAGGGGATAGGGCGTTTTCTAGTCTAACCTAATCTTTGCAGTGACTATACAGTGCCCAATCAAAAATTCTAGCAAGATGACATGAACAGTAGTATTTCTTGGGGTCTGGGAGACCAATAGCCCCTTTCGTTTTGGGTCGTGTCAAAAGGTCATATGTTATTCTCGGGTGATTTTGTTTCCATAAGAATCCTGTACATATCCTTTTTATAGAATAGGAAAAAGGATGGGGGCAGTTTAATGGGAATAGTTTATAGGAGGTAAAAAATACGGGGGGGGGGGGTGGCACTAGGAGACCACCCTAAAATGTTAAGTGACTTGACAGGACTGCTAGATGTTGGCGTGGATAAAATAAGCACCAATTGGTGTCAGTGGTTGTAAAACAAGGCCGATCATTGAATGAATCCTAGTGAAGAAGTAACAAGCATTGCTGTCGGTGCTAGTCAAACAAGCCAGTGGGAAAACCCCAATCAGTGGAGAAAATAAGCCCTATCATTGATGTCATTGTGAAAAAAAAATATAAGGCTCATTATTGGTGTCATTGAGATAAAATCCCATTCAATGGTGTCAGTGGGATAAAATAAGCCCCATCATTGGTGTCATTGGGATAAATAAAGTTCTATTTATTGATGTCAGTGGAATAAAATGAGCCCAAGTCATTACTGTCAGTGAGAATAACAATAGTCCCATCATTGGTGTAATTGGAATAAATAAATAAAGTCCCATTCATTGGTGTCAGCAGCATAAAATAAGGTCCCATTAATGGTGTAAGTGGGGAAAAAATAAGCCCCTTCATTGCTGTCGGTGGGATAAAATGAGCCCAAGTCATTGGTGTTGGTTGGATAAAATAAGCCCAAGTCATTGGTGTAAGTGGGTAAAAAAAAAGCCCCATCAGTGTCATTGGGATAAATGAGCCCAAGTCATTGGTGTCAGTAGGATAAAATGAGCCCCATCGTTGGGGTAAGTGGGATAATACAAGTCCCAAATGGTGTCAGTTATTGGGAGCAAAATACAGACCCCCGGTCCAGCACTGCACTGGTTACCTTACCGGATCACAATGGTCTGCTCTGCTTCTCTCTTCAGTCAGGCAAGAACTTTTTTCGAGCACAAGATTACTCTGACAAACACTAGCTTAGTTGCAGGGCTAGGTGTGTTCCATTAAAATTCCCAAATTCTGAAGATTAAGGGCTCATGACGATGTGCATTTTTTGGAACATACAGCAAATGCAATTCAGCAAAATCCTATTGACTTTCTTTAACTGATTCAGGACTGCCCTTTAGCTGTTTTACTGCTACAGGGTGGCACCTGTGCTCCGGATCACAAGTAATGTTGACTTGCACGTATATACATTTATTATTTACATTTATTTATTTTTTATTAAGTTTTAAGCAATAAATATTTTAATGAATGGAGGAGCCCAGGGGATCCATTAAAAAAAAAAATTAAAAGTCAGCAGCTACAAATACTGAAGCTGCTGACTTTTAATTGGACACTTACCTGTCCCTGGGTCCAGCGATGCGGGGGATCGAAGCCCCGCTCGTCCCCCCCCCCCCCCTCCACTCGTCGGCGCTGGCATTTCAACTGTGGGCGCCGGGCTGTGGCTTCACAGCCTGGCACCCACTGCGCATGCGCGAACGGCGCCGCGTGCCATGATTGGCCGCTCAATCACCTGGGACCTGTAATGGGTCCCAGATGATTGACAGGAGGGAGGGAGCAGAGCCGAGCCCTTCCTGTGCTGAGGGGGAAGTGATGTCACCAGCCCAGGCAAAGGAAGAGGCAGACTACGAGGGACCACCTAGCAACAGGCATTTAGAGGTAAGTAAAAAAAAAAAAAAAAAAAAAAATATCCAAATGTTTTTTGTTTTTTAGAATTTTTCAGGTATTTTAGTTTTTTTGGGTGGAACCCCACTTTAAGTCAGAACAAAGGCTGGGAACTGCCGTTTGGTTTATTTCCATACCCGCAGTGGTCACAACTTTGACCAGTGCGGAATTCTTCATTTTTTTTTTTTTTTTTTTTTTTAAAGGATGAGGTCACCTTCAGAAATATTTTACATATTCCACCGTTTTAAGGATCTTCTCCCCACACCCGCTGTCACAATTTAAAAAGAGCGCGGCTGTGTGGGGCGTCATTCATGCATAGAATGAATAGACCACAAGTACCGACAGCCTTTGTGGTGGACGGCTTGTAGTTCCTAAAGAACTAGGAGGGCACTGGTGAGCATCCTCAAAAAGCATTGTGAAAAAAATTAAAAACAAATTGTAAAAAAATCAATACGTAAAAATAAACTACTGACACCATCCACTGCCACATACCCTCTTCTCCAGAAGCACCGTGAAAAAATATTTATTATTTTTTTTAAATCATTTTTTAAACAACAAAACTGTAAAACATTAATAGATAAAATTAATAAAAACAAAAAAATCACTGACACCGTCCACTGCTCTCCTGACACTTTCCACTACCCCCCACCCCAAATCATTGTGAAAAACAAAAAAAAACAAAAATGTAATTGTAAAAAAATAAAAAAAAATTCTGACACTGTCCATTGCTCTACGGGCGCCATCCACTGGCCCCCAAAAAGCATTTTGAAAAAATAAAAATACTAAATTAAATTGTAAAAAAATAAAGAACTACTGACACCATCCACTGCCCTACTGACACTATCCTGCACATGCTGCCCACTGCTGTACGCTCCTCACGTGCACATTATACCTACCTACATACACTCTGGACTCCTCTCCTGCACATAATACCTACCACCATACATTCCATACTCCTCTTCTGCACATACTACCCACCTCCATACACCCCACACTCCTCTCTTGTACATACCACCCACCGCCGGACACTCCGCACTGTACGTTCCCTATTTAACATTACTGCACTATGTAAGTCATCTCAGACCTTTAAGCCACGTCCACATTTCACCACCGGGGGGGGTGCAAACTTCCCTGAAATGAGTTCTTCCAGGTTGGGATGTCTGTTTTTGATTGGTGAGAACCAGAGGATGGTGGGCAGTGTTTTTCGTAGCACTGCGGCGTCACTTCCTGTTTCCCGGCCGTAACTCATTGTGATGTGTGACTGGACTGTGGAGTCAACTGCGGATTGAGGCAGGCCTGAGCTGAGCGGCGACTGTGAGTAACGGAAAGTGCCTGCACCGCGGGCCTCAGGCCTCCGGCTCAACCTCAGTCTGACTTCTCCTGCACTCGGACTCACTTGTGAGACTCAGCTACCCCTCCGTTCCTCCGCACACGCTTCTCTGCAGAGTGAAGACAGTCATTCTGATCTCCACTTTGATCGGGCCCAGGCCAGGGCGGATGATGGCACGGCTGGACTAGAGCCACCATTTGGGGATTATTTCTGCTCTACCTGGCGTGTGTGTGTATATATAGCTGTATACACAAATTGTGAGTACGTTTGTCCTGTGTAGTGTATACAGCTATACCCACCCACCTTCTTCCTTCCTGTATATAGAGAGTCTCTATATACAGGAAGGAAGAAGGTGGGTGGATATAGCTGTATACACTACACAGGACCGATGTACTCAGTTTGTATATATTAGCTGTGTAGTAGTGTATACAGCTATGTATACCCACCTTCTTCCTTCCTGTATATAGAGACTTTATATACAGGAATATATCCTTCCTGTATATAGACTCTGTATACACTCTCTCGGTGGGCACAGATGAGGCGCACTGGTGGACACTGATATGCTGCACTTTTGGGCACCGATGAGCAATGGACACAGTCCACTGCCCTACTGACACATAGGGGTGCAACGGATCGTCATCGATCCGTGATCCGATCCGCAGAGGTTGATCCGTACGGGACACCCGCGATCCGCCGAGCACTCTGTGGCCTCGGCCATAGGAAAGACCGCTGCTTTGGCCTAGCTCCGGAGCGGTGGCCATCTTGGTACACCCGGCAAACGTTTAGCACGTGATCGCTCCGTCATGACTCCGGTTCCTCTCTCCCCTCTGTGTACTGATCTGTACAGTGGAGGGGAGAGATCGGATGGCAGCAGTGCCAATACTCTGCAATGCCCTGCCAATACTCTGCAATGCCCTGCCAATACTCTGCAATGCCCTGCCAATACTCTGTAATGCCCTGCTGCAATACCCTGCCAATACTCTGCAATACCCTGCTGCAATGCTCTGTCAATACTCTGCCTTACTCTGCCAATACTCTGCCAATATACCCGCCAATACCCTGCCAATATACCCACCAATACCCTGCCAATACCCTGCAATACTCTGCCAATAGGGAGATTGTGGATATTACAGTGGGGGAGATTTTTTTTTTTTGTTGATCCGAACCGTGACTCCTGATCGAGGAACGATCCGAACCGTGAGTTTTTTGACCCGTTGCACCCCTACTGACACAGTCCACTGCTTTACTGACAGTCCACAGCCAAATATCTGTAGGAGGGGTTTCCACCATCCCTGCTAAGTTTGCACTCATTTTTTTATGTCTTATTTTCAGTGTGATGTGTATTATATGTGACGTTGCATATCACAGAGACCGGTATTGTGGTGATATTAAAGTTTGAGATTTCCATACATTAGAGGGTTCCGCCATTATTGTGTTATTGATTAGTAAGTTACAAGCAGTTTAAATAAGGGGTATCAAGCAGCACTCACAAATTGTGAGTACATCTGTCCTGTGTAGTGTATACAGCTATATACACCCACCTTCTTCCTTCCTGTATATAGAGACCTTTCTACATGCAGATATACATCATCTGTCCTGTTACTGTATATATAGCTGTGTTCAGGACAGATGATGTATATCTGCAGTCAGTGATGATGGAGGAAGGTGGGTGTATATAGCTAGCTGTATACAGGACAGATGATTTATACCTGCATACCCTGATCTGTGAGACTGAGCTATATACCCTGATCTGTGAGACTGAGCTGTATACTCTGTCCTGTGATTCTGGGGCTTTATAATCTTTTCCTGTGATGCTGAACTGTATACTACTCCTGACACTATGGGTGGAATACAGGGGATGGAGTGGGTGGATTCTATAAGGGGTGGGGCTTATGAGAAGTAGGATGGTCAAAAAGGAAGGGCGACCCCCCCCCCCCCCCCCCCCTAAAACTTCACCAGCCGCCACTGCAATGGGGTGTAATGATTGGCCTGAGAGGGTCCCGGGAAACCTATATCGCACGTACTGATGACCAGTCATGTCTTAATGTGGACCTCTAATTACAGAGTACATGCAATTTGAAACAGTGACAAGTGCATATACATCTGGTTAATAATGATCAAACAGGAAAGTCTGATTTAGACAAGGTAATTCCCTGCTGGATGTCACCAGCTAGGTGCAGAACCAGGATACTGCACTGAAGGTCACATGGAGAGTAAAATGTACATGCCTAATGATCACAGCATATATGGAGTGGACTCTGGTACAGCAAGATGGTATAGCCCAGGTGAATTCAGTAGACTATAATGACTAAAGTCAGTACAGCATAAAATGGAGGTGCCACATTGGGAGCGGTAAAGGACACACTGGGGAAATCTCTAGAGAGTGCAACCATCCCTTACAAATGGGTGATGGTAAATCCCAGATGACTACACATGGATAACCAGTTCTCACTTGCTGCTTCAACCCCCGGGTGGGGAGACTCATGGTCTTGGAGAGATAGATTGGTCATCCGCTGCTGTGTCAGATCATTTTGCTGTTCTCCACCTGGTGGTGTAGCCACTGTACGCTGGAGCTTTCTCTGGAAGTGACAGCTGGCTGGAAAACGAAGCACAGAAGACCGGAGGAGAGCTGTCTGGCCATTCACTTCCAGTTTCTGGGTGCATGTGGACTTCCGGTTAGCGGTGATGGAGGGGGGCTAGAAGATGGCAGAGTGCCCAGGCAGGCTTGAGGTGACGGGCATGCGTGGGCCTGAACACCTACGTGTTTTGCCCATTTAATCTGTGGGTTTCTTCAGGGTGTGCCCTTTCCTTTACTGCTCCCAATGTGCTCCCATTTTATGCTATGCTGACTCACAGTAATTATGGTTCACTGAATTCACCTGGGCTATACCATCTTGCTGTACTGGAGCCCACTCCATATATGCTGTGATCATTAGGCAAGTACATCTTACTCTCCATGTGACCTTCAGTGCAGTATCCTGGTTCTGTACCTAGCTGGTGACATCCAGCAGGGAATTACCTTGTCTAAATCAGACTTTCCTGTTTGATCATTATTAACCTGTTGTATACGCACTTGTCGCTGTTTTAAATTGAATGTACTCTGTAATTGGGACATATAGAGAGCCTAAAGGTCCTCATTAGGCACAAGACTGGTCATCCGTGTGTGCGATATAGGTTTTCCAGGACGCTCTCAGTCCAATCATTACACCCTATTCACATATATACACCGTTGACTGACTGACTTGATCTGAGTGGCATGTGCAGTGGATGTGATGTGGCTGAGCCCATGGGCGTGCGTTTTTAAATTTTGACAACGTTGTCATTTTTTAATTGTGTGGAATTGCCCATTTATGCCTTTTTCATATTTTTATTTCCAATAAAGATTTAAAGGAGAAGTTCAGCCTGCGCTCATTTGGCTGGGCTTCTCCTATGGGTCACAGGAGTGCAATTCGTTTTGCACTCCTGTGACCTGTTTTCAGCAGAGAGCGGTCTGAAGTCCGCTCTCTGCTGACGTCACCAAGATCAGTCCAGGCACCACATTATCCCCACTCTAGAAGTCTGGATCCGCCAGGTGCCTTTACTGATGGCAGTCTCAGCGAGCCGCTGAGAGCCTGAGATGGCCGCTGCCCTCCCCTCCACAGCTCAGTGCTCCAGTGAGCATGGAGGAGCAGAGCAGGAGAGCTGCTAATTGACAGGCAGCAGCTCTCTGGTCGGGGAGCTGAGAGAACCGAGCCATCGGCTGTGCTCAGTGGCTCGGTTCTCAGTGAAGAGGCGGAAGGGGGACAGATGCAGCATCGGACATCCACCTAGATAAGTATGATTATGGAATAAAGTAAAATCCCATACTTCTTTTAATAAGGTTTACATTGCTGTTAGTTCCATTTCCTTTTCTGGAGTGAAGGACTACTTTTGGAGTACCTTTTGTCTACCCTCGTAAAGTTGGGCTTTAAGCCCTTGATTACACTTGCAGTTGGGGCACAGAAAAGCCCTGCAGTTGAGCCACGATAATGTCAGTTATGACAAAACCCATTGGGCGGAGCTAACACACGTGACGTTGCCACGCCTCTCTGGACCGGTAAATTGTTTGGAGTATTTGCTACACTGCCTAAGAATGTTTTACATAAGCTCTAAATCATTGTACAAATGTCAGTAGTTTTATACACTTTGAAGTTCAATAAAGGTTTTATGTGGATTTACACTGTGGAATTTCCCATTTTGGTTTTACGGTGAAATATATGGTTGCCTTTGATATATTGGAGAGTGGGAGACGTTGCAGAACTTCAGCCAAGCAGTGTAGGTCGGACCTCCTTTTTGATGATTGTCATCTTGCGGGCTGATTTGACTCTGTAATAGGGTCTATCTTTTCCGGTAAGAGTCCATTTCTCATGGTTAGTGATGGTCCTTGTGGTGATCGCAAGATTTGATTTAACATAATACTTTGCAATTGACACAGTGCTGATTTGGCATTCTGTTGGGACTATTATCACATTTTTGTGGACATTATGACTTTGAATTTGGATTTTATTTAATTGAATGATTCTTTCTGTTTGCACCGTATTACATTTAGCACGGCAATCAATCAAAACCATCACTTTGAGGTCTACTGCTTTGCAATTATGACAGAAAATGGAATTGAAGGTTTGATTGCTCTATTAAATTGCCACATGTATAGCTTTACTCTTGAGAACTGAACAGAGTTTTCATGTCGCCTCTTGAGGTTCTATGATCTCAAGCATTTTTTTATGGTTTTCTATGTAGAAATTTAGCTGTTTGACTTGTGTGTGAGAATTGACTAAAGTGTTATTTCTTGGCCATAGCTGTGTACAAAGCTGGAGCTCTTGAAGTTGCATTTTTTTTTTTTTTTTTCATTGCAGATCAGCTAAAGTTTTAAAAGTCCTTTTGGAAGTAACAGAACTCAGAAGCCAAAGCTAATCTGTGCTGATAAAGGGCATTTAGCTTCTAGATGATCCTTTTTAATATTAATTAAATATTTTATTATCTACACTCTAATTCCTCACTATCATTGTAGTAGAACATATTGGCTACAGCAGGGAAGTTTGGAAGTAATTAACTTTATCTTTTTTTCTTTTTTTTTTTTTTTTTTTTTTCCCCCCTCAGGCTGCTCTCAGTCTTCCTCATCGTCCTCCCTTGCATTGTTCTACACTCATCCCCATCATGGCTCTTGCTCTGAAGTTCCTCATGCAACTCCTAAGGCTGAAGGACTCTTGGTGTTTCCTTCCTTGGATGTTATTCATCTCATGGACTTCCCACCACGTGCGAGATGGGATCCGGCATGGGCTGTGGCTTTGTCCGTTTGGAAAGACTGCTCCTCTTCCTTACTGGCTGTATGTGGCCATCACTGCCTCTTTGCCCAATCTGTGCTCGCTCATCATGTACCTCACTGGAACAAGAGAAATGATGACCAAAAAACATGGAATACACATTGATGTCTGAGTGTGAGGAGGCCGCTAAAGTTTTATGGGTTTAGGTGTTTAAAGGGAACCTGTTAGCCTGGTACATTTTTATATAATAATAATATTAATAATAATATAGGGCCTCATGCACTAGGCACATGAAGAAAGCTTAAGATACTTTTTTGCATCTGTTCATGAGCCCTAGTAAAACTCTGGTCTATATAACTGCATACATACTACAATGTGCTGTAAGCCCTGTTTGCCACCAGTGCGGTTTTGAAGTCACCCGTCTTCAAAGCAGTGTGATTTCATGTGCAAGTCACACTAAAATCACACAGAAATGGCGCAGGAACCTTTTTTAAAGTTGCTGCGACTTGAATGATTCCATTGCCGCAAATGGGGTGCGGAGTATCATGTGACTTTGAACTGACAAGTCGCACTGGTGTGAACCAGGGCTTTAGGTATATACTCATTGTAGGACGGAACAGTGGTACAGAACAATAATAAATGGGAAGAATCCCTGATGGGTTTATTCCCTAATCAATTAAAATTAATCTTTCCACAATATCGCTAAGGATGGATGATGTGGAAACTAACACTAACAAAAGGACATTATAGCCTGGAAAACCAGACCAAATTTAACAGTGTCCCTATGTGGGACCAATGCTATAATTAATTTGCCTACCTAAATTATTTTCAACCCTCTTATGACCGCTGTACCTTCATTTGTTTTTTTTTTCAGTCGCCTTGCTACCAGCATGATTCCTCATTTCCTAAAAATTGTGGCAAAAAAAAAAAAAAAAAAAAAAATCACCTTGGGGTGTCCACTTTGCGAAAAAGGGGTCATTTTGAAGGTATTTGTACTGTCCTGGTATTTTCATTTGACATTTTGTGATACTAAAAATGATATATATTTTTAGTATATAAATTTTATATGTGCTTAAATGATTTAGGACCAGCATGTTGCACCTCTTTCCTGTCCAGGTCATTTTTCAGTACTAGGATTGTCCGACAATTACTTGGTCATGCAACACCGTACACTAGTTTTATATAAAAAAAAAAAAAAAAAATTAAAGCATAAATGGTTCTTTTGGTGACATTTATTAACTAGTTACTTTATTCCTATTTTAAAAAAAAAAAAGAAAAAAATATATATAATTTTTTTTCTTTTTTGTAAATATAGGCATAAAGTAAGTAGTTAATAAATGTCACCAAAAGAACCATTTATCCTTTAATTTTTTTTTTATAAAAAAACTAGTGAACGGTGTTGCATGACCAAGTAATTGTCGGACAATCCTAGTACTGAAAAATGACCTGGACAGGAAAGAGGTGCAACATGCTGGTCCTGAATCATTTAAGCACATATAAAATTTTAATTTAGTCAATATTCAATACAATTTCATATTAATAATATGAGGGTTTCTCAAAAAAGTGTCTGCACTTATTTTTTTTTTAAATCAGGGAAAAGTTTATTGAAAAGAAAAAAATCGACAAACCAAGCAGGGATAACCAGAACATTCCAGAGTCCATACATAATAAAATGCACCATCAGAAAATGATCACAGAGCAAGATCATGACATTTACATGTACATAATTCAGCTACAGAAATTCGACTCGTGTACTACAATAAGGAACTGTAACATGTAGGAAGAGCAAGTTCCTACCTCGCTTTCAATAAACTTTATCAATAAACCAAAATATCCAATCATGACTTAGAGCCTTAGACATTACAGTAGGAGTCTATCCATTATCAAATCTACTGGAGCCGGTCCGAGTATGGCCAACCATCCACACTTTTAAATATAAAAAAGTGTGGTAACTTTTTGAAGACCCCTCCTACCTAAATTTTTAGACTGACAAATGGTCAAAAAAGTTTTAAATGCATTTTTGATCACTAATATTGATACTAATATATTTTTTGAATTTTTTTGTTTTTTGCTCTGTAATCTACAAAGGTGGCTACAGTCCCATGTTTCTTTGCGTAAAGGACAGTGAGCGCTAAAGCTATCAGGTTTGTTTTTATAAACAAACCTCATATTATAATCATGAATGGAGTCAGTGCAATCACATGATTGAAGTTCGTACAGATCCCACTGATGAGTAGGATGTTTGCATTGGGTGGATATGTATGAGGCAGAATTAAATTATCCTTGTGCTTTCCACCTACCTAAAATGTAACCAAATTGAAGTCTTCTGAGAGACTTGTGTGTTTTCTGAGCCCATAGTTGGGGAATCGTGAGCTAAGTTATCAAGGAAGCTAGAATCAAGTGTATATGATGTGTTTCCCAAAATTTCTAGAGCAAAGGGATTTAAAAAAAATAAAATCCGGTCTACTTAATGTATCTAAGCCTAAAAACATATTGTATGAGTACATTACTAGCTTACCATAATAAAGTTTCATATTGCCATTGCCCCCTATTTCTCTGCATTAAATGTACGACCAGGTCATACTCGGGTACAACTTCCTGCTCTAGGGTGACAGCACTTTCTAACCATGGGTGGTGGTGTCACCTTAGTAGGTGTGCTTTGAAATATGGACTTCAAGAGGAAGTGCTAGAATGTACAGCTTGATCGTTCACAGTAAAGCTGGCCATTCATGGGCTGAAATTCAACCAGTTCAGCAAGGACTGGACAAATTTCAATCCATTTATGGGCAGGCTGATTGTCCCCAAGTCAACCCTTTAAATGACTTGGGTACAACCAGCCTGTCAGATTTTTAGCATGTTATTACTGCCAGAGGCTATAGCTGCCAGCAGTAATCATTGTGTTCTGCCAGCTGGGAATTCTCCCCCGCCAGGTGAACACTGTGTAAGGGGATCTCAAGCGATTTTCTTTTCTTCCACTCATGGTGGAAGGAAAGAAAACTGAGGCATCATGCCCTGCTTAAGGCATTCAAACTCTAGAAACCTACACTCTTTGTCACCCACAGCCCCATAGATTGGATCCTGTGATTGTGGTGTGTGTGCACGCCTTGTTTTGAGCCAGTCTGTCAGTGTCCCCTTACAGTAGTAAGCATTTATTATAGGTATTTATATAGCACCGACAATTTATACAGCGCTTTACATATATATTGTACACACCTCAGTCCCTGCCCTTAAGGCGCTTACAATCCTAAGGTCCTTAACTTACATTCATACATACACTTACTAGGGCCAATTTAGATATATCCCAAATCCTTAGCAATGTATTGATATTATGGTCAATTTCCTAAGAAAGAAACTGCAGTTAAGACTTTTTTTGCTGATTTAGCCGCTTTATAGCCAAAAGACACTTGAGTGTCTATGTGCCTACATCAAACAGAAGTTGCTCTACATACGCACTGCCATTTAATTACAAAGAAGGGTACATTTTTTAAAGTATTAAAAAAAATGTGCTAATAAGGATATTATGTATTAGGAAACTAGTCTTAGGTTATTCATAAAATACATGTCCGTCATGAAAAATTTCCATTTATCTGGTTTAGTGGACATTTGTAGCTGCTTAGAGGTTCTAATTGCCATTCTGGCATTCAGTTTCTGCATATACCTGCCAACTACACCAGTATTGTGAAAATGCAAATTTTGGTTTAGGTTATTCCTTCTCCAAGTCCACTCCTGCCTTGGCCATGCACACTAGCGCATGTAATTTACCCACACAGAGGCCATTTGAATAGTTCTTACTGCAAGGACTTCAGTGTAAATCCAGTGGTCTCACTGACTAGCACAGCAGCAAAGTTTCCTGGATACGGTAAGCCGTACTATATAAGGGACCAGAAGTACCAAGCTGACCAGTTCTCTTTTAAGCAAATATCATATGTTTCAGTGTGCAGTTTGATGGATTGTAGAAGGAACATACAGGTATTACATTATCGTATATCAATTTTCACATTGAAAGATCTATTGAAGGTCAACAATTGCTATGCTACTGTTACTGAATTGTATAGTCTATTTATTTTTTACTAGAAATGCACATTTAATTTTGCAGTACTGTTCTTCTGTATATAACACTTGTATGGCTCTGTAGATGTTTACAGGGCCTGGCTGGCCCACACCAGGGTTAATGTTGTACAGTCACACACTAAGCTTCAAGTAAAGAAAATGGTCAGTTGACGATCTTTGAGTGTGTCTCAAAAAGCTTGTGTAAGCCAATGGGCATTCCCTTTCACTCTGCTTTACTACACAGAGGCAATGCAGTCTGGTGAGGTTCCTGCCTTGGGCTTACAGATAAACAGTGCCCAAAAGTTATAGTCTAAAATGCAATTTACTTAAAGTTTTGCAGCCTTTTTAATAGCTTATGCAGGAAACCATGTGCTGGGTAGTTGGTAAGGCCAAGTCACTATTCTTCATCTATGGTCATGATTTTTGGGTAATGACCAGACTGGGCAATTGGGCACCTTTTTGCTTATCTGTTTACGTAAATTGTCTGAGATCTGGAGGTCCTCTGTGGACTGCCACTACCCTTGATGGCATGTATATACTGTAACTACTGGGCATGGCATGAGTATTTAAAGCCCTGCTCCAGGCTACTGGGACAAAGGATACCACCAAGAGACTTGTAACCTATGCAGATTGTGTTGGTAAGCTGTGTAAGGCCAGTCATACACAGTTCGAATCAAAATTCAAACCATTAGCAGGCAGGCTGAATGTACCAAGTTGATCGATCAACTTGGGTACAACTAGCCTGCTGGACTCTGTTGCAATTATCTCTAGTGGCTGCTACAGCTACTAGCAATAATCGCTGTCATCTCCCGGAACGTTGACGGCCTGTCCTGCTGGGAGAAGAACTGTGCAAATCTTTGCTGCAACCCATGGTATGGGTAATGTAAAATCTTATCAGGATGGAGATCTTATCTAGTGAGGAAAGGGAGGGGGGTCATGAAGTCACCACCCCCACCTCTCCACCTTATTCAATCAGGACACCTTGTATTCATTGAAAAAAAAAAAATACAAGGTGTTCTGTGAATGGTGGCAATTCAAAGCACGCCCCTCCTGTGGTTACATTTCAGAAGAGCAGCTGCTCAGCACTGGACCCAGAAGTCTGCTGCAATCAACTTAGTAGTGGCAACTAAGACCATGAATTGCAGGGAAAAAGGACCCTCACCTTGCCAACATCCAAGTATTAGAAAAAAAGGATTGAGAAAGTACGACAGTGAATTGTAGCCTCCACAAAGCTATTGCTCAGGTATGAGATATGCATACTTACATTGGTCCAACTGGAGCAATGTAACTCTGCCATAAAACTATAAACGTTAAGACAACACTGCTTTGGGAAGTAAAAAAAAGTTCTTACTTCAAAGGCACATTTACATTTCTTTGAGACATTACTGCACCCATGTTATGTTAGGGCAGCCCAATTATTTGATTGGTCTTCCTATTGCACCTAAAAAGATGCCTAGAATGTGATTTTTTTTTTTTTTAATGACACTGCAGCACACCAACCGCTATCCCCTCTCCGCCATGCACTGGAAAGTTACTCCGCACATCTGCCTCCATTTTATGGGCCTGTTCATGTGTGATGTAAAGCCTTCAGTGAGTGTTAATGTTGCAGGGAGAACTCTGATTGGAAGGCAGGCTGGTCACATGCCTTTAATGGGTCATGTGACCTGATCTCCTGGCTTTTTTTAACCCCCCCCCCCCCTCCTGCTCCACCTACTGTTTATGGTTGGAGGGACATGTGTTCCCGTGCTTTCGTTCGCTTCAAGAGGGTTTTGCATTCTCATTCATGTCTATGGGAATGCAAAATGCAGTTCAGGAGAAGGTCGGATGCACCTGACAATGAATTCTGGATGATCTCAGAAGCGCCTCAAACTGATGTCACAAGTTCAAAGTCTGTCAACAAGGGCCAATATAAAAGTATATTGCTGTGTATTTTTTAATCATGCGTATTTCAGTGCATTTTTTGCAACACATTTTTGTGTGGTTTTTGAGGTGTTGTCATGCTTCACCAGGGAGGAGACTGGCTGTTAAACAGAAAACCCGACAAAAACGCATGTACCTGCACTTTTCAAGCACTCACATTGAAGTCTAGGGGCCAAAAACATTCCATGCTACACCAAAAGAAGTGCCTGCACCTTTTTGAAAAATCACATTGCACCATGTTGCATTGATGTGAATGATCATCATAGAGAATAATGTGATTTTTCCCATTGCAGCGTGACAGACCCAGGAAAAATTGCACTCATTTTGAACGTAAACTCCCAGGCACATGTATGAAATGCAACTCAATCTAATAACAATGGTAAGTTCCCATGAAAGAGACCTTTGCCCTATATCCACTTCTGACCAGACATAAAATGAATGTAAATCCTGACATATACCCAGTGAAGTGAACAGCCTCAGATGATACACAGAGATGAAACAAATCTCACTACATAAGTTTTACATGTATATCTGCTGTCTTCAGCTTTATATATTCCTTAGAAAGTGCACATCTTGTTACAGATTTTCTCTTCCTGTTCAGCACTGGGAGTGGATTCTTGGCATACAGCCAAGACAACTGATTGGAGGATAGGCACAACACCCCCTCTCCACATAGGCAGAGACTTGCAGAGCTGTGTTGTGACAAGGCAAGCTCTCTGCTAATCTATTTATAGCAACCTCCCTCCACACAAAATTCAGCCTGATTTTATCTTGGTTGTCGGAGAACTTGTCAGAAGTTATGCTAATAGCAGAGCAACGAAACGGCAGAAAGACAGGGGTCTAAGTGCTTTGGAGAGAGATAAGAAAACACTACAGATATATGTGCTTAGGTCAAATTTCACTTTAAGCCCTAGTACACACTGCTATTTTTTTTTTCAACCCTGCAGAGCTGAATGAAATACACCTGACAGCTCAGGTCGGAGTTGCTGTACTAACTATGTGATGTTAGTAGCGTGATCTCCCCTGCTGTCCTATCATGTTCTGACAGGGGGGCGGCACCCCCCACCAGAACACTCCGGTCAGCGCTCTTAGCCACTGGCTGGTCGGCAGACATTTTTCGATCCTACCCCTTCGACAGAAGACATCCGAAAGGCCGGCTTCTATCAGACCAGCTGCAGTACACACACAGGGCTGCATCTTGGCCGGTTTCTATTGAACCGGCCGATGCCACCCGACATTCGGCTTTGTGTGTACAGGGCTTTACAGAAAACAGCGGAAGTACTGGATAATCCCAATTGGGCTTGGGGACAGATTTGAAATCCACGCAAAGAGAGAAGCCACCCTACTCCGTTCACTAAAACTTTTCCTGGGTCAGGAAGATGAAGGGTGAGGGAAATTTATACAGGAGGCACTTCCACTGCTGGTAGGCCAAATGTAACCTTCCCCACATGAAAGGTTTCAGTCAATTAGTTGATCATTGTGATGAGTCAATGAATGTGAATTCCGGGAGCCGCTTTTATCTTGTAGTAGAAAGTCAGACTTGTCTGGACATGATTATTCTTGGATGTTTCCTGACGCCACTGAGCTCCTCACAGGCGATGTGCACCTTATAAAACACACACTGAATGCAGAAGATGTTCCTTGCCTTGTGTATTTTAGATTTTAATGATTTGATTTGCTATTATGTAAACCACTTCTACAGCACCCAGATATTCCCTCTAGATCAGGACTTGCACATCAAAGACTTCCACAAATTTTAGGCACTGTGCTTTTGATTTACAAAAACTGGAGAGTGCAAAATCTGGTGCATCTCTGCATGGAAACCAATCGGCTTCCATTTTTCTTTTTTTTTTGTCAAAGCTTAATTGAAAAAGCTAAAGTTAGAAGCTGATTGGTTACCATGTACAGCTGCACCAGATTTTGCACTCTCCAGTTATAGTAAATCAGCTTCTAGGACTCTTCTACAAGCTGTGATAAGTGGTCACAATTTATGTTGTATGAATAAATAAAAATAAATGGTGGTAAATATTTTTTTTGGCAAGATCATTTTTTGTTATGGTCATTTCATCCTATCTTGCTTTACACTGATGTTTTACATTTAGACGAAAAAATGTGGTTCTGAGGATGTCTGTGTCTCGCCAAAAAGACATTTAGGTTATGTCTACTTTCACACTGAGGCGCTTTACAGACGCTATAACGCTAAAAATAGCGCCTGCAAGGCGCCTTGAAAGAGCCTTTCCTCTCACTCCAATGTGAAAGCCAGAGGGCTTTCACACTGGAGTGTTGCGCTGGAAGGACGGTAAAAAAAAGTCCTGCAAGCCGCATCTTTGCAGCGCTGTAGGAGCGATGTATACACCGCTCCTAAAGTGCCCTTGCCCATTGAAATCAATGGGCAGTGCCCCCGAACCGCCGGCAATGCGCTGCTGCAGCACCGCTTTGTGGGTGGTTTTAACCCATTTTCGTCCGCTAGCGGGGGTTAAAAACGCCCCGCTGGCAGCCGAAAACCTCCGCAAAAACGACGTTAAAGCGCAGCTAAAAATAGCAGCGCTTTACCGCCAACACCCCAGTGTGAAAGTAGCCTTAAATATGCTGATTAATTGTAAGTTAAAGTGTAATCCTAACCTTCTAACTTAAGGCTAAGTTCGTGGCTGTGCAGGCCACGGTTTGCACAGGCACGAGAGCCCATTCATTTGAACGAGCTGCTATGTCCCGTGACACGCAGGAAAGAACTCCCTGCACCATTTGTTAAATTGCAGCCCACACAGGAACAGAGGTTCCCACTATGGGTGTGATTTCCAGTGCAGGTGGCATGCCATTGGAATTAAAGGCACCCACCATTCTCTGTGTGGGTAGTTGCAGCTGCTGGTATTTGTGCGGGTCCCACAGTGGCATCACCTGCACAGATGTGATTCTAGCCTAAAGGTATGTCTTTACATTTTGAAATGGTTTAAACCCTGTCAGTTTGGGGTTTTTTTTTTTTTTTTTTTTTTTTTTGCAATCTGTGTTTCACTGGGGAGACTTTCATTCACTTCCTGTCCCATGGCCAAAATAGGACATTGGAGGAGTGAGGGAATCCCTGGTTGTCACCAGAACTAGTGTTTCCATTGGAAGATTTCCCCTTTTATTCCTGTTTTAGGAACAACCCAAAATTTGACATTTTCTTTAACTTTCATCCTTGATGGTGACAGTCATCAAGACAAATGGGGAAATTTACCGTAACGGGGGCACAGACTGCAATAAAAAACTGATGTTCCTGTTCTAATACCTCTCCACTCTATCTAAAACCAAAACAACTTTGGCTTTTAGGTATAAAAGTCGGTTGGAACCCCTTCCTGTTTTTTTGGGTGCCTAGTTAGGGAGGTATCTCTTTTTGTCTGTCCCAGTGACAAATTTGTCACCATGAGGGAAAGTGAGGGAAAAATTCTAATGGTGACAGATGGCAAAAAAAGCTGATAAGATTGTAACCCTCTCCTATTCTAATACAAAAACATTATTTTGCCATGTGTGCCTGTTGGAGATTTCCTCTTACTTTCATGTCCAGGTGGCAACACAGTCAGTAACCAAGGAGGTGATGGATCGTCCCCAGCAGAGCCACGGGCAGCAGTAAGAGCCCATGGTTGTAACTCTTACACATTCTGTTTAATATTAAAAAGAAATAAAAAGTTTTGCTCAGAGATGCATTATGTTATAATTGCTTACATAGGATGGTATTGCTGCCTTTGCTTCTCTCTGGTCTGTTCTTTCTGGGGCAGATCTGACCATGTCATGTGACCAATGATGTCTGCTTCAGAGCCAGTGATAGTTACATAACCAAGATAAAATTTGCAGTGATGATACCCCCCCCCCCCCTCTTCCCCACTCAATTTTAGGCCTTTTTTTTCACCTGGTAATCCAGCCAGTAACACACTTCCTGTCTTAGGGTGTCTCCACTGTCAGTGGAGAAGCAACGGAGACACCTTTTGGACAGTGGTATTGTCAATCCAGGGGGAGGGTAGTGTTAGATGCACTACCGTCATGTATAAACCCTTCTCAGTGTAAAGAGAAGTATGAGATTTAAATTTTTTTATATCATACTTGCCTAGGTGGATGCAGCATTGGTCTCCTGAGAACTAAGCGATCAAACACCGCCAATCGCTCAGTTCTCAGTGCTCCCTGAGCAGAGAGCTGGTGACTCTTGGTCACTGCTGTCTGCTCTGCCCTCCCGTGCTCACTAGAGTGCTGGGCTGTGAAGGGGGCGGGAGCGGGTGCGGCTGGCTCAGGCGCTCTTGCTGAGAGCCTGAGCCAGGTGCCGGTCCAGACATGTGGGCGGATTCTGACCATATGGTTACGATCTTCCCCAAGCCTGGACCGACTCCGACGTCAGCCGACAGTGGGCTTCAGCCTGAGAAGCTAAAAATGGGTCACAAAAATACAGAATGGTCTCCACTCCTGTGATCCACAGCAGTACAGACAAATGAGCTTTGGCTGCAGCAGTAATTTGAGCAACTGCAATGATGGGTGTGAGGAGCGGACGTGTCTGAGTGAGAGCTTCACCTCCCTCAGGATTCCGGGGCAGGGACCACGAACGAAGCAGCTGATCAGCCGGTCAGCTGACTATGACGACGCACAGACAAGCCGCGCTACAGCCAGCTGGAGGAGGTCGGAGCTCGGCGGATGGAATCCTAGCTTCGGATTCAGGATCGGGGCAGCAAACGGGGAGACAGGAGGAAAGGAAGTGCAGCAGTGCAAACGCTAGTGGCGGCATGGACCGAACGGAGCGGGGGCCCTCAGCGCTGAACCATGGCACCCAGACAACGGGACGCGGTCTCGTGAAGCATGGTAGGAGATCTCCTACAGCAGGAAGGGGGAGGAACGCCCCCGAACAGGGTATCCCAGGAGCCAGACAGGGTCCGTGGAGGACAGGAGAAGAGGTGAGGACCACCAAGCAGGGCCACCTAAGGCCCGGTGGGGGAACCCCAGCGGTGGACTATGGCAATAATGGGCATAAGGACATAAACTCCTTAAGCAAACAAGACCCACGGACACAGGAATAGGGTAATCTGGGTCACTTGGCAGCCGATGGGGGGACATTAGAGGCTCCACACTGTAGAGGCCATATCCATAACAGGGAGAGATGCCCTAGCTCCAAACATGGGTCATACAAGGTAAACAAACATTGTCCGATGTAGGTCCTGGTCCTGGTTTGCAGGAAGACAATCAGACCCTACCGGCAAATAATTTAAACCCAAAAAATGGAGGAAGGTGGCCCCCGGGACTAAATAAGCATATGGAAGACACTGAGATGGACATTAGGGAATTATTGAGGGCCCTCCCTACAAAGACGGATATCCAACAATTAATAAGTGCCGTGGAACAGTCATGTCTGCAAGCTGTGGAAGGTTTAAGGGAGGACACCCGGGCTCTGGGACACAGAGTAGAAAAAGTGGAGAATGACCAGTAGGTTATGGTACACGCAGTGGCGGATGTTCAAGACGCTATTAAAAATTATGAAGATGTGCTAAATTCTTATAGGGATCAGTTGGATGACTATGAGAATAGGGACAGAAGACAAAATATCCGCATAAAGGGATTGCCCGAATCAATTCAAATGCCCGAATTGGTCTCAACAGTCCAAAAAATATTTTGTCAGATTTTGGGGGACTTTGCACCAGAAAGCGGGCCCACCGGACTCCATCCCATAATGCTCAGAAGGTAGAGACACCAAGAGATGTCATTTGTAAAGTGCATAAATATGCAGTGAAAGAGAGAATTATGAAGATAACCCGCAGTAAGCCCCAAATTGTTCTTGATGGTATAAATATTGCCTTGTACCCAGATATATCGTGCCGGACTCTCTATCAACATCGTTTGGTCCGACCTTTGTTAGAAGCTCTACGTTCAGCGGAGCTTAAATACCGGTAGGGGTACCCATTTCGTCCAACAGCCTCTAGGAATGGTAAAACGGCAACCCTTCGCACTGAAGATGATTTAGAGTCATTCGTGGAAATTTTGGATCTTCCCCTGGTGGACTTTATAGATTGGAGAATAAATCATCTGGGATCTCTTTTACAATGGCCTGAGCGATGGCAAGAAATCCATGCAAAAGGCCAACGTGGAAATCGCTCAAGAAGACATAGACCCACATAGGGACTACCTAAAGGAGTGGAGGTATATATAGAGGTGGGGGGGGGGGGGTTGGGTTTTTTTTGTTTTTTTTTTGAAGGGGAAAGATGATATTTATTTCAATTAAGATCAAGAGGGGCAGGGGAGTGATGAGTTTAAATATAAAACAAAATATAATATGCAAAGTAAATGTATTCGGCATATGCCTATGTGAAGAGATTGGGGGGTTCCCCCCCTTTCTTTTCCTTTTTTTTTGTTTTTGTTGTTGTTTTTTTTTTGTAGTCCTATGGAAGGGATAAGGTTATATAGATCCAGTCACCAGGGTGGGGAATTAAAGGTAAAAATGCACAGGGATTAGGGAGGTAATGAGTACTGTGGGAAATGGGGATCATTTTATGGTCAATAGGTTGGTCCCGATTTAAGGGATTAGTTAATCTGCTAAGAGCAGGGAGGGGGGGAGGCCTGGGCACAAGGTGTTTATTTGCACAGACCCCCCCCAGATTAGTTGACATACTCCAGGGTGGAGTATTTAGTTACGGAAGAGTTTTTTTTTCTTTTAATGGTAGGTTTTTTTATTATGTTTTATTTGTTATTTGGTTATTAGGATCAGTAGCAAGAGTAATAAGGGACAGAAGTGTCATGGGGACAGTACCATGGGATTGGTTTTGGAAGTTTTGGTGGATATCTTAGGAAATGGCTGCTGTATTAAAAATGATATCATATAATGTAAGGGGGTTGCGCTCACCACATAAAAGGGGGAGCCTCTGGTTGGAACTGCGTCATCACGCAGCAGATGTGGTTTTCTTACAAGAGACAAATTTTTATGGAAGGCTCCATACCCAGCTTGCCTCAATACACAATTAATCAATGGTACCATGCAGTGTCACCTATTGCAAGAGCAAGGGGGGTTACAATCGCTTTTAGGAAATCGTGCCCATGGAAAATGGAGTCTTTGCAGATTGACCCAGAGGGACGTTTTCTATTTGTGAAAGGTACACTGCATGGTGTACACTATACGTTTGCATCGATTTATGCACCTAATGAAGGGACAGTTAATTTTCTTGCTAAGACTTTAAGGATATTGGAAAAATTTAGAGAAGGATGTTTGATTTTAGGTGGGGATTTTAATCTTACACTAGATCCAAGTATGGACACATCAACAGGTAGAACTGTGCTGTCCTTTAGAGCTCTAAAACATGTTAAGCAACTTTTACGTTCTCAACATCTTGTAGATAGTTGGCGGGTAACGCACACAGGAGTTAAAGATTATAGTTATTACTCTAAAACACATGGTATGTATTCGCGCCTGGATTTATTTCTGGTAGATCAATTTTATTTGGAGAATGTCCTTACCTGTACAATCTAATCCATAACCATTTCGGATCACGCCCCTATAACTTTGTCCCTTTATCCAATTCAAGTAGGTCATATAGAGCGAACTTGGCGACTGAATGAGTCATTATTAGATAAAAAAAATATAGTGGAGGAACTATTCCTTAAAATAAAAGCATACTTTGAAATAAACGAGCCAGGGGAAGTGTCAGAACAAGCTGTGTGGGAAGCACATAAAACAGTCATCAGAGGGGAATTGATAGCATATGGTTCATATATTAAAAAAGAAAGGAAGAAAGAAATAAAGGATTTATTGGAGAAAATCAGCGTATTAGAGACGAAACATAAAAAAAACCTTGACCCCGCAGATATTTAGCAATTGGAGAACTTGCGATTAGAGCTTTCACAATGCCTGGATCGTAGAGTTAAAAATAAAATCAGGTATTTTGCAAACAGGTCTTATGAACAGGGGAATAAGTGTGGGCGGTTATTGGCCAAACAACTTAAAAAACAACAGGAATCCAGACATGTTCATAACCTACTAGCGCAGGGTAAAAAGATAATTGAAACTCAAGCTATAGCGACAGAATTCTGTAGATTTTATGAGGCACTATATAATATTCCAATGACGGACACACCGCAATCAGGGGACAAAGAGAAACAACACAGGGACGAGATACGGGACTACATCAAAGACGCATCAATGCCCACATTATCTAATACAATCATAGAAGAAATAGAATGCCCAATTACGGTAGAGGAGCTGAGTGTGATAGCAGCCTTGCCACTAGGAAAGAGCCCAGGGCTGGATGGCCTGACGAATTTATATTATAAAAAATTTCTTTCAGTATTAGTAGTACCATTATGTAACTATTTTAACTCAATTAATGCAACCAATCCATTACCTCCAGAAGCCCTATTGGCCTATATAATGGTACTTCCAAAAGGGGGGAAAGACCCCCAACATTGTGCCAATTACAGGCCTAGCTCTTTACTTAACTCTGATACTAAACTGTTAGCGAAGATTTTGGCCCTTAGACTTCAAGAGCATATGGGTGAACTAGTGCATCCAGACCAGACAGGGTTTATGAAGGGACGTGAGGTGAGGGATAATACTATCCGAGCGCTTCACGTTCTTCATTGGATGCACCATGGCCCTGATAGAGCTCCAAGGATCATACTGTCAATGGATGCCGAAAAGGCATTTGATAGGGTGAATTGGGGCTTTATGATAGAAGTATTGAGGGGGGTGGGTCTGGGGGAACGTATGATGGGATGGATAATGTCCTTGTATACGGAGCCAAGAGCAAGGGTTAAGGTGAACGGCACTCTATCAGAATATTTTAATATACGAATCGGTACGAGGCAGGGGTGCCCATTATCCCCATTAATATTTGCTATGATACTGGAGCCCCTCCGTAAGATTAGAAGAAATAGAGAGATATTAGGGATGTGTATTGGATCTGATGAACATAAAGTATCAGCTTATGCGGATGATCTCCTCTTCTATCTCTTTCCGCCCCACAGACATCTCTGCCAGCACTCATGTCGGAAGTGCATAGATTCGGTAATCTATCTAATTTTAGAATCAACTTTGAAAAATCTACTCTCCTACCTAGTCATGTTCCTTCAATATTGGCAAGGTCACTGCAACATATATACCCATTTATTTGGAATAAAGACTCCTTGGTTTACTTGGGGGTACATATTAGCGCAGATCAGAAACTGTTATATGATCTTAATTATGGCTCCCTACTTACAGGGATAATAGGAGACATGAAGAAGTGGAAGGGCCAGTATCTAACCTGGTTTGGGCGAGTAAGCGCTGTAAAAATGAATATATTACCCAGAATAATTTTATATACTACATACGGTACCGATTAAATTACCAGAGACCCTCTTTAGACAAATATGAAAGTCGTTTGTGGCCTTTGTGTGGAACGATAGAAGACCAAGATTGGCCTATGACATCCTGCGTAGGAGTAAAGCAGAAGGGGGTTTGGGACTACCAGATATCGCATTGTATTATAAGGATATGGCTTTAGTTCGGATTCTGAACTGGTGCCACTATTCTCAGAATAAATTATGGGTTTGATTAGAAAAGATAATGGCAGGGAGGAATCTGGCAGGGGCCCCTTGGATTCCAAGTTCATCAAGAGGGCTTTCACAGTGGACATCACCATTGACACAGAATTCTTTGTCAGTATGGGATAAATTGAATAAGATGGGTAAATATGCCCCTCAGATGTCCCCTCTGGCTCCACTGGAGGGATTCCTTTGGTTCCCACCGGGGGAGGAGATGGGTTATCTGGGGGCATGGGGCCAGGATAGAGACACCACGTGGAGTCCTGTTAACCTTAACAGAACTGGTATCAAGCTTAGGGAATATACCTTTAGCGGAATGGAAATACCATCAATTGGTGAGTTTTTTTAATAAAATAAAGCTTTTATTAAGATCTCTAAATTTACTCACTATATTTGAAAAGCAGTGTGTACAACTGTCGGACGCTAGACATTTGCTGTCACAAATGTATAGAGTGATTCTTAGTGGGCAGGATGGGACGTTTCCCTATTTTGTCAGAGAATGAGAAAGGGAATTGGATCAGATATTGACAAATACACAAATTAAAAAGATGATTAAATTAACCTATTCCACATCTATAAGTTCAAGGGTGCAGATAATGGCCTATAAATTTCTAACAAGATGGTACAGGACCCCAGTTAAATTATCACAGATGTATCCAACAACAGACGATCGGTGCTGGAGAGGTTGTGGGCAGAAAGGCACATTTCTCCATCTGTGGTGGACCAACAAGGGAAATTTGAAAAGACATGGGCGGGGTGGGTATATTATATTACAGAAATAGGGTAGGGGGGAAGTACCGTTGAGTAGGTGAGATTAAAAATGGTATAGTCCCTAGGAACCTATATAATCTAAGAGATTGACTTAGAAGTGAATTATGAATAATTTGTATACTGATCCTATTTGTTTAGGGGAAAGGGGGAGTACGCTCTTCTCTCTCCTCTTCTGTTCCCTCCTCCCCCCCTTTTTTTTTTTTGAAGAGTCTGGTGTGGTTGATCAGGGCACTTTATATTCACCGTGTGTATTTTGTGTTTATTATACTAGATGGCTAAGCTTTGGGCAATATATGGCAGATAATGGCCTCTTACACAATTTGATAATTATTTGAGGATCACACCTTTTTTTTTTTTTTTCTCTTTCTTTTTGGGCAATATATGGCCAATAATGGCCTCTTACACAATTTGATAATTATTTGATGATCACACTTTTTTTCTCTCCACGGGGGATAAAGAGAAGGGAGTTATTATTAACCCCTTACTCCATCTAGTTATTTGAAGGAATTAGTGTGGTTGATAAGGGCATTTTTACTTTCACTGGGTTTTTTCTTTCTTGTGTGTTTTTTTTTTTTAATTTTATTACACAAGGGTCACTAGGGTTAGTGAGGAGGTGGTTATTATTAACCCCTTATATTTATTATATTTTTTAGATTTTTGGGGTAAACAGAGTGGGGATAAGGGCACTTACACAGGGGGTATGGGAGGAAGAAGGGCAATGCTGGTAAGAGCAGGATGTAATTAGTGGACTTTTGATCAACAATGAGGGAACGAAGGGTAAGGGAGGAGAGAGTTGAGGAACTTTTCCCTTTTTTTTTTTTATTGGTGAAGGGTTATTTATGTAAGATCGTGGAATGAATGTAATTGTATAGTCTTTATCTATGGTTTTGTGGAATATAAAGCTGTATAATGATGAATGGATAAGTTGTATTTATAAAAGGAAAAAAAAAAATGTTGATTATAAAAAAAAAAAAAAAAAAAAAAAAGAGCTTTGGCTGTACTGCTCTTTTTAAAATGGAACTAAACCCATCAAATTGACTGTTTCCCAAAACAGTCCTATTCAAGGCATGGTGTTAATAACTGGTATGGTTGCTCGTGCTCACAACTGAGCTGTCAAGCAAGTAAATGGTCAGTTCATGGAAGTCGCACATCTCTGCAAAACCCTCCAAGAAGGTGCACGACAGCCTCAGCCTGGGCTCCAACCTGGCCACGCCCCTAATATGCATAACTCCGTCCACGGAGCTCAGTCATGGGGATAAGGATCCCATGCATATTTTTCTTAAATGGCAGCTGATGCATTTATTTCCCCCCTATACATGGGATCCTTATCCACATAACTAAGCTCTGTGGGCAGAGTGAAATGCGTTGGGGGCATGGCCTGGTTGGAGCCCAAGCTTGGGCTGTCATGCACCTTCTTGCAGGGTTTTGCCTTCCGTTCCTTTAGACAAAGTTGGCATGTCCACTGCAAGGGATGATTTTTTTTGGTTCCCCGGAATTAGGCTTTTGGGAGGATAAAAGAATAACTTCTTGCCAGGATCACCAGTTGAAAATAAGGGGGGAAAAGAGCTTTCAAAAAAAAAAAACTAATGCTGACACATCTATTAATTGGTAAGCGGCAATATAAAATTTTGTTTTTAAGTACCACTGTAAGCAGACTACGTTCCTGTGAATTTTTTTTTTTTTTTACTCTTTTACCACCAGGAGAATGTTGGCGGCATCTAGTGGTCAAAGTAGGGTATTACTACTCAAATTTTATCCCTAATATTTTATTACCTGGACTGTTTTTTAGAGAAGATAACAAACTGGTTTGCATGAACCCTGGAACTGCTACTTTGTTGAAATTATGTTTGGGGAAGACTAGAAAAATTTTACCACAAGTTCTGACTAGTAACAAATTCGTTCACCCATCATCTCTCTTTGCCAACTGACTCTAAAACTGTCTACTAAGTATGAAGGTTTGCCTTTACAAATATCACCTACGTAATCTGTGTTCTTGTAAGAAAAGCTGCAGCCTCAGTGTCTTTTTCTGATCACTTTGCTGATGTGAGCTTTTCTCTGCATTAGAACACTTTTTGTGGTTTGAAAAGAGTTATTTAATGCATATACAAATGTGTGAAACAATCAGCGCCACCCTAAATTAATCAAGCGCAAAGTTGCAGCTGCTATACACTTTAAGTAAAATCACCACTACACTTTAAAAAAAAAAAAAAAATTATATGTGTACCAAAAGACGCACACACACACATAGTGCAGCGCTACTACAGTGATAATTCACTGCTATACTTCGTGCTATGTGTACATGCAATAAAATTCAAATTCATAATAAATGTACCAGAAATCAATATCAAGCTTGATAGTAGTGCTCCAGTGTTATCATATCACCGTGCTTCTCAATAATTCTTATTGCTTGTGCAAACCACCACCAAGTTAATCTGCCCACTTCAAGGATGAGTCAGGAAGACTCAAATGAACTCTATGGGGTTGATTTACTAAAGTAATAATACATTTATTATGAATTTTTTATGAATTTGAGTTTTATTGCGTGTATACATAGCACTAATGCCGCGTACACACGGTGGGACTTTTCGACCGGACTGGTCTGACGGATGCCGACGGACCAAATCCGGCGGACAATCCGATCGTGTGTGGGCTTCCCCGGACTTTCAGCGGACTTTTCCAGTCGCAAATCTGACAGACTTTAGATTTGGAACTTGCTTCAAATCTTTACGTCGTAACTCCGCCGGACCCAGAAATCCGCTCGTCTGTATGCTAGTCCGACGGACAAAAACCGACGCTAGGGCAGCTACTGGCTACCAACTTCCTTATTTTAGTCCGGTGTACGTCATCACGTACGAATCCGTGGGACTTTTGTTTGATCATATGTAGTTAAGTCCGTTCATTAGAAAGTCCGTTGAAAGTCTGTCGAAAGTCTGTCGGACAGGCTGTCGGACTTTTGTAGCCGAAAAGTCCGACCATGTGTACGCGGCATAAGTATAGCATTGAATTATCACTTTAGTAGCGCTGCACTGTGTGTGTATGTGCGTCTTTTGGTACACATACACATATATTTATATATTTAATGCATATGTTTGTTCTGTATGTCGTCAGTCCAATGAGTGGAGAATGTGGAAGCCCTGAGATGGGTGTGACCTGCGTTTTTTCCTTTTATGCCCCTCATATCCGCCCACTGTCTGCCAGCTTACTCCAACTGTAGGAAAAGAGCGGAACGAAAGTTTCGAAAAAAGTGACTATGGATTGCTACTGGATTTGCTGGGGGTATGAGCATGTTTATGTGGATGCAACAACAAAAAAGGTAAGGAGGAATTAAAAAAAAAAAAAGAATAATTAAAAACAAACCCCCTACCCCAGTGCTAGAATTGTAGGAATAAATTGTCATCCTATAAAGAATTGGCTGAAATGTAGAAAAGCACAGTCAAACCATACAGTGGGGAAAACTATTATTTGATCCCCTGCAGATTTTGTACGTTTGCCCACTTACAAAAAAATGAAGGGTCTATAATTTTTATCATAGGTGTATTTTGAATGATAGAGACAGAATATCAACCAAAAATCCAGAAAAAAAAAACACATGATACAAATGTTATAAAATGATTTGCAGTTCAGGGAGTAAAATAAGTATTTGATCCCCAAGCAAAACAAGGCTTAGTACTTGGTGGAGAAACCCTTATTGGCAAGCGCAGAGGTAAGATGTGTCTTGCAGTTGGGTGACCAGGTTTGCACACGGTTTGCACACATCTCAGGAGGGATTTTGGTCCACTCTTTTTTACAGATCTTCTCTAAATCCTTAAGGTTTCTTGGCTGTTACTTGGCAACTTTAAGTTTCAGCTCCCTTCATACGTTTTCTAGGATTAAGGTCTGGAGACTGGTTAGGCCACTCCATGACCTTTAAAGTGCTTCTTCTTGAGCCACTCCTTTGTTGCCTTGGCGGTATGTTTTGGGTCATGATCATGCTGGAAGACCCATCAACGACCCATCTTCAGTGTTCTGGCCGAGGGAAGAAGGTTCTCATCCAAGATTTTACAATACATGCCCAGTCCATTGGCCCCTCAATCCGGCAAAGGCGGCCTGTACCTTTAGCAGAGAAACAGCCCAAAATCATAATATTTCCACCTCCGTGCTTGACTGTAGGGATGGTGTTCTTAGGGTCATAGTCTGCATTTTTCTTCCTCCAAACACGGCGAGTCGAGTTGATGCCAAAGAGCTCAATTTTGGTCTCATCTGATTACAGCACTTTCTCCCAATCCTTCTCTAAATCATTTTGATGTTCATTGGCCGGTACATGTGCCTTCTTGAGGAGGGGGACCTTACAGGTGCTGCAGGATTTCAATCCATGTTGGCGTATTGGGTTACTAATTATTTGTTTGGTGACTGTGGCCCCAACTGCCTTGAGATCATTCACAAGTTCCTCTCGTGTAGTTCTGGGCTTATCCCTCACTTTTCTCATGATCATCCTTACCCCATAAGACAGAATCTTGCATGCAGCTCCAGACTGAGGGCAATTGATGGTTATTTTGTATTTCTCCCATTTGTGAATAATCGCTCGATCAGTTGTCTCCTTCTCACCAAGCTTCTTGCTGATGGTCTTGTAGCCCATTCCAGCCTTGTGCAGGTCTACAACCTTGTCCCTGACATCCTTGGACAGCTCTTTGGTCTTACCCATGATGGTCAGGTTTGAATGGAAGAAAGAGATTCTGTGGACAGGTGTCTTTTATACACATAATGAGTTAGCGTTAGGAGCACCTTCTTAAATTGACAGGACTTATCTGTGTACCACAAGAGCACATAATGTACTCAGTCTATGGGAGCCAGAATTATTGGTGGTTGGTAGAGGATCAAATACTTATTTCACTTGCTGAACTGCAACTCAGTTTATAACAATTGTATCATGTGTTTTTTCTGGATTTTTGGTTGATATTCTGGCTATCATTTAAAATGCATATATGATACATTATAGACCCTTCATTTCTTTGTGTGTGGGCAAACTTACAAATCTGCAGGGGATCAAATAATTATTTTCCCCATTTTGTGTATATAGGGTTAACATTTGTACCTATCACTCCTGCATCTTTCAAAGACGTTGTTTAAATGAGAACATTATGATGATAATGAAAGAAACTGTGTTGCTACCTTGTAAATAGTGGGTTATATACTGTAGGTTGTATATTTACTAGTAGCACCTGAAAAGTCCCAGTATCATCCTCCTTTTTTTTTTTTGGTGTTCATATTGTCGATTTAGGATATGGTGCAATCACATTGTAGGCTGGCCACCTAATGTATGTAGCAATGATATACTATACTTCAGCTTTGGGCTGCCATTTTTCTAGCTCAGCCCTGTCTTTTAAGAGTAAGGGCCCCATACACACTATTAGATTTTCTGCAGATTTTTGTCTTCAGATTTACCAAAACTATATAATATGAAGTCGAACCTTAAGAGTTTCAATTTGTATGCAGTCAGGCAGGCCCTTGCACTACATGTTTTGGTAAATCTGAAGACAAAAATCTGCAGAATATCTAATAGTGTGTATGGGGTCTTATTCCAGGTATGGATCTTTAATACATTACCATATCTGGATGGTTCCCCCTGGAAGCTTAAGACTACTGAAGTAGACACCGCTACTTCAATGATCCCCACTTGTTTCCCTTCTGCATACTGAACACAGAAGGTGAGCAGCTCGGCACTGGTGGCATTTAGAGGATGCTTTGAATTTTCTGATTGGATGTGGTGGAGAGGCGGAACGGTGATGTCACGCAATTCACCATGTGAAATCATAGAATGCTTTGCATCAATTCACAAAATGCAACACGTTTTCTGAATGGTGCCCAAGCCAAGCAGGCGACCTCTTGTGTTCAGAATGCAGCAGGGCAGTCCCTTGGCACAGGACCCGGAAGCAAGTGGAGATCACTGGGGTAGCTATGACAATGTATAAAATATCAAGAGAAAAACTCAGCCAAGCTCTACCGCTATATAGTATAGTTGGATTGTGGAGTAGAATGTGCTCTGGCTAATTAAGATCACAAAAGATCCATAGTACTTTCTATAGATCTTTTATGTATAAAATATCCATATCTGGAATTCTTCTTTAATGTAAAAAAAAAAATAACAAAGCTGTGAAAGTATTTGCCCCCTTTCTAATTGATTTTTTTTGCATATTTGTCACACTTAAATGACTCAGATCATCAAATAATTTTTATTATTACGCAAAGATAACCCGAGTAAATACAAGATGCAGTTTTTAAATGATGGTTTCATTTATTAAGGCAAAAAAGCTGTCCAAACCTGCCTGGCTTTATGTGAAAAAGTAATTGCCCCCAAAACCTAATAATTGGTTGTGCCACCTTTGGCGGCAACAACTGCAATCAAGCGAATGCGATAACTGGCAATGTGTCAGAAACCATGAACCAGACCGAGACAGAAGCACAGTAAAATCACACTTGTTTATTAATAAAAATAAAAAGGTAAATAGAGTAAGCGTAGTCAAAGCATAGCCAGAGTCCAGTAACCGGATCGGGTAGTCAGCCAAGCCAGAGTTCAGTAACCAGATCGGGTAATCAGCCAAGCCAGAGTTCAGTAACCAGATCGGGTAATCAGCCAGGCCAGAAGTCAGGGATCCAAGTAGAGGAACAGCAAGCAGGATAAGGAGCCAGAAGGGATGTCAGCAAAGCCAGTCTTTAAACAGGAACGCAGGAGATGGTTTCTTGTGATGTGACCAAGGCGAAGGCAGGAATGAAGTGAGCTGGAGATCTTTAAGTAGGCGGGACTGACGAACAGATCCACAACAGCTGGTTAACTGTGGAGAGAGATGAGAGCTGGCAATTAGCCGACAGCTGAGCAGCCAGCTCAGAAAAGGAAGGGCTGAGCCAGCACTGACACAATGAGTCTTTCTCATTGCTGTGGAGCGATTTTGGCCCACTCTTCTTTGCAGAATTGTTTTAATTTAGCCACATTGGAGGGTTTTCCAGCATGAACGGTCTGTGTAAAGTCATGATACAGCATCTCAATTGGATTTAAATCCAGGCTTTGACTAGGCCACTCCAAAATCTAAATTTTGCTTTGTTTGAACCATTTGGAGGTGGACTTTCTGTTGTGTCATTGTCCTGCTGCATAACCCAAGTGCGCTTGAGGTCACGTACTGATGGCCAGACATTCTCCTTTAGGATTTTCAGGTAGAGCTCAGAATTCATGGTTCCATCTATTATGGTAAGTCGTCCAGGCCCTGAAGCTGCAAAGCAGCCCCAGACCATCACACTGCCACCACCATGTCTGACTGTTGGTATGATGTTCTTGTTATGAAATGCTGTATTAGTTTTATGCCAGATGTAAGAGGATGCACACCTTCCAAAAAGTTCAATTTTTGTCTCATCAGTCCACAGAATCTTTGCCTAAAAGTCTTGGCGATAATCAAGATGTTTTTGGTAAATGTGAGATGAGCCTTTGTGTTTTTTGGTCAGCAGTGGCCTTGGAACTCTCCCATGGATGCCATTTTTGCCCAGTCTTGCTTATTGTTGAATCATGAACACTGCTCTTACCTGAGGCAAGTGAGGCCTGCAGTTCTTTAGATGTTCTGGGTTCTTTTATGACCTCCTGGATGAGGAGTCGTCATTATCTTGGAGTAATTTTTGTAGGCAGACCACTCCTGGGAAGGTTCACCACTGTTCCAAGTTATCTCCATTTGTGGATAATGGCTCTCCCTGTGGTTCACTGGAGTTCCAAAGCCTTAGAAATGGCTTTGAAACCCTTCCTAGACCGATACATGTACATTAGAAACAAAGTAATCTGTTCTTGAATTTTTTTAGATTGTGGCATGATGTGTGCCTTTTTGTGATTGGTTAGCGTGCTTCCCTTTGTCAGACAGCTTCTATTCATGTGATTTCTTGATTCAACAGGTCTGGGAGTAATCAGGCCTGGGTGTGGCAAGTGAAATTTAACTCGGCTTTCCAAAAAATTGTGGTTAATCCCAGTTCATTCATGATTCAGCATGGGAGGGGGCAATTATTTTATTCACATAGGGCCAGGCAGGTTTGAACAGCGTTTTTCCCCTTAATAAATGAAATAATAATTTAAAAACTGCATCTTGGATTTACTCGGGTTATCTTTGTGTAATATTGAAATTTGTTTGATGACCTGAATCATTTAGGTGTGAGAAATATGCAAAAAAAATAAAAAATCCTGGAAAAATACTTTTTCACAGGACTGTATAATAGGAAATGATCCACTTAGCCTTCTGCTCTCCACAGCTGAATCGTGTACAGTCCACTAGATGGTTAGTAAAATTCTCCTTATGCTACGTACACACGGTCGGACTTTCCGGCGGACTTGGTCCGGCACACTTTCTGACGGACTTTGTCCGCCAGGTGCGCCGGACTTTAAAACACGACCGGACTTTTCCGGCGGGCTAAGTCCGCCCGTCTTTCAGACGGACTTTCGCCGGAGGTACGGCAGACTTTCAGAATGAACGGACTTGCCCACACACGGACAAGTCCGTTCATTTTGAACGTGACTCATGTGCGACGGGACTAGAAAAGGAAATCAATCTTGCCGCTTTTATCGGCAAGATTGACACCTTGCGAGCCCCGTCGCGGGGCATACCAGGCCCTTAGGTCTGGTATAGATTATAAAGGGGAATCCCCTACGCCGAAAAAAACGGCGTGGGGTTCCCCCAAAGATCCATACCAGACCCCGATCCGAGCACGCAGCCCGGCCGGTCAGGAAAGGGGGTGGGGACGAGCGAGCGCCCCCCCTCCTAAACCATACCAGGCCGCATGCCCTCAACATGGGGGGTGCTTTGAGGGAGGGGGGCGCCCTGCGGGGCCCCCCACCCCAAAGCACCTTGTCCCCATGTTGATGAGGACAAGGGCCTCTTCCCGACAACCCTGGCCGTTGGTTGTCGGGGTCTGCGGGCGGGGGGCTTATTGGAATTCGGGAGCCCCCTTTAATAAGAGGGCCCCCAGATCCCGCCCCCCCACCCTATGTGAATGAGTATGGGGTACATGGTACCCCTACCCATTCACCTAGGGAAAAAGTGTCAATAATAAAACACACTACACAGGTTTTTAAAATAATTTATTAAACAGCTCCGGGGGGGGTCTTCCTCCGGCTTCGGGGGTTCCTCCGGTTCCTCTTCTCCCGGCGTCCGGTTGGTTCTTCTCCGCTCTCTTCTCCCAGTGTTCCAGTTCTTCGGCCGGCTCCTCTGCTGTCTTCAGGTAGCTCTCTTGCCAGCAGAGGTCCGGGCTTCTGGGCTTCTGGGCTTCTTGGCTTCTTCCCTCTTCTCTTCTCCAGATGTTGACACGACGCTCTCTCCGGCTGGACTGCTCTCTGAGGGCTCCGTTGTGACTTATATAGGCGGAGACCCTCGCCCCCTAATGATGTCACAGTCCCTGGGCATGCTGAGACTGTGACGTTTTAGGGGGCGTGGTCAATATCGCCCGGTGACCACGCCCCCTAAAACGTCACAGTCCCAGCATGCCCAGGGACTGTGACATCATTAGGGGGCGGGGTCTCCGCCTATATAAGTCACAACGGAGCCCTCAGAGAGCAGTCCAGCCGAAGAGAGCGTCATGTCAACATCTGGAGAAGAGAAGAGGGAAGAAGCCAAGAAGCCCAGAAGCCCGGACCTCTGCTGGCAAGAGAGCTACCTGAAGACAGCAGAGGAGCCGGCCGAAGAACTGGAACACCGGGAGAAGAGAGCGGAGAAGAACCAACCGGACGCCGGGAGAAGAGGAACCGGATGAACCCCCGAAGCCGGAGGAAGACCCCCCCCGGAGCTGTTTAATAAATTATTTTAAAAACCTGTGTAGTGTGTTTTATTATTGACACTTTTTCCCTAGGTGAATGGGTAGGGGTACCATGTACCCCATACTCATTCACATAGGGTGGGGGGGCGGGATCTGGGGGCCCTCTTATTAAAGGGGGCTCCCGAATTCCGATAAGCCCCCCGCCCGCAGACCCCGACAACCAACGGCCAGGGTTGTCGGGAAGAGGCCCTTGTCCTCATCAACATGGGGACAAGGTGCTTTGGGGTGGGGGGCCCCGCAGGGCGCCCCCCTCCCCCAAAGCATCCCCCCATGTTGAGGGCATGCGGCCTGGTACGGTTTAGGAGGGGGGGGCGCTCGCTCGTCCCCACCCCCTTTCCTGACCGGCCGGGCTGCGTGCTCGGATTGGGGTCTGGTATGGATTTTAGGGGGGACCCCACGCCGTTTTTTTCGGCGTAGGGGGTTCCCCTTCATAATCCATACCAGACCTAAGGGCCTGGTATGCCCCGCGCTCACCGCAATAGGAAAATCTGTTTTTCCTATTGCAGCGAGCGCGAGATGCAATACCCTGCCCTCGCGTCGTATCTGGTCCGTCGGACCAGCATACACACGAGCGGACTTTCCGTCGGACCAGCACACAGACGAGCGAACTTTCCGCCCGAAACTGAGTCCGGCGGATAAATTTAAAACAGGTTTCAAATCTTGGTCCGGTGGACTTTGGTGAAAAAGTCCGCCGGAAAAGTCCGCTGGTGCCTACACACGGGCGGATTGTCCGGCACACTCTGGTCCGCCGGACCAAGTCCGCCGGAAAGTCCGACCGTGTGTACGCGGCATTAGGGTCAATAGGTAAGGATAGAAGCTTCAGGGATGCTTGCAGAAATGAAAAACAAATAGGATCAGAGAGCACAACAATCTTGCACAATAAAACTTTTTTTATAAATAAATAAAAAGCTAATGCATTCACCACATGTACCAAATGGAAAAGGGCCCAATAAGTACAGAGTCAGATGGTCAGGATGTGGAAGTCAATACCAGTGCTCATGTCCTTGTCCTGTTAACTTCCTAGCAGCCACGTGGTTACCAGGACATGAACACTGATGAGCAGCGCTGCACAGACAAGGGCTATCACCGAAGCAATTCAGTGTGGCTACCAGGAAGTTAACAGGACCTGAGCACTGGCACTGCCTACCACATCCTGACCATCTGACTATGCAATTGTACCCTGGGTGGTGCTTGTGAGTGCACTAGCTGTTTTTATTTATTAAAAGTTTAGTTTTGTTGCACAAGACATACATTCAATTTAGATGTGATTTGATCTGAGTCGATCAACCAAGGAGGAAAATTGTTTTGCATTAATAGGCAGCACCAAGATACTTTGTTTATAAATATGATCACCCTTCGAGTGATTAGATTATGAGATTACCTGGTCGAAACAGAGATGCGATCAACAGTTTATGATCATAAATTACAATTGTATTTTAACTATTGAATATTGACTAAAATTCACTTCTCTGTGTGCGACTCATTGATCAAATGGGTTGTCAGCTATAGATCCAATCGGAAGAGAATGATTGGACAAGAACCAAAAGGCTAATATATATATATATATATATATATATATATATATATATATATATATATATATATATATATTCTAAACTTTTTGGGAAATGTAAGACACGCCACTTTGTACGGTGCTTTTGTTGGATTAAAGAGAATGTGTGCAGCTTTTCTTTTGGGAAATGCACTTTTCATTGCTGTGAATTATAGTTTTGATTGTCAAGCGAACTGACTTAAAGTGTTAAGCTTTTTTTTTTAAAAAGAAACTGCCAGCCGCCCTATTAGAGGCTGGCATACAACACTGCGTAAATCCTTTATGAAAGCGAGCAGTGTAAATAGGTATTTAGAGCTGTCTTCAAGCCAGTCACGTGACTCGCAGCCGCTTTTCAGCTCTGATACACAGCTACTGCAGGAGGGACTCCCTCTGACGTCAGCCGGGGAGATCACGTGGCCGCTCGGCTCCTCCCGCAGAAACCATGTCTCGGAGCTGTAAAGCGGCAGAGAGTCATGTGACCGGCCTGAAGACATATCTAAATAGCTATTTACAGTGTTGTATGCCAGCCTCTAACAGAGAGGCTGGCAGTGACAATTGTAGGTGTTTTATTTTCAATAATAGCGGTAGGGCAGGTTGGAGACAGAGAGGGCGCTGACAGGCAGGAAGGAGGGGGGTAAGGGGGGAGAGAGGAGAGCAGGGCAGCGTATGATGGAGGGACGCACTGTGACCACGGTGATCAGGGCTGAGTAGCCCTGGTTATCGTGGTCAGTTTAGAGAGGGGCATAGAGAAAGTGGCAGATTCAAGGAGGTTTTTTTTTTTACAGTTTAGAGGGGGGCAGATTACACAGCATAAGCACTGTGCTGTTAAGTCTGCTTTAAAGGACCAGGATCTGTATTTTTTTTTGGGGGGGGGGGGGCGGGGGGGGTTAACAAACACTTTAATATATCCCTTTTATGAGATTTACAGCTAACTACAATCTGCCATGCTTCAAGCTTCCTTCTATGCATGGTTCGGTACACTTTCTCAGGGTATTATGTTGATTTACGCCCAGATGAGCATTCATCCTCTGCAGGAGATGTGTTGAATATTTGCCTGGTTTATTTGACATTCCAGTTTGATATATAAGCCAAATGCTTATCAACCAAAGCTTCTGATGATATATTCATTTTGAGGCTGCACAGCAGCGTTGAATAATTCCTTCAAAAGACATCTGGTATAAGAATAATGTCATCATATCTTTTAGTCTGACAACTCCCCAAACCTTCAAAGTGCTCAGACAGAAACCCGGAGAACTTATCCAGCTGTTTATTGTTTTCCCTCAAGGTAGAACAATTGCATGTGGGGTGTCCAGAAGATCAAGTGCAAGGCTGTGACTGAAAACCAGCATGTGTACATAATACAGCCCATGGCCTAATACACAGGGTTACGGCTATGCGCACTTGTTTTCACGCTGCTACACCTTAGCGTGTGTGAGCATGCATGTGTGACACTGTCTTTGGTGCATATCACCCTATTTAAGACAGCACACTGAGGAGAAGTTACTGAGTGGTCATTAGTTCCTGTGACTTGTGACCAGACCTGTATCCTGCTATCCTGTGTTTTATCCGGTTTGTCGCCTGATGTCTGCTGCATCCAGATCCCCTGTTGCTGAACTTGGCTTTCGTCTGCTGTTTTGGTGCCTCCTGCTTCTGGTTGGTTATTGACTCTGGCCTGGCTTCTAACCCTGCTCCTGCCTTCTGATTTGGTTCTTCTGCTACCTGGTGGTTGTTAACTCATGTCTATGGCTTTGCTTTCGGCCCCTGTGAGTTCTATGTCCCACCGGTATGCTACAGTTCTGCACAAGTTCCAGTTCAAGCATCCACATCATTTCAGCAGTATCCCAACTGTTGTCTAACCACCCACACTGTCAGGACCTACCACAGGAACCTATTCCTCTTCTTTTCCTGATACACTATTGCGCCAACTCCAGAGGTTATCAGACAAGAAGTGTATGGGAAGCCCTCTCGTCAGCTTGGCCTCTACCAAGTACGTGACAAGGAGACATGAAGAATATGTACAGTGTAGGTAAATTTAAAAAAAGTTTTAGATGTGTTTCCTAGTAAACACAATGTACGGAGATAAGGAGTAATAGGTAGTGATTGTAAACACATAAAAACACAGGTTGAACTGGTTGGACAGATGTCCTTATTGAAACTTAACAACTATGTAGCCATGTAATATCTTTGTATGATTGCCTTTAGCTAGATAGAGGGGCCTTTGGGTAAGTGTGACTGATTTTGCATTTAATAATTTTTAATAATTCTGGCAGCATTTTGGCTACAAATGATAGAAATGCATTATTCACTTATAGCTATTTTATGGTTCCACTTAGAGAATGCTATTTCAATCTATTACATGCATTCCTGAAGAAGACTACATCCTAGAAACGCATTAAGCACCTTCAGAGGAAAATAACATCCAATGTTGGATATGTGTTGCTATCTTGGTGTATCAGGGTTATTTTGTTCTATTTTATTGAAGTGACTTTTTGTGCTGCTTTGTATTGTGTACATTGTAAAAATCAGCGTCTTAATACCCTTGAACAGACAATATAATAAATAATAATAAAAAGTCAATCGGCGCAATCACTATAGTAATCAGATTTTAAAAGGATATTGCCAGCTGAACACTAAGTACCAAAAATAGTGCAGCGCAAAGAAATGGATAATAAATGGTAAACGCTCAATTGAAAGATATAATAAACATAAAATGGTCTCATCATAATTTCATGTAAAAAGTTTATAACAAAGCCCAAAAGACCCGAAATGAGCTATAGAAAGTCCATATATTTGTGAAAAAAGATCAGAAGCACATTTCACTCCAGGTGGTTGGTCCCTTCACCCACAGATAAACACTGCGCTCACCTCAATAGAATGACCCCTGTATTACCAGAAGGTCACTATCGCTTGTTCCATACAGGAAAATAATGTGTGAAGCAGCAGGGGTCCCGGGCACCAACTCGATCCCAGATGCATGTAGAGAAATAACAATCTATTTAAAAGTAAACTACTCACAAACACTCCTTGACATAGAGCATATCACGATACACAGCAAACGCTGATCTCCTGTTGGCACCGTAGGGTAGCTGCGGGTGACCTCATCAAATGCGGCTTCTCCTCCTCCTACGTGTTATGCCCAATGGGACTTTGTCGGTGGGGTGGAGCCTCATTGTGACTCTCTCCTTAATAAGCAACAGGGGCTGCCATGGAAGTCGTAGCTGCCGCCATCATGGTTTTTAGGAAGTGTGCCTGAAAAATCCCATTTAGTTCTCATAATTTCACGTTTAAATTTTGGCTAAAAAGGTTAATATACTATATGTCACCTATGTAATGCATATATCTGAGCTTTCTGTGCTGAGAGCACACTCCCAGCATAGTGACTGAGCTGTTATAGACAGCTCCTGATCTCTCATTATGACCAGGAGCTGGCGGGACAGGCAGCACAGACAAATAAACACCTGACAACCTGGGTGGGCATCTGCCTATAGCACACCACTCAGCTTCTCAGAGACCGGTATATAAGAAAGTAAGGCTGGGTTTCCTCTCTTCTCACTCAGTCCCATATGTCTGTCCCCCAAGGGATGGCAACCTGTGCAGGTACAAAGAGCACCATATTGTAGCTGGTAGAGTACTTTTTTTTTTTTTTTAATCTTTTAACCTGCCAACCACAATATGGTGCCATTTGCAATGCTCAGATTGCACAGTAAGGTATTATGGAGTCTTAGTGTACCACCTGAGTGAAGGGACAGCATCTTGTGGTAGGCAATGTATTAACAGCTTTTTTTACCTCCTTAGAAACATTTCATATAATTCCTTTACACACAAAGGCAAAAAAAAAAAATAAAAAACAGTGAATGTACTGCCTGCCACAAGGTGGGGGCCTTTGCATCTGCTCAGGTTGACTATAAGGTTGGCTATTATCCAGTTTTGGGTCTCATTAAGACATCCTAAATAGCCATGGTGTTGCAGGTATGCTGCAAATACCTACCGCCAGGATCTTAGGTGTTCCAATCAACGTAAGTTGCTCAGCCGGTACACCTGAATGACAAGCTGAAAAGAGCCAGGGCTGTCCACTGTTTTAAGCATGTATCTGCTCATCCAGTAGTTACCTGCGGATAGGGATAGATGTCTGCCCCTGGACGCAATATACATCTGCATCCAGGATCAGATATTTGTCCCCAACAGTAAAGTAGTGTCAGTATATTTGCTGCACCATGGCCATTTAGGACCAATAAATGAGACCAAAGACATGACCAAAGCTGGACCTCCACCCCAAGGCAAAAAGAAATATCTATGGCCCTGTACAGTGACGGCCCGTCCATAGAGGGCGCACGGGCGCTGCCCCCCATCCATTGTCCGGCCCCCTGATCTACATATCGTGACACCGGACTATGGATTCCAATGCCAGAGGCTCTAATAGGCTTCAAAAAAGGGACGGCCACCCAGTTGTGTGATGATAGCGAATGAATTTCCACTATTTTCACACTAATGTACCTCCCCGCCAATCAGGAGGCAGATCGTGAGACCTGATATTCCTTATTATGAATCGAAAATTACACACACACACACACACACACACACTTTTGTGCACTGAAATTTGCACATGCAGTTTAAGGCTTGACATATTTGGTATCTATTTACTTGGGGGAGCCTCATATTTTATATTTTACAAATTAAATGAGTAAAATCTAGTGTTGGTGTGCAATAAAAGTAACTTTAGTGTTTTTTACTGAAAATATGAGTTTGATAAACTGTTGTACTAATATAATGTAACTTAAAAAATCTGGAGTTTTAACTAATCTTCAGCCCTAAAATGTGCATTTTAACATGTGTGCAATACATACCAAAACAGCTCTAGCAGTGATAGGGTTAAATATCATTATTCATTAATCTTGACTACAATAAGCTGCCATTTAAAGTACCTTATGGCCTCTTGCTATGGCATTTTATGTAAAATGGCCAATGTGACAAAATAGTAGACATGTGCATTCGTTTTTGTCCGAATGCATGTTCATCCGAATTTCGGGTATTTTCGTTATCGTTTGTTAAAACGATAACGAATGTGCAGAATCCGAAAACCGAGAGATCTGACATAAACAAATGCTTTATTTTCGTTTTCGTTGCGACAACAGTTCGATATTAATAGAAGATTCAACATGACGCTGACAGTAGTGATCTGTGTCCATCGAACCTGTGGTCAAATGTGCCTAACCTTAGCTCTATTAGTCCAAGATTATTCTACATAGAGAGAAAAGATTCGACATTATAGAGACAATAGCAAAAAAGGTCGAATGTGCCTAACCTAACTCTATTAGTCCAAGATTATTCGACATAGAGAGAAAAGATTCGACATGAAGATTCGACGAAACAGTCGCCACGAGCGGACATTTATGGTCAAATGCTCCACCCATAGGCTATAGAAGAATTCTAATGTTGGTTGACTAGTAATAATAATTAATAAATATAATTATTACTAGTGTCATACAACATTAGAATTCTACTATAGCTTGTAGGCGGTACATTCGACCGGAAATGTACGATTGCGGCGTCGTACAGTTTAGCTGCTCCGTCGAATCTTCTTAGAACATTCGACAGACACCATGAGCCTTCAATGACAGATTCAACCTTAATTATTTCGGATTTTCGGACGAATGCATTTTTTAACGAAACAAAATAAATAAAAACAAATTTCGGGAGTAACTAAATAAATGTATTTTTTTGACGAAAACGAAATTTCGAAACAAAATATTTCAGTGTACACATGTCTACAAAATAGACGGAAAACATGTTCTACCTTATGAACTTGTTCACACGGCCAATAAACTGTAGGACCATGTTTTGCCAGCACGGGAATGAACAGGCGTTGCGTGTATGTGTTGCGTCACATTGGGACACAGCGGCTGTCTGTGCAGCCACATGTCCCAATAGACATCTATGGGACTACTAGCACAGGGATGCACACAACCAGGGCAGGACTTAGGGTGGTGGGGACCCTGGGCTTGAGTCACTTTCAGGCTCTACCTTCTATACGTATGCACAGCTCTATATGACAGAAATAGAAAAGTACAAGGTGCGCCAGACTCAGTGCAGTGCAAAGAACTTCTGTTTAATTGGACAAGACAAAACAGCCAAATGGCTACTCACAAAAGTAGATAATATATAAGCGTATAAGTGGGGGATACTGTACTGGTATTCGTCCTGGGTCCACGAATAATAAAAGCAATAAAAATTGATAAACTGATAATTACCGTATTTATCGGCATATAACACGCACAAAAGTTTAGGAGGGAATTTTAAGGAAAAAAACTTTTAGGAGGGAAGTTTAAGGAAAAAAACTTAAATGCCCATCAATGCAGCCATATCAGTGTCCATCTGCAGCCTTGTCAGTGTCATTGCAGCCTTGTCAGTGTCAGTGTAGCCTTGCCCCAGTGTCGTTTGCAGACTTGTCAGTGTAGCCTTGCTCCAGTGTCATTGCTGCCTTCTCACTGCAGCCTTTCAGTTTAAAAATGGCGCCGCCAAGATACAGAGCTGGCTTTTGGCCGCTGTCAGAGAGGTCCCAGAGCAGGGTTAACGTCGGGCACTCTGGTGTGCGCCGCTTCGCGCTGGCGCGCGGCCACGCCGTTGTGCGGGCGCGCACGATGTTTGGCGCCAATCGCCCTATTTAGTGTGCTGGTGCACTGTGCTCGGTGCTGTCCAATCTGCAGCTTCCTGTTCCCGTACTTCCTGTTTGCCTGTCTGAAAGTTTGATCTCCCTGTGACCCGGCTTGTCTATTGAATCCTCCCCTGCTATCTGCCTGCATCTGACCCCTAGTTGCCTCTGACTTCGAATCTGCCTGCTCCCTTGTACTGTGCTGACCGTCTGCTGCCAACCCTGCCTGTGACCTGGACTTTGAATCTGCCTGCTCCCTTGTACTGTGCTGACCGCCTGCTGCCAACTCTGCCTGTGACCGGACCTGCCTACTCTGCTCCTGCTCTGCACCAGTTAACTGTGCTTCAGCCTACCAAGTACCTCCAATCCGCTTGCACCAGGATCTGGGGCCTTATCTCCGCAAGTCACCCGCCAGGCTCTCATACCACTCTGCGCTCCTGTGCCTTCTGTTTGCTCTACCAAGGGCCGGGAACCAGATGCGTAAGGGAGGCCTTCCCCTGCTATATCGGGTTCGTCAGTCAGGTACGTGAAAGTCTGACAGTATCGGACAGCCATGTCCGAGCCCGAGCAGGGGACCTCTCCCATGGAGGAACTGTGCAGACACCTGGCGGGTATCACACAAGCTGTGAAGAGCCTTCAAGAAGGTTATACTAGACTGGAGGAACGAGTCCAGGTGTTGTCCTCACCTGCTAACCCTCAAGTTTCTTCCGCTGCTGGACTCTCATCTGCACCCTCTGTGGTTATGTTACCCCCTGAACCCAGGGTCCCTACACCCGAAAGATTTACTGGTGAGCGTAGTAAATACCGATCACTCCGCAATGCCTGCAAACTTTACTTCGCTTTGCAAACACGCACTTTTTCTTTGGAAGCAACCAAGGTGGGCTTTGTGATTTCTCTTCTGTCCGGTGAACCACAGACCTGGGCCCACCGCCTTCTGGAGCAAAAATCAACCTTTTTGGATAGCCTGGATACCTTCTTTGCCGCTATGTCTCAGTTGCATGAGGATCCCCAGTTAAAAGCAACCGCTGAATCCGCCTTGCACACCTTACAACAAAGGCGCAGACCCGCTGAAGACTATGTTCTGGAGTTCAGGCGTTGGAGTTCGGATACGGACTGGAATGACGCTGCCCTGCGTTACCAATTTTGTATGGGGTTATCCGATTCACTCAAAGATGAACTGGCACGGGTTGGAATACCCCAAACACTGGATGACCTTATCAACCTGTCTATTCAGATTGATTGGCGTCTAAGGGAGCGCCGTTCCGAGAGGTCCGCCAACCAGTTCCGTCCCACCTGGGTCCTCCCCAAGGTCCCTAGTGCTACCAGCTCTGTAGGCCAAAGCCTTCATCTACCACCTACCTCAGTCCTCAAAACCTCCGAACTGATGCAGCTCGGGTTTCTCCGCCCATCCCTCACTCCAGAAGAGCGACAGCGCCGACGAGTCAATAATCTATGTATGTATTGCGGAGAATCGGGTCACTATATGAGATCTTGCCCTGACAAGACACATAAGTCCCTTTCAACTTCTTCTAAGTTTGCACCTGCCTTGCCTAACCTTGCTAACCACCTGGCTCTCTCCATTATTCTCCAGCTTCCAGGACAGGATCTGCCAGTCTCGGTCATAATTGACTCCGGAGCATGCAGCTGCTTCATTGATCTAACTTTTGCTGCTCACCACAGCATCCCTCTCCAACCGAAGTCTCAGGGACTTGCTGTCCACCTTGCTGATGGTTCCACCCTTAGCTCTGGTCCGATCACCCAGGAGACTATCCCACTGCTGGCTATCATGAGCACTCATCATCGGGAATTTCTTCGACTGGACGCCATATCTTCACCACTCTTCCCTATTATTCTGGGGATGCCCTGGTTGCAGGCCCATAACCCTAGCATTGATTGGATCTCTGGGGAAATCAAGTAACTTTCCAGTTATTGCCAACAGCACAGTTTGTACAGCACTCCTGTGAAATCCAATCAATTCCTGTGTCTGGACATTGACACTGAATCGCAGCAGGCGATTCCCGCTCCTTATCGGGACTTTTCTGATGTCTTTAGTAAAAAGGGGGCAGAGACCCTTCCGCCTCACAGGCCTTATGATTGTCCAATATAACTTTTGCCTGGATCTGAAGTTCCCTTTGGGAGAATCTTTCCCTTAACAGAGCAGGAGCTGGACACCCTCAAGATGTATATTGATGAGAATCTGAAGAGAGGTTTTATCCGTCCATCCACTTCGCCAGCCGGAGCCAGCATTTTCTTCGTTGAAAAGAAGGATCACTCTCTATGGCCTTGCATCGACTACAGAGAACTAAATAAAGTGACCATCAAGAATCGTTACCCTTTACCTCTCGTGCCAGAACTTTTTCAAAGACTGGGTTCAGCAAAAATCTTCACCAAACTTGACCTCTGTGGAGCCTATAACTTCGCATCAGAGAGGGAGATGAGTGGAAAACTGCCTTCCGTACCAGGTTCGGGCACTTTGAAATCTCGTCATGCCCTTTGGTCTGTGCAACGCACCAGCGACTTTTCAACACTTTGTTAATGACATCTTCCGTGACCTTCTGGACTTATACGTTATAGTATACCTAGATGACATTCTGATCTTTTCCTCCTCAGTCATTGAACATCGCAGGCATGTCCGGAATGTGTTAATCTGGCTCAGGCAGCATGGACTTTATGCCAAATTGGAAAAATGCGAGTTTGAACTCCAGTGCATTCAGTTCCTTGGCCTAATCATCTCTATCAATGGCATTAAGATGGATCCTCAAACGGTGGCAGCTATCCTGGACTGGCCCACTCCCTCTGATAAAAAAGGGGTCCAACGCTTCATCGGCTTCGCCAACTTTTACCGGAAGTTCATAAGGGGCTTTTCTGCAATAATTTCCCCATCACAGAACTGACCAAGGAAAGGAGCCGATTCTGTTGGTACCCTCAGGTGCAAGCCGCCTTTGAAAAGCTCAAGGAACTATTTACCTCCGCCTCTATTCTGAAACACCCAGACCCTGCCTTACCGTTTGTCCTTGAAGTGGATGCATCAGAGTTCGCAGTACTTTCTCAGCGGCAAGGTGCCAAAGCTCTCCTCCATCCAGTAGCCTTTTTCTCACGGAAGCTCTCCACTGCGGAGAAAAATTACGACGTAGGAGATCGGGAGCTCTTGGCCATTAAAGCCGCACTAGAAGAGTGGCGCTACCTATTGGAGGATGCCGCTCATCCCATTTTGGTCTACACAGACCACAAAAACCTAGAGTACCTGAGAACAGCCAAGAGATCGAGACCACGGCAGGCAAGGTGGGCCCTGTTCTTCTCTAGATTCCAGTTCCACATTACGTACAGGCCGGGTACCAAGAACATCAAACCGGATGCATTATCCTGCATGTTCCATGACTCTAGGGAATCCTTGCCTCCAGACACCATTCTCCCTGCTGGAAATTTTCTGCTACTTCAGGGGGATCTTATATCTCAAATTAAACAAGCCTCCAGGAGTTGGTCTTCTGCGGAAGTTAATGTAAGCATGCAAGACGGCCTGTTCCGATACAAGGACAAAATCATGGTCCCAGAGGATCTGAGGGTGGCAGTACTGGAACTCTGCCACGACCACAAGTTGGCTGGGCATTTTGGTATTTTGAAGACAACAGAGCTGGTACAACGTACCTTTTGGTGGCCTCAGCTGGCAAGCGATTGCAAGAGTTTTGTGGAATCACGCATCACCTGTGCTCGAAGCAAGAATAGCCGAGCGAAGGCCTGGGGCCTATTAAGACCCTTACCCGTTCCAGAAAGGCCATGGAAAATGATTTCGATGGATTTCATCGTAGAGCTCCCTCTGGCAGAAGGTTTCTCCACCATCTTCGTCATCGTAGAGAGACTGTCTAAAATAGCCCATTTCCTGCCCATGAAAGGTACACCTTCAGCTTTGGAAACAGCGAAGATCTTCATCAAGGAAATAGTGCGACTACATGGAGTGCCTTCAAGTATAGTATCGGATCGTGGTGTTCAGTTCACTTCCAGGTTTTGGAAGGCTCTCTGTAGTTCCCTTGAGATTGAATTGGCGTTCTCGTCTGCCTACCATCCCCAGACGAATGGGCAGACAGAGAGAACTAATCGGACGCTAGAACAATACCTCCGATGCTTTTCTGCCTTCTCACAGGATGATTGGGTCTCTCTTCTGCCTATTGCTGAGTTTGCCTACAACAACTCTGTGCACTCGGCCATTAAACAAACACCTTTTTTTGCAAACTACGGTTTTCACCCGTCCTTTCTGACAGGCTCCTTACCTGAATATGCGATTCCCGCAGTCTCCGAAACAATGAACTTCTTCATCACCAACAATAAGTTACTATGAGAAACCTTGGCTAAAACCCAGGAATGCAATAAAAGGATGTATGACAGGAAGAAGCGAGGAGAACTCATGTTAGAACCTGGCAACCAGGTTTGGCTGTCTACTGTTAACTTAAAGATGACTTGCCCCTTGAGGAAGTTGGGTCCCAAATTCATGGGTCCCTTTTCGGTCAAGAGGAAGATCAATGATGTGACCTATGAGCTTGACTTACCCAATACTCTGAAGAACCACCCGGTCTTCCACGTGTCCTTGCTTAAACCTGTTACTCCCAATTCCTTTTCGGGTCGTAATAATGGCCCGCCTGAACCCGTAATCATCAACAATGAGGAAGAATTTGAGGTGGAAGCAATCCTGGACTGCAGGAAGAGACACAACCAAGTCCAATACTTAATCAAGTGGAGGGGGTATGGACCAGAAGATAATTCTTGGGAACCGGAAAACAACCTGCACGCTGAAGAACTCTTAAGGGATTTTCAGAGTGCCCACATGGATAGACTGGCCCAGCTGGGCATCCGGAGGCTGCCCTTAAGGAGGGGGCACTATCAGAGAGGATCCCAGAGCAGGGTTAACGTCGGGCACTCAGGTGTGCGCCGCTTCGCGTCGGCCCACGCTGGCGCGCGCCCAGGCGCGCCGTTGTGCGGGCGCGTGCGCACAGTGTTTGGCACCAATCGCCCTATTTAGTGTGCTGGTGCACTGTACTCGGTGCTGTCCGATCTGCAGCTTCCTGTTCCCATACTTCCTGTTTGCCTGTCTGAAAGTTTGATCTCCCTGTGACCCAGCTTGTCTATTGGATCCTCCCCTGCTATCTGCCTGCATCTGACCCCGGCTTGCCTCTAACTTCGAATCTGCCTGCTCCCTTGTACTTTGCTGACCGCCTGCTGCCAACCCTGCCTGTGACCTGGACTTTGAATCTGCCTGCTCCCTTGTACTGTGCTGACCGCCTGCTGCCAACTCTGCCTGTGACCGGACCTGCCTACTCTGCTTCTGCTCTGCACCAGTTAACTGTGCTTCAGTACCTCCAATCCGCTTGCACCAGGATCTGGGGCCTTATCTCCACAAGTCACCCGCCAGGCTCTCATACCACTCTGCGCTCCCGTGCCTTCTGTTTGCTCTACCAGGGGCCGGGAACCAGATACGTAAGGGAGGCCTTCCCCTGCTATATCGGGTTCGTCAGTCAGGTACGTGAAAGTCTGACAGCCGCTCTCGGCGGCTTTCGGCCGATCTCGGTGGCTCTCGGCCACTCTCGGTGGCTTTTGGAACGGGCGGGGCTGACGGGGCCCGTGGGGCCCCCTATTGGCCGGGGCCCATGGGCTTGAGCCCCGTCAAGCCCAATGGAAAGTTCGGCCCTGCACACAACACCTGTTCATCCCCATGCTGGCAAATCATCCTTATTGTGATCACAGGTTCTCTTTTAATAGTCAGGGTAATTTTAAATACCTACTGACAGCAATTAAAAGGACCATATAGGATTTTTAATAATACTTATGAAATAATCAAGGCTGCAGGTTACATAATAAACACTTTTGCTCTAATTAGCACATTTGGAAGGGTCAGTGCTTCTAAACGGACATCTCTATAAAAGCTGAGCTTTTAAACTCCACTCACACTTTCCCTGTGATCCCAACGCACTTTAGAATTAAGTCTTTTGGTCGGTATAGTGATGTCATGGGACATTCTTGTGGCGCGATCCCTAGTGCTGCACTGATGGCGCTCATGTAATGATGTGTGAGTGCTGAGCCCAGGCTATATTGACATCCCCTTGAGCTAGCCTGAGTTCAAAGAAAGTGGATTGAATGAAGCTGCCCATTGTTCAACCCAGAAGACTAATAGCATCTGGTCCTGAAAAGAATTTACTGCAGGGGGAGGGAGGAGGTGAGCTCCGAATTGAGGGTTAGTATTGCTCCTAAAGCCTTTTTTTTAACTTTGGGCTTTTTTATTTTTTACACATGTGTAAAAATAGAGTTCTGCTTTAGGCCTCATTCACACGAGTGTACTTATCCATACACTCATGTAAAGGTGGATGAGTTATATAGTTACATACAGTAGCCAGGCTGAAAAAAGACACTAGTCCATCTACTTCAACCAATTAAAAAATAAAAGTTGAAGTTGGAGAGGTCGTATTCCTCTTTTAATGAGTGAAAGGTACAGAGGTTGCCTGTCTGAAAGATATAATTGAGGACTTGAATGCCAACCCTGCCAAATAGCAGGATTAATTGTTAGGTGAGGGTCGGGAGCATGGGGTTGGGATTAGAACAGGCCTCAAGAGTACGTGACTAGTTACCTTGACTAGTGTCAACCTATTTTCTTCGGTTGAGTAACAGCCAGGGAAAAGAAAAGTGCATTATTACAGGAACACGGAAGACTATTGTTTCAATTACAATTAGTTGGCTCTTGGTCACTATCTCATTATTATTCATTCTCCCGTAAATGTCCCAGCTGGTTGTTCTGTATATTTTTCATAGATTGTCATGTGTGCTTCATTTGCATGTATTTAATTAAAAAAAATGTATGATGGATGGCTGCTGATTGGTATCGGAAAATTCCAGTCAAAACTCTTGAGCAATGGCAATATTATTTTCCCATGTTCCTGGAACCAAGCCTTGCTTTCTGGCCAGGTACAATGGTATTTCATCTGCCTTGAGCGAGTCAGAGGTTCTGGTGTGCTGCTGTAGCAGCGGAAAGGACTGCCTCTAGGTAAGCCTGCTCTTAATTTATTTATTGCTATGTATGTCCCATAGGGGGAAACCCAGATAGTTTAGAGTTGGGGACCACAATTCACAGAGGAATCTTGATGTGGCAGTGTGACTTCCACATGTATTTGCAAATGTATGAAACGAAAACCTCTTTTAACCTAAAATGTTAAGTGCTTGAGTAGAATTTTTGGACTCGGCTGATCACAGATTGGGTAAAGGGCCAATTCCAGTGGGCCCTTTACCGTGTGATCAGCTGTCAGCCAATGACAGCTGATCACTGAAGCAAACAGAAGCTGGTTATCTTTTTTTTTTCTCTCACACTGCTGGTGTGAAGAAAAGAAGAAAGCCATTAACTGGCTTCTGTTAGAGGGACATCGGTCCCACACAGTGCACATCAGTACCGCTAATCAGTGCACATCAGTACCGCTAATCAGGGGGAACTTGGTGGAACTCAGTTCCACCACCTCTGGCTCAGACCCTTGGGGGGCTGCTCACCACAATTACTTGTAAACATAGAAGTCAGGTTTCTGTGTTTAAAAGTGTAACCCCCCTGAACTCTGCACTTTATATGTAATGCAATCCTGGTATTTAATGCCCCTTTAGGACCCTCCTACTGTTCGTGAAATTTGACTGACCACACCCACTATTTGATGTGATTTGGAGGGTGTGTGTAGGGGGAGGGGTTTTGGGGGGTCGTGGTTGAGTTCCAGCACCTATTGTTTGGGGAAAAAAGCCCTGCCCCTAATCCGTGCACATCGGTACCGCTAATCAGTGCCCACCAGTGACACCTATCAGTGTTACCTATCAGTGCCCATCAGTGCTGCCTCATTAGCACACATTAGTGAAGGAGAAAAATTACCTGTTTGCTAAATTTTATAACGAAATATGAAAAATGTTTTAATTTTTTTTTCAAAATTTTTAGTCTATTTTTTGTTTGTTTAGCAAAAAATAAAAAAACCAGTGGTAATTAAATACAACCAAAAGAAAGCTCTATTTGTGTGAAAAAAATAATAAAAGTTTCATATGAATACAGTGTTGCATGACCGTAAAAATGTCATTCAAAGTGTGACAGTGCTGAAAGCTGAAAATTGGCCTGAGCAGGAAGGGGGTATAAGTGCCCAGTAAGCAAGTGGTTAAAAAAAGAAATAGTTTTACCAAAGTTGTTGGAATAGACTCCCACAGAGTTTATAAAGTCTCTGTTCATCCTAAAACGTACACAGGATAGGTTGCTTTATATATAGGGGAACAGATGTTAGTTCGATGAGGCACGGTCAGGTGAGCAGCAATATTGATGGTGATCATGACAAGTTTGCTTGGAGATTCATCTTGAAGAATTCTTGTCAAATTTGTTTTGTGTTTTGATTTCAAATGCTGAGTTTCCCTCACGGGGCAGTACAACATTCCACAGGCATTCCTTTGACGTTCTTCTGCCATCACCTTTCCAGCATACTTCCTCCTTTTTTGGAGTAGGGGGCAGCCTGCCTCCATTGTTTTGACTGGGGCCCGTGTGTTTGTCAGCCATTTGACCGGCTTCTGTCACATGAGCATGCGGAAAACCAGCAGCCCAGCGGCTCCCGATCAGCGGGGCGGGGGGGTGAACAAAAAAAAATCTGGGTTGAATGAAAAAAACGACTACTACCACTGACTCCAAGCTAACTTGGCGTGTACCAGGCTTTACCCTGCGCAGGGACAATCATTCCCTAGGGAGCTCAGCAACCTCACAGATAAGAGGACACCATTGCAATTTACCTTCTCTTCCTATATTTCATACAATTATCTGTCAAACTAATACACCATAAAGAACTCTCCCACAGCCTCTGTCTCTTTTTCTTTTTTCTCCTTATCTTTGGAGGTACCCCAGTTATACAGCCATTCAAACGGCTGGAGCCTGTGAACCGGGAAGGAAGACCAAACGAAGATGGAAGCCCTGGAGGTTATCGTTTTAGGTCAAGTCTGTCATAATGTCCTAGAATTGATATTGACGTGCTAGCACATGTTGACATCATCCTGCAGGAGCAAAACGTTTTTTTTTCGTGATGTACTGCAGTTCTAGTTTTCAGGTCAAAACTTTAAGACCTCCCTTACTTTAGCCAACTTACAAATGATTAATGCTTTGGAAGCTGTGCAAAAAGAGAAGGGGCGGGCAAAGGACTAGTCACCAGACATTGCATAAATTTGCCATCATGGCTCTTGTGGGTTACTGACTAAGGTAGCAAATTTAGAGGACAGAACTAAGCCTCATAATTTACAAATTGTGGTAACTTTTTTTTTGTCTACCTCTAGACATCTGTGGCTTAAATCATCAAGAGAGCTGTAGGGGAATGGGGCTTCAGGGGATTTGAGAGTAATCAGAAGGCTTGTGATAGTTCACAAAACATGAAATCAGCTCCTCTTTCTTTTGTAGGGTGAACATAAACATAATAAAAACATAATCCTGCATGTAAAAGATCCAGTGCTGCTCCCAATAGCACATGCTTACATTAGTTTTAACCAGGGCTTTTTTTCTCAGAGAAAAGGTGCAGGAACTCCTCCTTTTCTCCACCCCTACCCACCTCCAAGCACCGTTTCTTGGTTCCACCCCCTACCCAGCTCCCATACTGCCCTTTTAGAGAATACAGAACCAAGTATTTTGTGCTGATCAGTAATTTGTATGGCGTGTGTTAATGATAACAGAAAAAGCAGTAAAATAGGTCCACTGTAGCCAGTAACAACAGAGCCCCCTCCAGCAACAATAGACCCCCCCCCCCCCAAAAAAACAATAGACCACAACAAACAGCTCCCCCCAGCAGCAACAACAGATCTACCAACAGCCAGCATCAATAGACTCTCCAGCAGCCAGCAACAATAGACTCATCCCTCAACAGTAGATCTCTCCCAGCAATAACTGACCCCCGAGCAATATAAGACCCAGCCCCAGCAACAATAGCTCCCCACCAGCAACAATAGACCCCCCCCTGCAAAAATAGATCCCCTCCATCTAGAATAGATCCCCTAGCAACCAGCATCAATAGACCATGCAGCACACCCCAGCACCCCTTACCATTTCACACAGTCAGTGCTGGAGGTGCCGGAACTGCGTTCCCCCATGTTCCTGCTGAAAAAAATCCCTGGTTTTTACTAAAATAATCACATGGCCAAGGGGCCAGACTTATAGCAAAAGATGCCACTATTCAGCTATGTCCTGGGAAACGGTATATAAATGTACGAAGGGAAATGGAAGGGGAATATGGGACTTTAAATAAAGCCGTGGTCTGGTAAGGCCACGTGCTTCCATCCCTATCAACATGGTACAAAAAAGGAGAGCAAGAGGATGGGACTGAAACATGTAGCAGCAACTGAGTATTAGGTGGACATGTAAAAAAGTGTTTATTGGTACAAAACACTGATATACACACATAATATAATCTATCTATCTATCTATATATATATATATATATTGTAATGTTTGGGGTATTTAGCTCAAGCGATAAATGCGTTTTTAGTGCAGTGAGTCCACCTCAGACAGGCATTATAGTTAAGGGCCTGGTAGCCCGCGTTTATTAAACCGAAAAAACAAAAAGCAAACAGGTCCATTCAGGATTCCCACGCAGGGGTTTAACTTCATTAAGCACTCCAAAAGTAAGGAAAACATACCAAGCCACCTGGCTCTCTTGTCAGCAGTTCCTCTGCTTGCTCTCAACAGATTTGCCAATTCTTTACAGCCCCCTGGACTCACTGGCTTCCTCAGTCTCCCCGACTCTCAAGGCTGGCCAGCCTTTCCCAGTCCCTGGGCAAAGAATCCCCTTTACATAGGCTGCAGACTCCCACAGGGCAGACCACTCTCCAGACACAGGTCTGTCTTCACACAGCAGTAGCAACAAGCTACACACACTCCACCTTCCTCCACCCTCTGCTCTCACTAGCCCCTCGTTATATGGGCTGTGTGCACCTGGGCACACAACCTGCTGGCTCTCCATAAGACATGGACACAGGGTTAGAGATCCCATCCCTTTTCCCAGTGACAGGGACTATTACATATCCCCCCCCTTTGTTTCGATCCGGAGGGAGGAACACCAGCACCCGTCATGGTTGGGACACCTCTGTGCTGGCTGTCAGCCACGTAGGCCCAACCTTTTTTTCGGGTGCGCTTCCAGGTACGTCCCACCCTGGATCTTAACAGGGTCCTACATTTCCCTATACTCCCCCCTTGTTTCGCACCGGAGGGAGGAACACATAAACCAGTCACTAAGAATGGGACACCTCTGTGCCAGCCATTCGCTGCGTAGGCCCATTTCTTTTTCCGGGTATGTTTCCACCAGCACTTCACCTTGAACCATGGGCTCCCACTAATCTCTCTATCCCTTCCACCTTCTGGCCACGGGATCCTCCTTTTCCCTCCCACAGACCTACTCTCCTGGGACTGTTGGGGACCCATTTCCATGAAATCTGTCAGGGACTGACCCCTCTCACTACCTGACGCAACACTAACCAACAACATCTGTTTATCAGGTTCACTAACCCCTGTGTGGTTACCCTTGGCAACCAAATCATCTGAGATCAACACCACATACTTCTGTTTAACCTCGATAGCAATGTTCCACAAGGGGTTATTTAATTCAATATCATCATCATCATCAAGACCTCTTGTCACCTGGTTTGCTAGGACAGGGTCTAGGGAGGGACCATCTACAGGCAAGCAGTTACTCCCTATGGGACATTCCCGCAGTTTCACATCGCTCCCGGTTGTCCAACACTCCAATAGCGACTGTCCTACCAACACACATTTTGCGCCACATTTTTCCACACCAATCTCTTTAACCATTTCTGTGTCCATTGGTACCTCAACCAATACCTCTGAGTTGTCCGACAGTGCTCTACAGTGCTTCTCATACACTTTTTCATTACAGTTACCAACACTGCCATTTCCTGTCAAAGTGTCTCCGGGTACCTCAAACTGCACCTCCCTGCGAGTGATGGATTGAATTCCCACTACTGCTGCGTCTTTTCCGGGCCCTTCCCTTTCACGAGGTCTAGCGGGTGAGACAGCACACGCGCCATGTACCAACCACTGCTCAGCTGCACCTCGGATCGCACCAGCAGGAATGCACCTCATCACACCAGCATACGGAGAGACTTCTACTATGTCTATCATTTCTGATTCCTTTAGCAGTTCCCCTGAACGCCTTCCGCACATAACTGTCGCTGGAAGCATTCTCGCAGAGAACTGCGAGACCACTTTCTGCAAAAGTAACCAACATTGCAGTAACCAATTTTTATCAACATTGCTTAACATCGCCTGTACCACGTGTCTCCACTGATTGGTACTACGCAGTACCAGGTCGCCCATCTGCGGTGGATACATGCAGGTATACAGCGGAAAGATTTTCACCAATTCCAACAACATCTCAGTTATTTCTAGACATGCCACATCTAAACACAGAACTCTAGGGACTTTTCCCTTACTAACGACGTGGAGGGGCTCATTTGCTAAGGCTTGAGAGGCTGAGACACTCAAAGAGACCTCCACCTCAGAGGCCACTGACAAAACTTGCGGCTCCCAATGAGCACCGCTAAATGCATGTGTCACACTCATTGTCTCATTTTCAGCAACACTGAGCCCTTCCAAGTCCCTATCCATTATCCCATCATCCTGGCACTCAACATGACTCATCTCTTTTGCTGTGGACAAAACTTCTGCTATATATGCGCCCTTTTCCGATCCTTCCGCCTGGAGGGGGTTAAGTTCTGCAACAGCCAACGCACCTGTGTCTACTGGCTTTGCAGCCTCTCCATTTGTCACAGCAGCAATAGTGTCCAGCTTACTATTACCTTCAGAAATTTCTTTCCACCACGCTATCACCTTAATGGCGAGACTATCCCAGTCTATCCTGTCTGTGCTCCAGTCATCAGCACTCTGTAGTACTGCTCCCTCTGCCCATGGAGACACAGGTGGACAGAGTGGTTTAGCAGCAGACAATCTGCACCAGTCACTGTCAACCACATCAGATTGTGATAATACATACTCCCTCATTTGAGCTATTTTCCCATTGTTTTCCACCTGAGCAGTATCAGAGCTGTCCTGGAGCCCCGCCGGCTCCAACACTGGGAATCCTCCTGAGATTTCCTGGGACAACTCTGCTGCACTACCTGTGGTTACCATGGGAGACACCAAACCATCAACATTGTCAGTAATACACTTTTCAACATCATCATTACTTTTGAATACATCACAATAAGTACATGTATCATCAGCCATAGACATAGCAGTGTTATAAGCTTTAACAGGCTGTTTTTGGTCAGAACACACAGCACCCCGTGTAACGCTCAGCACACCACCCTTCCTCTCCAAAGGCATTCTTTTGCCCACTAGGGCGGCTCCACAGTTGTCCTGGGAAACCATGTGCCTCACCACTGCGGGCTCCTGGGAGGTTTCCCTGGGCATCTCTGTAGCACCTGTCACTAGGGAACCTGGCACACAAACTGTATTGGTCACCCCTAGGTTACCACTTCCAGCACTCTGGTGGATTACACCAGGTACATACAGAGTCCAGTCTTTTTGAGTTCTTAACCTTGCTGCAGGTTGAGCTTCAACCTGTGTCTCCCCACTACTCGGGGTAGCAAACTGCAGCAAGTCCATTTTTACCACTTCTGCTGATCTCCCAGCCGGATATACTCCCACTTCACTGGGATCAGTCCCGCAAACTGCAACAGTCTTACCATAATCTGTAGCAGGTAACTCTGGCTTCATTTGAGTACGTTGTCTATCCTTTATCGCACTTTTACTGACTAACTCTCCCTGGTGGCCATGGGATGAAACTGCAGCAGCCACTTCTGACTCCTTAGCACCCCCTGCAGGCACAACAGGTACTTCCTCACTGTTGCCAGAGGTGACTGAAAATAGGTTTGCACAAAAATCTGGGCTTGCAGACAAAGACTTCTGCCCAGTAACCACATCTCCAGGCATGTTCCATAACCTGGGACAAGAAAAAATTTCATGCCCCAGTTGACCACATTCCAGGCATGGTACATTTTTACACATATCTTTAATGGGATGCCGCTCCACATCTCCACTGTATCTCCTCCTTCCGGTTAACACCCGATCCCTTGTTGCTAAGGGAGATGGCACTCTTCCAGCTGTACTTTGCTGACTCTCCCAAAAACAGCGACTTTGCGCTCCTTGAAGCATTGTTGCTTTAAACATGCCACGATCCTCTGTCGGCAATACGTTTCTCGCGTAGTCCACAGACTTGACATCACTGCCGTTGCTACGGGCAACCACATACTTGTCAAACTTCTGATAAGCCTTTTGGACACTCCTGGGACTTAAATCAGGCTTTCTAAACATTGTTGCAGACCTCTGTCTGGCCGTGTCGCCTTGTATTGGAGACTGAGACAAAGGGCACTTGGAGATAACATGCCCCCACTCTCTGCACCGAAAACAGCGCTCTTGCTTCAGAGCCTTGACAGGGCTTCCCAAATTGCATCCTCTTGTAAGCTTGGGACTTTGCACCTTAATAGCTGGCCTGCTTGCACCAGCGTTGCCAGGGGCAACAGCATGCACTTCCCCTTTAAGTGTAGCAAAAAACAGTCTGCAATATTCTCCGGCAGGCTCAAACTCTTGCTTCATCTCTGCAGTCACTCCACCACACTTTTGCGCTTTCCAGCAAAAAATGAAGCACTGTTACTTTAAAGCAAGTTGCTTTTCACTTCATGCAAGCTTTCCTCACCTGCACAGTGCACACACAGATTGTGCTGTCTCATGCACACAAACACAGTTCATCAATTTAACTTCTGCGCAATGCAGTTTGCCTGGCTGCCACACACCGCTAGCAGCAATTCCTGAAATGACTCACTACTGGCGCAGAGACCCGGACTTCACCGTCTGTCTGCCCGCATTCGAACACCACTTGTAATGTTTGGGGTATTTAGCTCAAGCGATAAATGCGTTTTTAGTGCAGTGAGTCCACCTCAGACAGGCATTATAGTTAAGGGCCTGGTAGCCCGCGTTTATTAAACCGAAAAAACAAAAAGCAAACAGGTCCATTCAGGATTCCCACGCAGGGGTTTAACTTCATTAAGCACTCCAAAAGTAAGGAAAACATACCAAGCCACCTGGCTCTCTTGTCAGCAGTTCCTCTGCTTGCTCTCAACAGATTTGCCAATTCTTTACAGCCCCCTGGACTCACTGGCTTCCTCAGTCTCCCCGACTCTCAAGGCTGGCCAGCCTTTCCCAGTCCCTGGGCAAAGAATCCCCTTTACATAGGCTGCAGACTCCCACAGGGCAGACCACTCTCCAGACACAGGTCTGTCTTCACACAGCAGTAGCAACAAGCTACACACACTCCACCTTCCTCCACCCTCTGCTCTCACTAGCCCCTCGTTATATGGGCTGTGTGCACCTGGGCACACAACCTGCTGGCTCTCCATAAGACATGGACACAGGGTTAGAGATCCCATCCCTTTTCCCAGTGACAGGGACTATTACAATATATATATATATATATATATATTATATATGTATTTCAGTGTTTTGTACCAATAAATACTTTTTTACATGTCCACCCCATACTCAGTTGCTGTTACGTGTTTCATTCAAAGTCCCACCCTCTTGCCCTCCCTTTATACCACCGAAATAAACTGTGCTGCTTCTCCTTTCACTGTCCAGTCACAGGTTGGGGGTGGGTCCCAGATGACCTGAGATCAGAGAAAAAGGTTGAATGATGCTGCCCATCACACTGAGGACATCTAGTGGAAGAAAAGAGTACTGCTGGGGAAATCTCTCGGTTACATGTGAATATTGTATGCCTCCCACCTTTTTGAGATGGGAACGAGAGACACCTACAGTGCCTTTGAAAAAGTATTCATACCCCTTGAAATTTTCCACATTTTATCATGTTTTATCAACCAAAAATGTAAATGTATTTTATTGGGATTTTATGTGATAGACCAGCACAAAGTGACACATAACTGTGAAGTGGAAGGAAAATGATAAATGGTTTTCAAAATGTTTTACAAATAAATATGTGAAAAGTGTGGTGTGCATTTGCATTCAGCCCCCCTGAGTCAATACTTTGTAGAATCACTTTCACTACAATTACAGCTGGAAGTCTTTTTGGGGATGTCTCTACCAGCTTTGCACATCTAGAGAGTGACATTTTTGCCCAATTTTCTTTCTAAAATAGCTCATGATCTGTCAGATTGGATGGAGAGCGTCTGTGAACAGCAATTTTCAAGTCTTCCCACAGATTCTCAATTGGATTTAGGTCTGGACTTTGACTGGGCCATTCTAACACATGAATATGCTTTGATCTAAACCATTCCATTGTAGCTCTGGCTGTATGTTTAGGGTCCTTGTCCTGCTGGAAGGTGAACCTCTGCCCCAGTCTCAAGTCTTTTGCAAACTCTAACAGGTTTTCTTCTAAGATTGCCCTGTATTTGGCTCCATCCATCTTCCCATCAACTCTGACCAGCTTCCCTGGCCCTGCTGAAGAAAAGCATCCCCATAACATGATGCTGCCACCACCATGTTTCACAGTGAGGATGGTGTGTTCAGGGAGATGTGCAGTGTTAGTTTTCGGCCACACATAGCATTTTGCTTTTAGGCCAAAAAGTTTAATTTTGGTCTCATCTGACCAAAGCACCTTCTTCCACATGTTTGCTGTGTCCCCCACATGGCTTCTCGCAAACTGCAAACAGGAATTCTTATGGCTTTCTTTCAACAATGGCTTTCTATTTGCCACACTTCCATAAAGGCCAGATTTGTGGTGTGCACGACTAATAGTTGTCTTGTAGACAGATTCTCCCACCTGAGCTGTGGATCTCTGCAGCTCCCCCAGAGTTACCATGGGACTCTTGGCTGCTTCTCTGATGATCGCTCTCCTTGCTCAGCCTGTCAGTTTAGGTGGACAGCCATGTCTTGGTAGGTTTGCAGTTGTACCATGCTCTTTCTATTTTCGGATGATGGATTGAACAGTGCTCCGTGAGATGTCCAAAGCTTGGGATATTTTTTTTTAAACCTAACCCTGCTTTAAACTTCTCCACAACTTTATCTCTGACCTGGCTGGTGTGTTCCTTGGCCTTCACGATGCTGTTTGTTCACTAAGGTTCTCTAACAAACCTCTGAGGGCTTCACAGAACAGCTGTTTTTATACTGAGATTAAATTACACACAGGTGGACTCTATTTACTAATTAGGTGACTTCTGAAGGCAATTGGTTCCACTTTGTTAGGGGTACCAGAGTAAAGGGGGCTGAATACAAATGCACCCAACACTTTTCAGGTATTTATTTGTCCCTCATTTTGAAAACCATTTATCATTTTCCTTCTACTTCACAGTTATGTGCACCACTTTGTGTTGGTCTATCACATAAAATCCCAATAAAATACATTTTACGGTTTTGGTTGTAACATGATAAAATGTGGAAAATGTCAAGGGGTATGAATACTTTTTAAGGCACTGTATTAGCAAAAGTATGTAGGCATAGTTAAACCCACAAGTTCTTTTTTATCGCCACTATTCTTTTATACTGGTTTTTGAAATTTACAAATGCAGCATTTTAGAAATTGGATGAAAGGTTTAGCACTGTAAAACACTTTTTGAAAGATAAAAAGTCCATCTTATATACAACTATATAGATCAGACCAAAATGAGGGACAAATAGGGAGGAAAGAGGGACAGAGGGACTTTGTTCAATATCAGGGATAGTCCCTCAAAATCAGGGACAGTTGGGAGGTATGAATTATTGTAGCAATAGCTGGTTTTGTTGTTTTATCTTTTGATGCACTATTCATTTTTATCTTTTTGGATGGAGTTTTGTTTTAATATATAAGCAGAGTCGCACTTTACCAGTAGAAGGAATTACCTATTTGACAGCTTAATTTTCTGGTGCTTCTACAGTCTTGGCTGTGATATGTCATGCAAAGATCTGCTTATACTAAGAGGGCAGAGGCACCATAAATGCGGGTTATCCTGGTTTTGTGGTAAGGTGGGAACAGCCACCATTTCATCATCATATAGAAGGAAAGACACATGAGTGATATGAATCCTACATCTCTACTACTACCACTGACTCCAAGCTAAAACAAAGGCTTCTATTTATTTGTTAAAACTGTAGTTAAAGTATAATTAAAGACAAAACTTTTTTTTCAGTTTTGGATAGAGTGGAGAGGGATCAGAACACCTGCCAGGTTTTTATTGCTGTCTGTGTGCCCGTGTTATGGAGATTCACCCTCTTTATTTATCCTGTGTACTGTTAAAACTGAGAGTCTCACATTTTTGGTTGTCACCAAAACAGGAATAAGGGGGAAATTTTCCAATGGGCAGGGCTGTTGTAAAGCAGGGGCACCATTGGGCACTGCCCAGGGGCCCCAGGTGCATGGGGGCGGCCCAATGATAATCTTGCATTACATCATACTTGCCAACTGTCCCGGATCTGTTGGGATAGTCATGCTTTTTACTAAACTTTCCTGGGATGGCCAGTGTTCTACAACCTGAACTTTACCCTCCTGATCCCAGTATCTTGCCCCCCCCCCTTGTGCATTTTGTGTTGATTTAGTCTATGATTTATGACATGTCTTCTTATATATTTGTTAGTACTTTCAGTAAGATCAATTTTCAACTATTTATACTTAAATTCTTGAGAGTAGGTGCATACATTTGGGTCAGCCTGGTAGGGGCCCAATGGCATTACATTACCTAGGGGCCCATGATGCTATTAGGATGGCCCTGCTTATGGAGGAACACTAGTTCTGGTGACAACAGGGCATCCCTCACTTTAGAGGGATTTCCTCTCACTTCCTGTTTTGGCTATGGTTTGAAAAGTAAATGGAAATCTCCCCAAAGGGACCCAAAGGGGAAAAAAGTGACAGTTACAACCCTCCCTTATTTTATGCAAAATAAAAACAAAGTTTTGCCTTATTTCTAATTTATTTGGGTTTATTTACCCCCTTGAGCTCCGGAGGGTTTTCTACTTTAACTGGCAATTGCACAGAACGCTATATACAAATTAAATTTGTATCATTTTTTTCACACAAATAGAGCTCTCTTTTGGTGGCATTTGATCATGTTTTTTAATTTTTTGTGATGTAAACGAAAAAAGACTGAAAATTTTGAAAAAGAAAATATTTGATACTTTCTGTTATAAAACATGTCCAATAAAAAGATCAAATTTCTTTAAAAATTTCGGCCAAAATGTATTCTGCTACATGTCTTTGCTAAAGAAAAAAAAAAAATCCCAATAAGTGTATATTAACTGGTTTGTGCAAAAGTTATAGCATCTACAAACTATGGTATATATGCTGGAATTTACGCAGTTATGACACTATAATGGGAACGGTGTGATCAGCAACTTATAGTGGGACTGTGATAGTGTGGCGGCAATCTGGTGCTAAAGCAAAAGGAAAAAATCGTCCGCACGCCACCATTGAACTGAAGCAGATAAAATCCTTTATTATCACCGTAGCCAGACAACAGAACAGGGCCAAATGTTATGCCTTTCATTTGGAGATCTCGTGCTTAGTCATAACAATGGAGATATCTAAGACCCAGCTATCTAAGTGCACGCCCCATGGAAATGCATCTGCAACAGATTGAGTGTCTGACTATCTCCTACCAAACATATGGACACAATTATTTAATTAAATTTATTTAATTAGCATATACAAACTTAACCAAAGAGAGGAAAGGGAAAGAAAAATCATAGGAAAGACAAGTGCCATAAAGAAAAAACATTTGTATGATGGTAAATATAAATGCAGACAATATATCAAAAATATATAAGAAAAAAAAAGTACATTGTGACTCTATCAAAGATTACCGTATATGTGTGTGTGTGTGTGTGTATATATATATATATATACTATATTACCAAAAGTATTGGGATGCCTGCCTTTACATACGCATGAACTTTAATGACATCCCAGTTTTAAGCCTTGTACACACGATACGGTTGTTGGACAACCGAGCGTCTGATTTTTGTTAAAAGGGAGTGTGCCAGGATCTTGTCTTGCATACTAACGTTACATACTAACTAAACAAATTGTCGTGCCACAAACACGAACGTAGTGACGTACTACAAGGAATTTCAGCTCTTGAGCATCACCCTTTGGGCCCCTTCTGCTAATTTCGTGTTTGGCGAGCATTGATTCCGAGCATGTGTGTTTGTACTTTCGACTTTTGTGTGACGGATTTGTGTACTGACCATCCGAAAATCAGACGTGGAGCTGTCGTTTGACAAAAATTTACTAGCCTGTCATCCAACATTTATTTGTTGGCCGAAAATTGGAAAACAATTGTTGAAAGGAGCGTACTAACGGTAAGAACTTCGGACAACAGCCTGTCAAATCACAATCCCCTTCTTAGTCCGTAGAGTTCAATATTGAGTTGGCCCACCCTTTGCAGCTAAAACAGCTTCAACTCCTTTGGGAAGGCTGTCCACAAGGTTTAGGAATGTGTCTATGGATATGTTTGACCATTCTTCCAGAAGAGCATTTGTGAAGACAGGTACTGATGTTGGTATTATAGTGTATATGTAAGCAAACCACCACACACAAAAGCATAATTGATAGAGAAGAAAGGAATATGGTATCGATTAATCCCAATATTTTTTTTCTCCTAAATCTCTTTATTAGTTTTCTTTTTTTTTTCCCCATACAAAATATACATTTCACAACTTACATTTATCTGCTCTCTTCGGAGCTTCCATAAAATTCCACTAACATTTATTTAATCCAACACAAATAACCTTTATACATTAATTTCTCCCCCTTTATTCTATGGTGTGGTTTATCCTCTCTTCATACCCTGTTTATCCTGAAGCCGTCATGGGATTCTCTATCCAACTTGCCCTCACTCTTACATATTTCTCCCCATATCCTCTATTACAATATGTCTCCCTATACAATGGCAAGTTACTATTCACTAAATTTTTCCAATGTACCAGCGAGGGAGCTTCCACCTTCCTCCAACTTAACACTATTGTCTTTCTTGCATAGAATAGTAGTAGGCCCACGTGTATTCTCTTTCCTGTAGAGGTAATATTCTTCGCATGTCTGCGCATCTCCAACAATTTTGGGGATTTAATGGGGAGATCTTATATAGCTTATATGGTGTATAGTAACTCCTATGTGTTATTTTAAATTGTATTGGTTTGTCTTGGAGTGATACTAATATCTGGAATGGGAACCTTCATATCTCCTCCCAATTCTCTTCTACTAAATTTGAGACATCTCTTTTCCAACTTTCACAATATTTGCTTATTTCGGACAATGTAGTCCTTGATAAGTAAGTATACAGATTTGAAACTGACTTCTTTTCACTTCTTTTCCTTACCGTTTGCTCTAAACCCAGTTACATTAATTGTGGGGTACCCTCAGGGAAGTGAGCTAATAAAGCATGGACAAGCTGCATTATATTCCAACATTGCCTCATTTATGCAAATGAGGCAGATTTTTCCCCGTGTATTACTTGTGATAGCTTTTTAACCCCAAATATGGTCCTGGATCTTGAATAGAGTCTAGATATGGCAACTCGGGATTTCTCCATAATGGGGTATTTGGGGATAGATTCGTTTTCGAGTGTCCCTCTTTTACTACGGCAGCTCTCCATATTTTTATTGTTGTTGTCATTGAGGGGGTCAAATCCCGCCTGGATTTTAGCCCCCTGTATAGCAATCCCTGAAGTGCCTCCACCGATTGGACCACTGCTGCTTCCAACATTGTACCACAGACTGCTATCACACACTTTGCTGTGTTGAACGGACTCTTCTGTGGAACTCATTCACAGGAGGACATTGACGGTGCCTGGCGGGTGCTGTGCTGCTTTAAGGACGCTTTATGGTGCGCCAGAAAGCGCCTCATCCACCAGCGGGAGAGGATGTCCATCGAGGACTGCCGCAGACTGGTTCACAGTCTGCTCAGAGACTATCACTTGATGGACTTCAAGGAGGAAGAGGAGGTCTGAAGATTTCCCCATCCCCCCCCCCTCCCACCCGTGTATCCTTTGGCAGTTCAAATAAAGCTTCGGGCCTGTGAACTCTTTACTCCCTCCCCTACCCCACCTTCTCCACCCCCCCCATCACACCCGTTGCCAATTTGAATGTTATTTGACTGTATAACTGGACTTTTTGCGAAATGTTTTTTTTTTAAGTACTGCTTTCAGGGTAATGCGGCGTCATGCATGATGTGATGTTTCGGGGTATTACTACTCTGCACAACACATTAGGCATCATACCGCAGGATGAATGTAATTTATTTGTATGCTTGGCAATGTATTGTTATGTAGTGTATTTATGCGCTGCGTCGCAGTACAGAATGTACCCTGTTTAAGTATTTATTTTTTGTATATTTTCTTGCAAAATAAAGTATACATTTTCAATCAAAAAATCTGTTCTTATCAGTTTAATATCTGATACGTCCCCTATCTGGGGACCATATATTAAATGGATTTTTAGAACAGGGAGATGGAAGAAGAGCTTGCTAAAAAAACAAAACAAAAAGGACTGCTGCTTCCAACATTGTGTGAGTCAAGCACATCAGGGTTCAGCCATCGCCCCACCATCACTAACTGTGTAGCTAAATAGTACTTATAAAGGTCTGGGAAAGCCAATCCCCCCTGTGCTACCGGTCGCATAAGAGAGCTTAATTTAATTCTAGCTGGTTTGTTTGCCCATATAAAGACAGAAAACATACCATGCAGCTGTGTAAAAAAACTTTTGGGCAGCCATTGTGGAGAATTTCTAAACAAATATAGAAATTTAGGAAGAATCTTCATCTTTATTAAATTTATATGTCCTAATAGCGACAGGGGCAGCATTTCCCATACTTTTAATTTCTTCCTAAATTCCTGTATTACTGGATCCAAGTTCAACATTCGAAAATCTTCAGCCTGTCAAGATATTATTATGCCAAGGTATTTCAATTCCGTTACCCATTTTAATGGGGAGTTTGGAGCCGCTGTATCTTGTGCTCCTTGGTCAATGGGAAATAATATAGACTTACCCCAATTTACTTTAAGCCCTGTAAATAATGAAAAATTATCTAGTAATTCTAAGACTCCTTCCAGAGATGGACCTGCATCTCTCAAAAATAACAGCATATCATCGGCATACAGGGCTACTCTCTCTTCCAGCCCCCCCACTCAGAGTCCTTGAATATTTGGCAAAGTCCTAAGAGCCTCTGCCACTGGCTCTATTGCTATCGCGAAGAGTGCCAGAGAGAGAGAGGGCAGCCCTGCCTCGTGCCTCTATATAGCTGGAAAAACGATGATAGCTTTCCTCCCAGTTTAAACGCTGACATGGGTTTCCTATATATTATTTGTACTCATTTAATGAATACTAATGGGAATCCCATCCTTCTAAGTATTTCACATAAGAAAGGCCATTCAATTGTATCGAAGGCCTTCTCTATGTCTAGGAAGGCCACTGTCATAGATCCTGAGTATGTGATGAGTATGTATATTTGTATATAACCTACATAGATTATCATCTGTTGTTCTCTGTGGCATGAATCCTGTCTGGTCTGAATCTATAATATTTCTAAGCAGGGGTTGTAATCTTAGTGTTAATATTTTTGTCAATATTTTAAAATCTATATTTAATAGTGCTATTGGCCTATATGAGGAACATCATTTTGGATCCTTCATTTCTTTATATATTAAAGTTTTATATGTGCCTCTCTCATTGAGTCTGGAAGGGCCCCTTTCAATAACCCACTTGTAAATACTTCTGCGAGTTTTGGGGCTATTAAAGCTCCATATTTTTTATAGAATTCTACAGGAATTCTGTCTGGACCTGGTGCCTTTTCCCCTGAAAATGTATGTATCATTTTCATGATCTCCTCGCTTGTAATTGGGAAGACCAATGCCGCCCTCTCCCTGTCCGACAACCACCCAAGGGCTACCCGGTCCAAAAGGTCCGCCATAATCCCCGGGCGGAAGTTGGAGGGGAGAGAAGAGGCATGTAACAAACTACAATACTCTCTGAAGGTCTCCAATATCTCCTCACGTTCTTTCACTCTCTGTCCTTTTAAAGTCTCAATTTCTGATATAGTTGTAGCTTGATATTCTTGTTGTGCTAATCTCGCCAAAAACCTCCCACTTTTATCCCCTTGCTCAAAATTTTTTTGTCTATTTCTGTATAATTCTAGCCTTGTTATTTCCTCCATATGCAGATGTAAATCTCTTTGTGGGGCCATCATTAGATCGAAATTAGTACCAATAGAATCTTGACCATGTTTTTCCTTCCGAAATTCTGTCTGCATTTGCAGCTCCTGCATCCTAGCCTTCTGTTTTTTATTAACCGCTGAAATATTTGAGATATATTGTCCTCGCAGATACGCTTTGAATGCATCCCAAACGATTTCCACCAAGGACGATCCCGCATTATCATCCCATTATTCCGTTAATATGGATGTAATTTTTTACGCTATTTCTGGGTATAACACCCACTGCGGAGTTAATCTCCACAGTGATGCATGCCTCGGAGTAGGGATACGTATCGACAAAAATAACGGAGAATGATCTGAAAGGCCACTCGGTAGATATGCAGCCTCCACATTGTCTGCTAACATTGCGGGATCGGCAAATGCTAGGTCTATTCTGGACGCCGTTTTATAGCAGGTAGAGAAGCAGGAGTCAATTCTTTTTTCTGGGTTCCTCCATCTCCAAATCTCTGTTACCCCTATCGCCTAGGGAGGTTTTGGATAGACCAAAAGCTCCCTAGGAGGGATAGGACCAAATTAATATCTCCAATAAGCAGTAACTTTGCTGGAAGATACTGAATCATTTTTTGCATTATCTCATTCATAACTTCCACAGAAAACGGGGGTGGAATATATACTGCTACTGTAATATACCTCTGTTGTCCAATTGTATATAGCCATATATATCCAAGCTTTTTTTAATGTTATTAGTTTTTTTCCCATTAGATGTGTCTCCTGAAGTATAATCAACTGGGGACTATATTTTCTTATATATTGAAACATTAGTGCTTGTTTGATCTTCAAATTTAATACTCGACCACTCCAGGATAGTACCGAATAGCAGTTATCTTTTTTACCTGACATTATACCAAAAGTCTGGGAGGGATATGTTCCTCCACCATGTCTTATGCCCCCTGGTGTTTACAAGAAGCATCCATAGGGTCCTTAAACCACACCATTGTTGCACCAATACATACTCCCCCCTTACACTCACTTCACCTCCTTCCTTCCATCCGACCCTATCCCTCTCCACTCCCTTCTCTAGTGTGCAGCCCCATCCATTCATGAATGGGAGTGGGGAGGAACTTCTCCTATCCCCTTTTTACTGACCGTAGTATCTATTCTTTACTCAGTACCCAACATAACCCAACTCAATCCAAAAAAAAAAAAGAATCTGATATCCATCATACCTCAGCTTAACCCCACCACAACAAACACCGTGTAAGGCTGGATTCACACCTATGCAGTTTTAGTGCTTTTTGCATTTTGCAGATTTGCACTAGAGTCCATTTAACATTGTCTCCTATGGAACACGTTCTGTAGTGCAAATCTGCAAAATGCAAAAAGCACTAAAAATGCATAGGTGTGAATCCAGCCTAACCGTGTATTCCCCCGTGTCATTTCATCATACCGTCTTATCATATCAAACTAAAAAAAAAAAAAACATTATTCCCTCCTCTTCCCTTCACCCTCCCTCCCCCCTTCCCCTGTGCTGCTATATCACTCACTTCATTATTTAATATGTGTCCTCGCAAAAAAAAATAAAAAATTTAATTGTTAATTAACTGAAAACTGTATATTCCCACGTGTAATTTCATCATATAGACCTCTAAAGACCACATTATTTTCCCCTCTCTTTTTCTCCCCTCCTTCCCTCTTTCCCCTCTCCCCATGTGCTGTCATATCACTAATTTCTTATTACTTCATTATTCCATATATATCTTCACATCCCCCACAAAAAAAAAAAAAAAAAAAAAAAAAAGAAGCGTCCTCTTCAATTTGCTAAAAGTGTTGAAAAAAAAGAAAAGAAGAAAAAAATTGAAACAAATTTATCAAATTGCGATTTTCTAGTGTCCAACCACTCTGCCACAGCAGCTGGTGTTTCAAAAAAACATGTGTGTGTCCCATCAATTACCCTTAATTTGCTGGGATATAGAAGGCTGAATTTTAACCCCTTCTCTCTGAGTCTTCACCATGCTTCAGTATAAGCTCTTCTTTGCTGTTGTATCTCCGGGGGGTAATCTGGGAAAAATAATAACTTAATGTTTTCATATGGTATGTCCACCTTTATCCTAGTTGCTGATAGAATTTGATCCCGATCTCTATATAGTTTAATAAACGCATCAGAAACGGACAGGGAGGTACCCCTGGTTTTGGGAGATGGAAAGAAATCCTATGTGCTCTCTCTATTGCAAATTTTGGAGACCTATTTATAAGGCCAAGGATGTCTGTCAATAATTTTTCTGAAAAATCCACTGGATTATCTCCTTACGCCCGTTCTGGTAAACCCACAATCCGAATATTATTTCTTCTCAAACGGCTTTCTGTGCCAATTGCTCTGTCCTGTAATGCCATTATTTGTTTTTTCATTATATGCCATTCTCTATTGTCCGTTTTTAATTCATCTTCTACCTTTGCCACCCGGTGTTTCCATTTCTGACATCCTTTGCTGTATTCTGTCAAACTCATGTTTTATTAAACTGACATCAGCTGCTAGGGCATCAATTTTTATTATAAGAGCCTCGCTGCTTATCTTAATAGCATTCATAATATCTTTACCAAACGGTGCCCGCTCTATCTCTGATTCCTCTATCGCAGTCTGAGTCTCTGCTGATACTCCTATTTGTGGATATTTTATTGGGGATTTTGTTGTTGACTTCCCTGTTGTCTTTCCTGCTGCTGATGTAGGAGAGGAACATGGAGTAACGCTCTGTGCTTTTGTACGCGGTTTACCTGGCGCCATTTCCAATACACCGACAAGGCATCCAACTGAAAAGCTTAGAAGTCCCTTACCACTCAAATAACAATGTCCCCGTCCTACCTCCCTGGGTTCTCTCCTTTTTTGCAATGTCTATACAGGCATACCCCACTTTTAAGTACCCAATGGGGTTTATCTACTAAAGCTGGAAAGTGCAAAATCAGGCTCACTTCTGCATAGAAACCAATGAGCTTCTAACCTCGGCTTGTTCAATTAAGCTTTGGCAATAAAACCTAGAAGCTCATTGGTTTCTATGCAGAAGTGAGCCTGATTTTGCACTTTCCAGCTTTAGTAAATAAACACCATTGTGCACTTAAAAGTGGGGTATGCCTGTACAGTGTTTATATGATATTTGCCTCTCTGTTCACATAGACAAGTTGCAGTTTGTTTGTTATCTGCTATCACTGTAGCATAAGGAGTCTTAACACCATAGCTGTGGGCTTGGCGCTGTTTCTCCAATTTCTCCCAGGGGCGGGGATCGTCTGCCCATCTGCCTGTCTAGTGCAGCTGATGTATGAGACCTCCAGCCCATCAGAAGCGCAGGAATAGGCGAAATGCCTGAGCATCTGCCGTCTCCTCCCACCACTCCACCGCTCGGCCACCTCACTACCACCGTCCGAGGATCCACTCCATCCCCACCGCTCTCCCCCTCAGTCCGCCTGGCTGGCGTTTCAACTGGGGGATCAGCCGGGGACCAGCTAAGGTCGGCGTCTCCCCCCCCGCTGGAAGCAGCACTTGAGCAGAGCCCGCCCACCATGTCACACGTCACACGTCCTCACATGTCCATCAGTGATCAATCCGAATATTGATAGTAAAAATAATAAACAATTTTATGCTAGCTGGATGAGAGGTCCACTAACTGACACTGACATCAATAGTGACCCTAATACAGTGTTTAGTGCTACTAATATAATATGTCACTGTACTAATGAGGCTGGGAAGGGGTTAACATCTAGGGGTAATCAAAGGGTTAACCATGTGCCTAACAATGTGTAATATGCGCTGCTTTTACTTTACTATCTATCTGTTTTTTCCCTATCGCTGTAGTTCAGTGTTTTTATAAACACAGAATTCTTTGTGTGATTGGTCAAAATCATTCCCTGGAATCAGCTGCCAAACTTGGGCTGTGTCCAATCACAGTGTGCGCATGTGTGCCCCCAAACCCGGAAGAAAGGCTGCAACGTACATGTGCGTCTCCTGGCCTGGAGCTGCCACCCTGCTCGCACTACAACTACTGGACGGTGGCAAGTAGTTAAAATGGTACTGCCTTTTCTCCCCCCCCCCCCCAAAATAGTATATATACAAGGGAGATTTAATACATTATATCTAAACCTAGGAAAAAATTATAATATATTGCAGTTTACCTGTCTTTAGTTGTGTGAGCACACTGGATTTCAGGCAGGATCAATAAGTATGTACTTTTTTCCTCTTACCGCACATATAAAAAAACACTTATGCTGCGTACACATGACCAGACTTTCCGGCAGAATAAATCTGGCGGTTTTTTCAAGGGAGTTCCGCTGAAATGGACTTGCCTACACACGATCACACCCGATCGTTTAGAACGTAATGACGTACGACGGGACTAGAAAAGGGAAGTTCAATAGCCAGTAGCCAATAGCTGCCCTTGCGTCGTTTTTGGTTCGTCGGAATAGCATACAGACGAACGGTTTTCTCGATAGGAATTGATTCCATCGGAAAGATTTAAAACATGTTCTATTTCTAGGTCCGTCAGAATTTTCTAAAGAAAAAGTCTGATGAAGCCTACACACGATCGGAATGTCCAGTGGAATGATTCCGTCTGACCTTTTCTGCCGGAAAGTCCGGTTGTGTGTACGTGGCATAAGACGCTTTTCAGGCATTTTAGTGCTAAAAATAGCGCCTGAAAAGCGCCTCTTAAGCCCCCCTGGGGCGGTGCGCTTGCAGGACCGAAAAAAAAATCCTGCAAGCAGCGTCTTTGGGGGCGGTGCTGGAGCAGTGTATAAGCACCCCACTAGCGGCCGAAAAGCGCTGCTATAACAGCGGTAAAGTGCCGCTAAAACTAGCGGCGCTTTACCGCTAACACACCCCCCCCCCTGCCCCAGTGTGAAAGTAGCCTTAATCTGTTGAAAAGAATACATGAACATTGAACATTCCTAATCACAGAGGTCAAGTAAGCCCACGAGCAGGTTAAATGCATTAGGGGGGCGTAGTTCTGGGAGGAGATGAAGCTGAAGCCTTTCTAATATACTAGAAACTGGGTTGGCTGTCCAATGTGCACTTCTATTTCTTTTCTACAGATCGGCACCTAGGTGATCAGCTGTCCCCGCCGGGAAAAGACAGTGAATATTACAGCCACTAGCGATAATAGCTGGTAAATCTACCATGCTGGTTGTACTCAAATTGATCGATCAACTTGGTACATTCAGCCTGCCCATACATGGACCGAGATTCGAACCGCACATGGCCTGCCTTAGTAAAAAGCACACACACCTCCATCCTGCAAACACGGTAAAAAATGACCTTTACAATCACTTTAAAGGGGAAGTCCAGCTAAAGCTCGTTTGGCTGTACTTCTCCTATGGATCACAGGAGTGTAGTTCGTTTTGCACTCCTGTGACCCATTTTCAGCAGAGAGCGGGCTGAAGTCCGCTCTCTGCTGATGTCACAGATGTCAGTCCAGGCGCCGCGTCATCATGACAATAAAGTCTGAATATGCCAGGTGCCTGGACTGACACCCTGCTCAAGCTCTCAGCGGGCCGCTAAGAACCTGAGCTGGCCACCCCCGCCCCTTCACAGCTCAGCACTCCTATGAGCGAGGAGGGGGAAGAGCAGAGAGCTGTGATTGACAGTCTGCAGCTCTCTGCTCATTGAGCACTGAAAACTGAGCGAACGGCTGTGTTCGATCGCTCGGTTCTTAGTGTAGAGGTGCCTGGGGGACAGATGCAGCATCCACCTAGGTAAGTATGAATCTGAAAAAAAAAATCCTTTACTTCTCTTTTAACCACTTCAGTCCCGGATGCATTTTCCCCCTTAATAGCCAGGCCATTTTTTGCAATATGGCACTGCGTCGCTTTAACTGACAATTGCGCTGTCGTGCGATGCTGTACCCAAACAAAATTGACGTCCTTTTTTTTTCCACAATTAGAGCTTTCTTTTGGTGGCATTTGATCATCTCTGCGGTTTTTATTTTTTACGCTATAAACAAAATAAGACCGACAATTTTGAAAAAAAAAATGTTTTTTTACTTTCTGCTATAATACATATCCAAAAAAAATTATAAAAAAACAAATGTATTCTTCAGTTTAGGCTGATGTATATTCTTCTACATATTTTTGGTAAAAAAACCGCAATAGGCATATATTGATTGGTTTGCGCAAAGGTTATTGCATCTACAAACTATGGGATAGATTTAGAGACTTTTTTTTTTTTTTTATTGTTTTTACTGGTAATGGCGGTGATTTGCGATTTTTAGCAGGACTGCAACATTGCGGCGGACAAATCTGACCCCAAATGAAACTTTTTGGGGACCAGTGACATTATTATATTGATCAGTGCTATAAAAATGCACTGATCAATGTAAAAATGATAGTGGATGGGAAGGGGTTAACACTAGGGGGCGATAAGGGGTTAAGTGTGTTCCCTGGGTGTGTTTTAACTGTAGGGGGGATGGGCTACCAGGGACATGACATGCTGTTCCTGATCACTGGGAATAGTAGATCTCTGACATGTCATCTGGCAGAACGGGGAATTGCCATGTTCACATAGGCAGTTCCCCGTTCTGCCTCTGTACACCGCAGTCGCGGGTCGCCGGCTGACATCGAGTCCGTTGGACTCGCTGGCACGTGCCCGCTATCCCCTGTGCAAAGACCGACATACACCTACGGCGGTTTGCGCAGGAGAGCCGACCTGCCGCAGTATAATGACGGTGGCTGGTCGCAAGAGGTTCAGCCCCCATTCAAACCGGTGCAACTTGTCATGCGTTTTGACAATGACATGACGCATGACAAGTCGCACCCTATTTGTGCCTATGGAAGGGCTGACATGCTCCCCCCGTCTGACTTCCGGGTTTGTGTGCTTCGGTTATGTGATTTATATGTCATTCAGTTCAGACATCAAGCTCTTTACTGCCACCTCTGGCTCCTATGTGCATGTGCACCCCTCGTGTGAGCTGCCTGTACTGTGCTCCTCTGTGTCAGAAACGTGTCAGCTTTGTGAAAACAAGCTGGGACTAGGTAGGAAGATTTCCTTTAAAATTAGGGTCTGTGAAGGAAAGGGAGGGGGGCTGTTTGTGTACAGGGAGGGGCCAGAGGCTTGTGTGTTCACAGATGTGTGTATGTGTGGGGCTGACATTTATTTACAGGTAGGCGGGCTGGCATATATACAGGTGTGAGGGGGGCTGGCATATAGACAGGTGTGGGGTGGGGGGGCTGACATATATACAGGTGTGGGGGGGCTGACATATATACAGGTGTGGGGGGCGGCTGACATATATACAGGAGACGTGAGGGGGCTGACATATAGACAGGTGGGGGGGGGCTGCTGACATATATACAGGTGTGGGGGGGCTGGCATATATACAGTTGTGGGGGGCGGCTGACATATATACAGGAGACGTGAGGGGGCTGACATATAGACAGGTGTGGGGGGGGGGGGCTGCTGACATATATACAGGTGTGGGGGGCTGGCATATATACAGGTGTGGGGGGCGGCTGACATATATACAGGAGACGTGAGGGGGCTGACATATAGACAGGTGTGGGGGGGGCTGCTGACATATATACAGGTGTGGGGGGGCTGGCATATATACAGTTGTGGGGGGCGGCTGAGATATATACAGGAGACGTGAGGGGGGCTGACATATAGACAGGTGTGGGGGGGTGGGGCTGCTAACATATATACAGGTGTGGGGGGCTGACATATATACAGGATTGGGGGGGCTGAGTACGTACAGGTGAGGTGGCCGGTGTGTAAATTTGGTGGGATGGCCCGTGGGCAAGCCCTGGGCAATGGTGGTCAGGCTCAGGGGGCCCAGGCCTAAAGCTGTATAAGGGGCCAAAAAATATCTGATGGCTGCCCTGTTCAGAGTGCAGAATTTAACCAGTTAGATTCCAGATTAATTTTCACATATCAGCTATTTCACATATCACCAATTTAACAATAGCTTTATTACTTGTGATAGAGAAGTGAGGCATATATTGGGATTTTGGACAAAGAAGGTTTTTCTTTGGTAGTGTTGTATTCAAAGTTTTTTTTTTTATAATTACTATTAAATATAGAAATGTATATTTGATATTTAAGGGCAAAAAAAGAAAAAAGAACATAGTTTTACTTAATTTTAGTAGTGTTAATTTTTTCGAAATGAACAAAAACATTTATATTTTAAACATTTAAAACATAAACATTAAAGAGGTTTTAAAGTCTCATGGTTTTTCACCTGTTTGCATTCCATGCATTAAGGTGAAAAACCTTCTGTGCCTCAGCTGCCCCCAGAGCCCCTCCCCTTTTTCCTACCTGAACCTGATCATTCCAGCGTTGTTCATGAGCCCAGCGACTCCAGCCACTGTTTCGGGTCCTCATTGAATTGATTGATAGCAGCGGGAGCCATTGGCTGTCAATTAAATCTAGTGACATGGAAGCAGGGGGGGGGATGGGGTCCGAGTCCTGCTGTCTGTGTCAATGGGTGCCCCCAGGGAAAGCGGCTCGTCGTGGGGGCATACGATGAAGAAGTGGAGCTAGGAGCGCTGCCGGGGCATCCCAGCAAAGGAGGATCGGGGCCCCTCTGTGCAAAACCCTTGCACAGAGCAGGTAAGTATACCATGTTTGTTATTTAAAAAAAAAAAAACCTTTAAAACAACCACTTTAAAGTATAACTAAAGGTAAAACTTTTTTTTTGTTTTGGATAGAGAGGAATAGAATTAGAACATCTGTCAGTTTTTATTGCTGTCTTTGCCCCCGATAAGCAGATTCCCCCTCTCTATTTGTACTGTTTACCATAATCATTGAAAGTGAAAGTAAAAGAAAATCCCAAATATTGGGTTGTCCCCAGAAAAGTAATAGAGGTGTAGTACTAACTCTCAGTGGAGCTGCTGGTTTAAAGCGGGCTGTTACCTTCACTCTCGATACCTCTGTTTCACCGGCACCGGGTCTAGGGTCCCGTTGAGTTTACCTCTGGACAATGTAGACACCAAACACTTGAGTATATTTTACAATGCTTTAATGAACCAGGTAATAAAGGAAGTAGCAGGAAAGAGGCAGAAGGAAAGCTGCAGGGAAGCTCAAATACCTTTCCTTAGTATTCTTTAGAACATTCTTTGGAATTGAACACTTGGAGTTGAATGCACTCTCCTTATGGGATTCAATCTTTGCCCGCCTGGATGGGCCTCTCTCACTTGCCTAGCAGCCAGTACGCAGCACGAACAAAAGTCTCTGCCACAGACTTGTTTGGAATAAAACCCGTACGATCCTCTGCCACAGGATGTATTGGTTTGAGATGAATGTCAGATACAGTACTTGAACTTTTAAGCCAACCCGGCAGTACTATGCAGTAAGATTACTTCAGGATACGTCTTCCAACCGAGTCACCAGGCCCCTCTCCAGACCAGCACTCTGCATGATCCTTCCATGACGGGTCCTCCTCTGGGATCTCCTCGGTTGTCCAGCTTCTTCACTCAGGATAGACAGCTCAGGACCATTCCTCTGCTGCTGTGGTAGGCCCCAGACAGGCTTCTGGGCCCACCCACACGCTGCAGCCGTGTGGGCCTCCCCATCGGAGGACCACGAGGTGGTACTCCTAACGCATACCTGTCGGCCAGGAGGGCCAGCAGGTGCCTGAAAACGAACCCCCAAACATGGCGTCTGTCCCATAAATACCCTCTCCCAGAATGCAACTCAGAGGACCACCTCCACCGAGTTGTCTCCGGGACAGAGGAGCACACATACGCTTCAACACGTTGCCTTTCCAACACCAGCCCATGGTGACAACGACACCCACCAGCACAGTGTGGAACTTACACGCAACTCAGCCAAGCTGGAACAGAGGCAAATCTAACTTCACCTAACAAGCAACCCACAAAATTTGCCTATCAGCGGTAGATTGAAAATCTACCAGCGCTACATACTCCCCCCACTACAATAGACGTTGTCCTCAACGTCTGTCAGAAAAAATAATAATAACTCCCAAGCCTGAGAGCAGGTATTGGAGCTTAAAACTTGGATTAGGGCAAAGAAGAAGGAAAGACAGTATAGAGATATACCGTTTTAACATTTATATAACAGTATGTTCACATCCGCAAACAAAATCACATCATGACTGTCACAACCCCACTATCTATCTAGCTGAAAATCCTAACAGCTTGATGGAGGATCCAATTGCTCCTGAAAAAAACAAAGTCAGACACACACTAAATATGTACAATTCCCTCAATAACAGTTTAGAAGCAGTCTCATTCCAGCAGGAGAATTACACTTTCTTCCCGTATATTTTCTCCTTTTAAAGAAACAAACTAAAGAAACTTTAGAAGTCCATCCCTATATATATATTTTTTTTTTTTAGAAAAATCACATCCTTTCAATAAGGAAATCCAGCTAGCAAAAAGAAGTCCTTGGATTTAGAAACACTGAGATGAACATCAAATCTTGATCACGAAGATCTCTAAACGCTGACACTGTCTATCTACATACCCCATAGTTCTTTATCCATAATCACCAGTAGAACCGAGGATCTGGCAATGTCAGTGATTTTCCTTGTTTATCCACTGTAGTAATAAAGTACACAATGTCATCTTTTCCTGGTCTGCAAATGACCACTTTGTCAGCATAGATGTGCCGACCAGAGTTCCAGTGTAGGAAACACCAACTGAAGCGTTCATCCATAGCAACAGAACATCCAGTTTTCCGGAAAGGCTTAGGCACAGACAAATAGTCCCAAACAGCTTCACTGTACCAAAGCTCCCGGTTAGCTTCAATCTCTTGCATAATGTCCTGGGTAACATATGGGTACTCCAAACCATATTCCCTGGCCACACGTTTATTAAGCATTCTCTGTAAACGTGCAAGTTTGGGCAACGATCTATTTTTCCCCAAACCAGGGGAAACACAAGAGTTCAATGACTTGCTCACCATAGACCCGACGGTAGTCGGCAACAAAGTAATAACTTTAGGCAATGTCTCCCCAACAGTACAGTGTGGCTCCAGACAAGGTGATGCTCTCCCAGAATCCAGGGCTGTCCATTCCGAGAAAGTCAAGGCTGAAGCAACGTCTTCACCCTGGGATCTCATAACAGTTCTTGTGACATTGTCTCAAATAAATCATCATCACCGGAGAGATTCGACATGGAATCTGTCTCCGAATCTCTCAACTCTTCTGCCGGTAAATATTTACACAAAGTCCCAGATACATTCCCCTGTGAACTCTCACCCGTTCCCGACGTGGACTTCTCCGGTTCGGGCAGTCTCTGGGGTAGGCCTCGACCACGGCCGCGGGAAGCCTATACGTATCCCAAGTACCTCTGGACAGGTACAATAGGGATAGGCGTAGTGGACGCAGAAATCAGGGTAATGTCCGCTGATGAGTCGGTTACCGCAATATCTCTCTCAGGAACACTTGCGGTGACAACAGGCGAAATCACGGCCTGCCGTTCTTTTTCAGCAGTAGTAGCAGCTTCTACTGTGGTGATACTTGTAGCCCAGTCCATACGATAAGCATGGGGCGACATGGTAGGTTGCTCCACCACAAACAAATATTCTCCACATTTGCGAGCAGCGAACAAATGTACGGAGATGTATGACCAGTCCTTCACACTTGTGGCAAAGCATGCCCAGTCCTTCAACATCTCCAACTGTATAAAGAACCAACCTCCCCTGCGGTCTCAGACGAATATCCATAAGCAAGGTTCCGGTCAGCATAGCACCCGCAGCGGTGCTGGTAGTGAACATCTTAGGCCCCACAGTCGGTTGCATCACCGAAAAAGACATGGCCACACTCTGATCTTCTCAGCACGATCACGAGGCCTCTCTTCTTCTCTGGCGCCAACACACACACGCATCCCACGCGGTATCAAGTAGGCTAGGCTCCTCCCACTTGTTCTTCTGATCACGTAGCTCCCGGGCTTTCTCTGGCGCCCGCCACCTACGCAGTCAGAAATAAAGTCCTGCAACTTTTAACCTCTTCCTCTCCTGAGAAATTGACAAAGTCCAGCTCTCACCGTAATCTCCCGGTGAAAAACTTCTCCAGGTTGCGAGAACTGATGGCCAACAAATCCCGGACGACGCCCCCACATGTAGCACTAACTCTCGGTGGAGCTGCTGGTTTTAAGCGGGCTGTTACCTTCACTCTCGATACCTCTGTTTCACCGGCAACGGGTCTAGGGTCCCGTTGAGTTTACATCTGGACGATGTAGACACCAAACACTTGAGTATATTTTACAATGCTTTAATGAACCAGTAATAAAGGAAGTAGCAGGAAAGAGGCAGAAGGAAAGCTGTAGGGAAGCTCAAATACCTTTCCTTAGTACTCTTTAGAACATTCTTTGGAATTGAACACTTGGAGTTGAATTCAATCTTTGGATAGGCCTCTCTCACTTGCCTAGCAGCCAGTACGCAGCACGAACAAAAGTCTCTGCCATAGACTTATTTGGAATAAAACCCGTACAATCCTCTGCCACAGGATGTATTGGTTTGAGATGAATGTCAGACACTGTACTTGAACCTTTAAGCCAACCCGGCAGTACTATGCAGTAAGATTACTTCAGGATACGTCCTCCAACCGAGTCACCAGGCCCCTCTCCAGACCAGCACTCTGCATGATCCCTCCATGACGGGTCCTCCCCTGGGATCTCCTCGGTTGTCCAGCTTCTTCACTCAGGATAGACAGTTCAGGACCATTCCTCTGCTGCTGTGGTAGGCCCCAGACAGGCTTCTGGGCCCACCCACACGCTGCAGCCGCGTTGGCCTCCCGATCGAAGGACCACGAGATGGTACTCCTAACGCATACCTGTCGGCCAGGAGGGCCAGCAGGTGGCTGAAAACGAACCCCCAAACATGGCGTCTGTCCCATAAATACCCTCTCCCAGAATGCAACTCGGAGGACTACCTCCACCGAGTTGTCTCCGGGACAGAGGAGCACTCATACGCTTCAACACATTGCCTTTCCAACACCAGCCCATGGTGACAACGACACCCACCGGCACAGTGTGGAACTTACATGCAACTCAGCCAAGCTGGAACAGAGGCAAATCAAACTTCACCTAACAAGTAACCCACAAAATTTACCTATCAGCGGTAGATTGAAAATCTACCAGCGTTATAGAGGGAAAATCCTCCAATGGGGACATTAGTTCTGGTCCCCAAGGAATTCCCTTAGATGGCAGGAATTTTCTCTCACTTCCTGTTTGGCTATGGGACATGACGTGAAGGGAAATCTCTGCAATGGGACACAGATGGTGGAAAAGAAAAAAAATCTTACAGGGCTTGCTCTTTCCAAAATGGAAAAAAAGGTTTTCCTATAGTTCCACTTTAAAAAAAAACAAAAAAAGTGATATGAAAAAGCTAAGGACAGCAGGGAGAGGAAGTGATAAAGGCTAGTTAGGCATAACAAGGCTTGAATAGGAAAGGCAATTTGTATACCAGATTTCCGAGGACCCCATGGTGGATTCAAACTCTCAACCTACATTTACAGTTTTAAAAAATAAACCCATATAAAACCCAGCTGTTGGCGCAGCATGTAAGGAAAGACAATTTATAAAATATATATATATTTTTTTCTATTTTAAGGTTTGCTTCAGAAATTCCTGTTTAAAAATAAAAAAAAAACTGATTATTATTATTATACAGGATTTATATAGCGCCAACAGTTTGCACATTGCTTTACAACATGAGGGCAGACAGTACAGTTACAATACAATTCAATACAGGAGGAATCAGAGGGCCCTGCTCATTAGAGCTTACAATCTAAGAGGGAGGGTCAAGTGATACAAAAGGTAATAACTGTGGGGGATGAACTGATGGAGAAAATGAAAATACAGTTGTTAGGAATGGGTAGGATAGGCTTCTCTGAAGAGGAGGGTTTTCGGGGATCATTTAAAAGCTAATAGAGTAGGAGATAATCGGACAGATTGGGGTAAGGAGTTCCATAGGATTGGAGAGGCTCGGGAAAAGTCCTGGAGGTGAGCATGGGAGGAGGTGACGAGGGAGCTAGCACGCAGGAGGTCTTGAGAGGAACAAAGAGGACAATTAGGTTGGTATTTAGAGACTAGGCTAGTGATGCAATTTGCTGTTCTGAGACTCCAAGCTAGCAACAGTGCATCAGTGTTTTCCCATCAGTGACTAAATAGTTGCTAATAGCAGTTCTGGTACACCTCAGCCATCAAACTGCTGGCAGGACCTAGCCGCTAGATATGTGCATGTGGGCTCAGTGAAGAAGGATTACAGTATGTAGGAATTACGTCCTAAATTCTAAACTGGCTTATATTATAATTTCAGTATTTTCCTTAAAGCGATTTACATATTTATACAGAATTTCACATTTATACCTGCTTGCACTTCCAAATATTTATTTTTGGCATAAATTTATCTATGCAGACCACTATAGCCACCTCAATAAAAACTTCAATATTTATTCAAAAAGATGGCATTGCATATAAATAGACAATGACAGCAATGTATTACATAATATATTACCCTGCAAAGGACGTTTAGTGTACTGTATAAAAAGTGCTGATACAATATTAATGCCCCAAGGGCTTATATAGGAAGGGGAATACAGCCCCAAATAATGTTTTGACATCTATTTGCTTTAATTGGTCAAATAAAGAAAGTGGAAAAATGGACTTTCCAGGCACCAACCATAAGAAATAAACATTCAATTTTTATTAACAATTAATACATAGAGGTAAAAAACATATCAAAATACTGCAGTGTTACCACAGTAGCAACTAAACCTCTCCGATATTGATCATAGATGTCAAAAACATGTCGTAGAAGACATGTGTGGCTAGACTAAATTGTAACATTCAAATAAGCTCTACATGTTTCACTAAAATCGCTTCTTCAGGAGATTTATATCCATTCTAAGGAGAGAAAGAGACAGTCAATAATTATAACAACTATATATAATATAAAGAGTAAGTATATAGTCTCAAAATATGCGAGGAACACCGAGACCGCACCCAGGAGCAGCTAGACACACGGCATGCAAAGTGCACAGCAGGCAACATGTGGGGGCATACCAAGTAGAAGAATAAAAACGTGTATATAGACGCACCAAAGAAAAAGAGTGCAATACCTAAACTATGTAGGCATAAGGAAACTGGAAACATGAGCTATGCACAATAGTAAATCAACCACGCCAAAATAGAAATAATGTTGTGGAATAAAAAGCACAAAGTACTATCTATGCCTACCTTAATATAAACAATGAGTAATTGTAATTTGTGTCTGTGGGATATGACTGAGATCTTCAATTTTGGCTTAAATTGTGCTTAACGGCAATTATGTGCAATCTATGGAATATAAAAGTCAGACTGGGAATGGCTCTAATGCCCTGTACACACAGGCGGACTTTTCGGCAACAAAGGTCCGACAGTCTTTCCGACAGACTTTCGACGGACTTCCGACGGACTTTCTAACAAACGGACTTGCCTACGCACGATCACACCAAAGTCCGACGGATTCGTATGTGATGACGTACGACCGGACTAAAATAAGGAAGTTGATAGCCAGTAGCCAATAGCTGCCCTAGCGTCAGTTTTCGTCTGTCGGACTAGCATACAGACAAGCGGATTTTTAGACCGGACTCGAGTCCGTCGGACAAATTTGAAACATTCCAAATCTAAAGTCCATCAGATTTTCGACCAAAAAAGTCCGCTGCAAGTCCGATGGAGCCCACACACAGTCAGATTGTCCGCCGGATTCGGTCCATCGGACCAGTCCGGTCGAAATGTCCGCTCATGTGTACGCGGCATAAGAAAGAGCAGTTCACAAAGTATGACTGGTAAAAAGTTAGTCTCACCTGGTAGTTATACTTAGTATAAAAAGATAATGCCAGTGTCAATAAACTGGAGCTAACCCAAGGAGATTTACTTCGTAAGGGAGTCATTTAGAAGCACAGAAAACACAAAGAGGACTCAGAGCCCCGCCATCTGTAAAGATAGGAGTATCACCAATGAATAATCTAGAGGTCCTGAGAGTGCTATCAAACACTAAGTAAAAACAATAAGTACATACTAGGCCAGATAGGATCGTAGAGTACAGGTTGGTCCGGAGAGGAATCAAAGTTGGGAGTGGTTGCTATGATATAAGGCTAAGATTGTGCCTTATATGCACGCCCCAATCAGGTTTGCTTTGCGAGACTTCCGCATCACCTGACTCAGCCGTGACAGGGTGTGTGTGCAACACCGCCCGGCCGCGCATGCAAGGTCCGCAAAATCAGCAATCAGCAAACTAGGCCAAGCGGGGAAAGTGCCCCAGTGGGAGATACAGGTCTGGGAGCTCCCCCCAGTGTGGACTCCGGAAATTGCAGTGCAAGGGAGCATTCACTGCATGGGTCAGAGTGTAAATGACTTAAGGCTGCTAGATGGAATAATGGCAAACCAGGGAAAACAACTAATGGGAGAAACCCAGCCTAAATCCACATTGGCGCAGAACTGTCCAACATAGTGAGAAGGGACTGCGCTTACTGGCCGCACATGTCGCCCGCGGTGCCAGCACGCCGTGAATTGACAGTCCATCGATACTGTCAGGTGGTCCTACGCATATAGAGAGACTAAAACAAATTAGAAAAGTAGAAATGACAAATATAATAAAATCAAAATAGTAATGTAAATTAAGTTAATACTAATAAACATTTAAGATATAATTTGGACATTGAGTGCATTTAGGCAAGGAGTACCATAGAAAGACTGACCTTATTACATTGATTTTTAACACCAAACAAGTACAACAACAGAAATCGCATCAAAAAGGGAAGAACAAAAAATATATATATTTATAATGGCAAAATAGCGTAATAGGCACAACATACGAAGAAAACATTTACTGTGGGTAAAAATACCCAATACCCTTTCAAAAATGATTTATATTATTGTAGTTCATTAACTCCAGGCAGATGTGTAGCATTTAAACGTTCTATCCATTTGGTTTCTTGTTGCAATATTCTTTTATCCCAATCACCTCCCCTAGGGTCCTGCTGTATAACTGTTAGGACTATGAAGGTGACCAGGGATGTATTGAATCTGTGGTATAGATCCAAATGTCTGCTTATGGGGGTCAGCATCTTACCATTTGTAGAAGAATAGATGTGGTCATTTATTCTTTGGCATAGTTGGCGGATAGTCTTACCAGCGTAAAACGCGCCGCATTTACATGTCATAAGATACACGACACCTTGGGTAGTGCAATCAGCCCCAAAATGGGGATAAAAGAGTTCCCCATTGGGCAGTTTAAATCTACAACCCGTAGACACCCAAGGACAGAATCTGTGGATCCCTTTTTCCTGGGTACCCAACCCACAAGTAGGAACATAATGGCTATTGGTGAGTTTATCACGTAGAGAAACAGCACGTTTGAAAACAATCTCAGGGTGATCACAGATGTATTTATTGAGAGTTGGATCGTTATGTAAGATGTGCCAATGTTTGGCCAAGACATCTCTCAGTTGGTGTTGCTGATAAGAGTATTGAGTAATGAATTTTACCGTTGGGTTCAGGTTTTGTGAAGTAATGCATTTTTAGATTGCTGGAGTGCTTTGTTGAATGCCTTGCGTAAGAGCAATTTCAAATAACCATACAGTAGGAGTTGCTTCCTCAACCAGCCTGCGTGGTATTTGAAATAGCTGTCATGAGTACAATTCCTTCTAAGTCTAATGTATTGGGCATAAAGGATGCTGCGGATGAGTGTAGTAGGGTGTGCACTTGAGGCATGCAGGATGGTGTTTCCAGCAGTCTCTTTGCGATAGAGTGTGGTGGCAAAACAATTGTCATGATCTTTGAAAATTAGGAGGTCAAGAAACTAAATTTTATGCGGGTCACTCTTCACAGTAAATTTAAGATTGTATGTATTGTTATTAAGGAGGTCCACAAAGCTGTCCAATGCTTGTTGTGTACTGGTCCACACAATAAATATATCATCGATATACCTACGCCACACCAGCACATGGTTGGTGTGGCTGGCTAAGGCCTCGTTAGAAAAAATGTCACGCTCCCACCCACCCCAGGTACAGGTTGGTGTAGGCCAGGGCACAACAAGTGCCCATGGCCACGCCCTGGCCACCAATTGTGCGTGAGAATAAAAAATAGTAGTTTCAAAAGAAACTCACTAAAAGGCCAAAGATGGTGGTCCTGCTCTCTGATGCGTACCATCCCAACACCCTGCTCGTGAGGGATGCTGGACTAAAGAGCCTCCACATCCAAAGTCACAAGCAGGGCACCGGGAGGGACCACCAAGCCCTCAATGTGCTTGATAAGATTGAGGGTATCCCTGACAAAGCATAGCAGACGTATCACATGTGGAATAAAAAAAATTCAATAAGCCTACTGGCATTCTCAGTAAGTGATCCTATGCCGGATACTATAGGTCTGCCTGGAGGGACATGCGAGTCTTTGTGTATCTTAGGTAGTAAGTAGAACGTAGCTGTCCAGGGGAATTTAGTATTAAGATATGCATAGGTATCATGAAGCGTTTATTAAGCGTTTAGCAGAGATAATCACAATTCTGCGATACCAGGACTGGTTCGTAAGAATATCCATACATATTTTGGTATATTGTTTATTCGTAAGTAAAACAATATTCGCGCCTTTGTCAGCCTGTTTAATCACCAGGTCCAGATGATTCTGTAACCTGGTGATGGCTTGTAATTGTTGGACAGATAAGTTCTTAGACATAAGATCCAAAATGAAACGCTTAATATCACTGTTGGTAGCCATCAAAAAGGCCCAAATATGGGGACTGATAGTGAGATCCGGAAATTTGCTTGATTTGGGTCTGAACCTATTTACTGGTATGGACACTGGTGGAGGTCTTTATTTCTTATGATTGGTGCCTGTAAAGTCAATTTTTTTCACTTTGTTTAAGCTCCCACAGTTCCATCCTGTGCTGGTGCTTTGGTAACTCTTTGATTCATCTATTTGCTTTATAGTTGTAGCACTCTTTAGTGTGCTACTAGTGTGAGAGCAGGTAAACCATAGTTTGACTCAGGGTGAGTCTGAGTCATGAAATCTGGGTCAGGGTTTACTAAAGTTCAGGGCTGGATGACTCATGCAGGCAGCTCTTTGGTGCATCCCCCCGATTCTAGAAAGTCGGAGAACATTCTGAAAGCTGGAGGGCGGAGGGTAGGAGGGCTGTCCTGCATGTTTAAGGGAGCTTAGCCAATCCCCAGGTGATGGGCCTGGTAGGGGACTAAGTGAGCCCTTAAATATGTTTGAATCATGCCCAGGGTTGCCACCCGTCCAGGATTTACCCGGACAGTCCGGGTTTCAGACCACCTGAAACCCGGACACATTGTTTAGAATGGACTGTGGCTCCCCAAGTACCACAGTCACAGAGTTCATAGGTGTGCACATGGGTCCCACACCCATACATGGACAGGAGAGGAAAGAGGGCTTGATCTGCTCCTCCTCCACCTCCTGCCACCTATCCCTCTATCCGCCCACCCACATTCCAATCCCTTCTGTGCCTCAGGAAAGGGATGTGTATGCTGGAAATTTGAAGCTCAGCAACCGACAGATACATCGTGGATCAAAGGTGTCCAATGCCTGAGCCTCCATCCTCGGGTGAGTGAGATCGACATCCATTGTCTGTGACTGAAGCCTCCCCGCTCCCTCCCTTCTCTCTCCTGCCTCCAAGCAAGTAAGTACACTAAGGTAAGGGGGACCCAGATGTAAGGGGTGCCATGTGGACTCTGATGTAAGGGGGGCTTTGAGAACCCTAATTTAAGGGGGGGTGCTGGGAACTCTGATGCACGTGGGAGGTTTGGTGAGCAGAAACCCCCTTACATCAGAGTTCCCCTTTACACCAGAGTCCACAACATTGGCCCTTAAAAATAAAATGTTTCCGTGCATGGCTAAAGTGTTCGGGGCTGGGGCTCAGGTGGCTGGCCTGGAAGGATCCTTCCACAGGAGAAGTTGGAGGAGGCTTTCCCGAGAAGAGGGCGAGAGGAGGGCGCTTGGGTGAGGCTGGGTATTGGATCCTATGTAGCAGTGGATATAGCACTGAAGGTAGTGCTTTGTAGAGAAGAAGTGGCTCTGGAGGGTCATAAAGGAAAGAGAAAGGCGCCTCTAAGTGCAGTGGTTAAAAGATTTATTACAGGCACAATGGAATTAAAAACACTTACAAGATAGTAAGAGGTCATAGACGCATAACGATTTGTCTTTATGCAGATCGCTGTAATCCTTGTCTGTCTGGGGGAGAGAGCGTTTGGCAGCTGTCAGAGTCCCTGGTGACGTGGATTGGCGAGGAGGTGAAAATGCAATGAGGCGGCCTGGGTTCTGGAACCAAGCTGGAAAGCACATGACCAATGTAACATCAGGTGAAGGTGGTGGGCGGTAATGCATTTTGGAGCATGCACACTCCTTTGTCAGACCTCTGAGAGGACAGTGTGAGTACTGCAGCCCAGGACAAGGGACATACAAGGAGAGAGACTGCCGTAGGTAAGCAGGTTTCCCTGGAAGATAGCAGTGTGCTTAATCACCACAACTACTTATAGCCCGAGGGACTTTGTGAGTCACATCACAAAAATGTATTTTCATAAAAACATATTTGTTGTTTACAGAGATAATTCACATTTATCAAAACATGAGTATCATATAATATATCAACAGTAAAAGTACACACGTCACATTACGGTATACAAATTTGGAAAAACCTTGCATGAGCCAGATTTGACCATGCTAAAATCCATTGGCAAATAATTGTACACTCCAGTACACAAAGAGTTTGCTGTTTTGACAGAACAGCAGCTAAGGAGGAAAAAGTTGTCACCGCCTCGGGGGTGGTCATGTTGTTGGTTAGTATCGGGCGTACTGACAATGGACGCTCATAGTAGCGTGTACTGGAGAGTATACGGTTGCCGGTGTTACAAAAAAAACCCAGCAACTCGTCTAAATCTCCAATTACTGATGCTTTACAGTAACCGAAAGTGATGTGATTGGAGATGTCCATGAATTGGCTATTTTGACAGAACACAGGCTCCCAGCAGGCAATGGACCAGCACTGGTCCAAGGCCTGGGGGTTGGGGACTCCTGCTTTAGATAGTAGAAACACATGACCCTGCACACTTGCTGTAGAGAATCACTCTTGCTCTCTGTGTGGAAGCAGAGGTATCTCTGCAGAGTTCTGTAATGCCCACCGCTGAGGCAGAATTAGAGCTCTCCAATCATGAGAGTTAGCTTTGCTGATAGCAGTGCTATAGGTCTGTGTATGTGATGGGCCATTATGTATGTCCCCAAGTACGTAAATCATTAATAGTTATATACTGAAATAGGATTTTTGATTTATATCGGGCTGATCACATTTTATTTGTCTGCAAACACAGTACATTCACTTATAAAATCCTGTTGCCTGAGTAATATTTATTCTAGCAGAAGACAGCTGAGAGTCACAAAGGAGAGGAATATCCCATGGTCTCCTTACCGGGCATCGCTCATACAAAAAGTTCACCTTGTCCTATGCTAGGAACAGCCCAAATCACAGATATTTGCCCTCCATGCATTAGATAAATGCACCACTGTGGATTTCAAATAATTACAGGTATGGTACGGTTCTAATGTCCCCCCCTTTCGTTTCATGCAGAATGATTTTACTGGAAATCACAGTTCTGCTAGAAAATAGAATCTAAACCCTACAACTATGTATTTGGCCTCCAGCAGTGAAAGTCCCTACAGTAGGAGTGACATCTATTCATATGGACACACCCTGCGTCTTCTAGAGTGAGGAATAATATCCAGATGCCAGAGGCGTGAACTGTGTTATTTATTATTACACGGAAGGATGGGGAATTCTATGCAAAAGGTGTTTCTCAGAAGGGGAAATAAAACCAGATGGGGAAATCCAATGAGGACCTATTAAACATCTCTCTGATACATACTACAAACAGACTGGTAGTTGTCTTCAGTGCCTATTATTTTTCCACCAAAACACAAGGACGGTTTTAGTTTGTATTTTAGCCAAAATGTGTAAGCATGCCACTGGAACCTGGAGTCCTTACATCTGTTTAGACAAAACTAGCGCAATGTGGGTTTCAGGGCTTCATCCTAGACTGCACAGGTTGCCCTTTCAGCACCTGGATGGTGAGTTTACATGTTCTGCCCAAAATACAAACTGATACAAACTGATTCAAACATGACCTTATTTTGGATTTAAACTGTAAATTATTTTGGTGAATCTTCAGTTCCAACCAGCCTTCCTTTTCAATATGTACTAGTTGTCTAGTTGGTCTGTACAACCAAACCTAGAATGCCCTTTCTGTTTTTCTGTATAGTTCAGGCACTTAAAGTGAAACTTCAACCCAAAAGGGGACGTTCTGCTTGTTTGCATACTCCCCCCTCTTCTTTAACAATTGATACTTTGGGGGGGGAGCGGGTACCTGGTTTTCTGGTTGGTGGTGCCAACCTCCCACAGCATTTTTTACTGACATAACCTGGAAAATTTCAAGGTGGAGCACATTTTTTTACTGGCAACTTGAAAAATGACAGAACTCCTTTAAAAAACTGAATCAATATTTAAACCATATATGGAAACACTGACAATACCCTAACAAGTAATTTGTCTGGTTTACACTTAAAAAGTCAACATAGCATGACAGATTTTCCACCCCCAATATTAACAGACAGTTGTGAAAATGACAGTGTTTTACAAACTGTCCATAAATTTACTGATGGTTGGCAACCCTGCTCCACATCTTGTGAGATTGGCAGTCAGAGGACGCAGTGCCTCAGATGAGCTCATATTGCAGATATACTACTATTATACATAAAAAACAGGTGAGCCTAGGTACAGGAAGTGCACTGCTATTTACTAATGAGAAATGCAAGAAAAAAAGCTAGATCTTTCTGGTTCTTGTCTAGGCACTAATTAGGGTGGTCAGATATAGCTTGCAGAGAAACATACCCTGTTTCCCCGAAAATAAGACCTAGCGTGATTGTCAGTGATGGCTGCAATATAAACCCTACCCCCCAAATAAGCCCTACCCTGTTTCCCCGAAAATAAACCCTACCCTGAAAATAAGACCTACAAGGACTTTAACTAGGGCTTATTTGGGGGGTAGGGCTTATATTGCAGCCATCACCGACAATCACGCTAGGTCTTATTTTGGAGGAAACAGGGTAGTTTCCTGGAACTCTCCAAACTGTCAACCAAGCAAATGCTCTCACATGCAGACTGCATGTTTGTAATGGACATTCAAGAGGATGCAGACATCATAGCGCAATGTATAACATTTATTAAAAAGTGATTTGGGGCCACTCTGTGCAAAACAAGCTGCACAGTGGAGGTAAGTATGACATGTTTGTTATTTTAGATTAAAAAAAAAAAAAACAATCACTTTAAGTTTACTTTACCAAGATAGAACTTTTTGGCCTTGATTCTAAGCGGTATGTGTGGAGAAAACCTGTCCAATACAGTCCCAACAGTGAAGCATGGTGTCTCCTTCTCCCAGAACTAGCCTCTGGCTTTGGCTTCTAACAGAAGAAGTGGCACTGCTGTCACTACTTCTGTTAGCCTGTAGGCAGGTGTAGCACTTTTTCTTCCAATCTGAAGATGGCACTATGCTGTTTCTTTAGGCTGGCAGATGCCCATTGAGGAATTATTGTCCCCTGCTATGGACTCCAGGCAGCCATCTTGGTGAGGACAGGAATTCTGTTGGATACTGCAGTCCCTTGAGATTTGGAAGGCTGTTATGATTCATTGAATCATTGACTCTTGATTCCATATAAAAAAGAGATTCTGCATCATTTGGTTTGCCTGTAGTGGGGGGTAAGTTAGGGACAGAGTCCCCGCTGGATAGGGATAGAGTAGGGGCAGTATTAGGGAGAGGTACCTGTTGAGGAGGGAAAGAGTAAGTTTCTCCCCTGCCAGCTTTCAGTACAGTCTCCCTCTGGCAGCTAGATATCTGCAGAGACGTTTGGGGGATTGCAGTATGACTGAGTAATACCACCATTCCTACAAGGTAAGTGCTCATCTGGCATCCTGAAATCTGTGTGTATCCTAACACTGTTGGAAAACTGCTTCACTTAAAAAAATTACTTTTGCTGCCTGAAGAACTGTAAAACCTACAACATGTAGTACTATTTCTGTAACTGCCTTGTTTGTGCCTATGCAAATTCTAAAATACATAATCAGTGGTCAAATATCCCCGTGTGCTAATTTCCCTCAATCTACGGGTGCACTGATTGGGCCCTACCCTGAAGCCAATCCCAGCAGAGCACGAGGAAACTCCCGGAGAGCCAGAAGGCAAATTAAAAAAATAAAGTCTCCGGGCAAGGATCTAAATTTACCAGGTAGAGTTACCAGGTAGCCCACTTGCTTACTGGGCACTTAAACCCCCCTCCTATCCAGACCAATTTTCAGCTTTCAGTGCTGACGCACTTTGAATGACAATTGCGCGGTCATACAACACTGTACCCAAATGAAATTTTTATCATTTTTTCACCACAAATAGAGCTTTCTTTTGGTGGTATTTGATCACCTCTGCAGTTTTTACTTTTTGTTAAAAAAATTTAAAAAACTGAATTTAAAAAAAAAAAAAAAAAAAAAAATTTTTTATATTTTGTTATAAAAAATTTAAAACAGCGTGTGCACAGGGGAGGCCGTCATATGACGGCCTCCCAGGAATGCAGGTCTGCGCTGTGGCTGTCATTCGGCCATAGCGCGGATGCCAAGTGGTTAAACTCATAAATCTGTTTTAGCAATATTATTGCAGCCCCATTACAATTGTGCCATTCTCAGTGTTTATACAGTGTACATTGTACATTGTTGTAAACGTTTAATAAGAAATTTTTCCCTCTCTCATTATAATGATGACAACTGGGAATTACGGTCCGCCATGACAAGGAAACTGCTAAATGATAACATCACGTTGGATGTTAGGGAGGGATGAAACCTTGTGATATGCATACTGTATGAATTTAGCAAGCTGATGAACTTCCAGTTTACTTTAAGGATTAATGTACACGGGTCGTCTTACAACCTCTCCTGAACAATTTAACTTGACAGATAGTAAATGACCTTTTAAAACGTCAGTTTTGCCACGTTCACATGCCACGTTTGCGTTTAGAAGCATTTTATTTTAATTTTTTTCAAAAAGTAAAAAATTTAAAATGCCTGTAAACAAAACATGGCTAAATGTGTTTGGCTTTCAAATGCCTCTGAACATCCGTCCTGAACGCATTTTTTTGCTATGCAAAAAATGCTTCTAAACTCAACTGCCTAGAAAAGACTATAAACGACCCTGTGTACATGTACTGATAAGATAACAGGAGGAGAGTTCAGGGGCAGCTGAAAAAAAAAAACGCCAAACTGCTCCTAAACGTCCGTTTACCAGCAGCAGCAGAAGCCTAATTGTTCATATCAATTTTGGGACTGTTTTATGAATGGTGCTGAGGCTAGAATTTGATTCAATCTTAGTTTGCTATCATTCGTTTTCATACCATGTAGAACTTATCAGTAATATAAAACAAAATACATTTGTAATAATTTTTTTTTTATTCATTACTTTGTTTTCAGATAGCATACATGTCAATATAAACAATACTGTACGGTATTGCATTAGAGGGGTTGATTTACTAAAGGCAAATAGACTGTTCACTTTGCAAGGAAAGTTGCACTTTGAAAAGGCATTTTTCCCGGAATTTTATGAATGAGATGAAACTCTGCTGACATCTGACATCCAAGGATGTGCAAACAAAATGCTAATTGTCTTTGCAAATTGAAATTTCTTCATATTCTGGGGAATATTACCTTGCAAAATAAAGAGCCTATTTGCCTTGGGTAAATAAAGTCCTTAGTAAATAGAACACTTACAGAAAAACTAAATTCTGATAGGATTGGCAAAAAAAAGATAGGCGAAGCCTCCTTGCAGTTGAACTTTTCCAATCACTGGCTTACCATTAGTGATGAGCAAACTGGGCAAAGTCTGGTTCTAAGGAGGTTTGCCAAACCTAGCAAAAAATCTGCTAAACCCAAGCATAGCATCAAACACTATTGAAGTCTATAGGAACCAATTTTTGTTTCTGGTCTTTTTGTAGGCCAATTTGCAAGCTTTTGTTAAATACTTGCATGGGCAACTTGTCACTGTTATGGGGACATGTGGCAATGCAAAACAACATGGAGCACAACAGTATGATGCACTTTAAAAGTGACTTTCATTTTGTAAACACTAACATGGTTAAATTACAATTCCTTGCCAGCTCAAGTGTAAATATATGGGCAGAGGACCATCAAAAATAACATTCGGCAGCCATTCTACTATTGAAAAGCCACACCTCCTCCTCATCTGTGATAGGCAGAACACTCCATTTCCCAGCAGTCAGCGGTCAGTCTATCAGGGACATTCTCTCATCCCCATACCATGTACGAGGATTAGAGAATGTCTGTGATAGGCTGTACACTGACTGCTGGGAAATTGAGTGTTCTGCCTATCACAGATGAGGAGGAGGCGCGGCTTTTGAATAGTGGAATGGCCGCCAAATATAATGTATCACACGCTGGCCGCCGTCTGTCTGCATGACACGCTGATCATGTAGTCAGATGGCGGTGACTCGAGTATAAGTCGAGGGGGGCACTTTCAGCCCCCCAAAAAAAGCTGAAAATCTCGACTTATACTCGAGTTTATATGGTACATAACGAAATATAGAGACATATATAGATGCTAAACAAACATCATTTGTAGCAATCAATAAAGATAAAATATAATACAAATCCATAAACCCAAAAATTATATTGAATTATTTTAAGTTGAGGTATAAAAATCTCTAAGGTTGTGGGATTCGAGATAAAGACTAATAGACCAATGTAGCGAGTAAGAAGGAAAAGTTAGGCTATCTATGGGGTCAATATGCTTCAGTCAGTAATGTGGATAAATAGCCTATTAGATAATCTGATAAACAAAAATGATTATATTAAGAAAATTATATAGAGTACCGATGCTGGAGCCAATAATTAGCCCCACAGATTGTGGGGCAGGGGAGAAAAGGAGACAGACACAGCGACAGACTCCAGAAAAGGCTTATAGGATTGAGCCTAGCTTACTACTTTAGCAATAATTTATTGCCTCTTTATTTTTTGTTTCTTTTCTATCACTAGGTACTGGCCCTTTGAGCCCCATAAACTTTCCTCTTTGATCATTGGACATTAGTGGCCACTGACTCTACATATAGTGACTTCTTATTAACCTATATTACTGTGATAGACTACCTTCTATCAAAGTGTGTTACCCCCCACTGCGCTCCCTGGATTCGCTGCTTACCAGCTGCTTAAAGTGTTGGATATATGCCGCATTTATTACTTGGTAAGCCTTTGATGTACTATTGATCTATTACACACCCAGTTTATGTATGTGTGCCCTTTACATGTGGCTGGTCTTCTGTTATATCTGACTATGCTGTATATACATATATTGATGTAGTTCTGGTCGGGTTGATATATGTACATATATTTCAATATATATATGTTATTATTACATGTCTCTTAATTGTTTATAGACTTTTCTGACTATCTGGGACAACTCGGTTGACCTGCATCTCTATACAGCTTTTTTGCTGTGTTTTTTAGAAACTATTTTACTATGTAAGTATGCACCATCTCTTGCATAATACAACTACCAATACTTAAAGGTTTTTTTTTCACACATGTATGCCCGTGGGTTTGCTAATCCTTGGGGATACCCCATTACCATAGATGTGTCCCCATGGGGGGGGGGGGGGGGGGGGTTGCTTCCTGCCCCCTAGTGGTCACTGGATTTGGGCCCCCTACTTTACTGGACTCTATCAAAGTGATTATTTAATTGTTTATAACTGTTTTTGTTTCATTTGTTTGGATATTATGATATACTTACTCAATGTTTTTCTGATATATTCATTAGATCTACAAGCTCCTGAAGAAGCGTAGTTATGCGCGTAACATGTAGATCGAATTCTCTGTGTGACCTCATATTCTGACTCAACCACTCCACGCACTTTATTTCCATTGGATGCTGCTACTGGTTAATTCTTCTTTTTGCACCAATCTGGATTAATATATATATATATATATATATATATATATATATATATATATATATATATATATATTCTGGGGGTGTTACTTGATCCCTTGGGGTTGATTATCAACATTATGTTTCTTTTTATTTTATGTATTTGTAATATCATGTTTTTTAACTTTATCCAATTAAAAACTTCAAATTAATTTTATTTACGCGTGTGCCTACAAAGTCCATTTCTTCTATTTCTATTTCTGTTTTCTCTTTCAGTGGTGTATTTAGGTTTTGTGCTGCCCTAGGCCTGACTAAATTCATGCACCCCCCAATTTAAATATGACCCACCCCTTCCTGTCAAGATCACGCCCCTTTCTGTTTAAGACCCACCCTAGCACCTGTAAACATCACCCCTTCCTCTTTAGGCTGCACCTTTTCCTCTTAGAGCTCCACCTCTTCCTCTCAATACATTAGCACTCACTATCACACACCATCAGTTTCATAATATCACAGCTTATTAGTGTATAGGAATTATGTATTGATCATAGCACGGAGCACTTTGCAGTACATGAATGTGGACTGTTTAATGATATTGCATTGATTTCAGCATGGAGCATTTTGCACATGCTGAAATCAATGCAAACTCATTAAACGCTTAGAGACCACCCACGGGATATATACTACCTGTAAGTGGTTTCGTGCATGAGATACTGTGGGCGCGCGCGTGCTGCACGGCGGGGGAGCCAATCTGTGGCCACCTGCGATCGCTCCACCATGTAAACAAGGCAAATCACTGTTCTGATGGTGAAGTACACAGAGATCATCTGTTCCTAATAATCAGAACCAGCGATCTGTGTGTTCTTACTGTCAGTCCATCCCCCACTCAGTAAGCACAATTAGGGAACACATTTAACCCTTTGATCGCCCCTGATGTTAACCCCTTCCCTGCCAGTGTCATTTATACAGTGACAGTGCATTGTTTTAGCACTGATCACTGTATTGGTGTCACTGGTCCCCATAAAGTGTCACTTAGGGTCTGATTTGTCCACAGCAGTACCGCTAAAAATCGCAGATCGCCGCCATTGTAAAAACAATTAAAAAAATTAAAAGTCCTCAAATCTATCCCATAGTTTGCAATTGCAATAACTTTTGCGCAAACCAATCAATACGCCAATTGGGATTTTTTTTTTACCAAACATATGTAGCAGCATACATATTGGCCTAAATTGATGAAGAAATTAACTTTTTTCAAATTTTTTTTTTGGTATGTTTTATTGCAGAAAGTAAAAAATATTGTTTTTTGTTTTTTTTTCAAAATTGATGGCCTTTTAGGTTTTATAGCGCAAAAAAATAAAAAACACAGAGGTGATCAAATACCACCAAAAGAAAGCTCTATTTGTGGGGAAAAAAGGGCATCAATTTTATTTATGTACAGCATCGCACGACCGCGCAATTGTCAGTTAAAGTAACGCAGTGGCGTTTGGCAAAAAATGGCCTGGTCAAGAAGGAAGGGGGTAAATCGTCTGGGGCTGAAGTGGTTAAACAGTCCACATTCAGTGACAGTTCATGTACTGCAGTTTGCAGTACATGAACTTTCACTAAGACCCCTTTCACACTGAGGTGTTTTTCAGGCGCTTTTGGGCTAAAAATAGCACCTGTAAAGCGCCTGAAAAACACCTCCGCTGCAGTCCCAGTGTGAAAGCCAGTGTGCGTTCACACTGGGCCGCTGCGCTGGCAGGATGTTGAAAAAAGTCCTGCAAGCAGCATCTTTAGAGCGGTGAAGGAGCGGTATATACACTCCTCCTCCACCAGTCCTGCCCATTGAAATGAATGGGCACTGCTCCCGAAGTGCCTGCAAAGCGATTTAGCAGCGGCGCTACGGGCGCATTTAACCCTTTATTTGGCTGCTAGCGGGGGTTAAAAAGCTAAAATGAAGGTAAAGTGCCGCTAAAACTAGCAGTGTTTTACAGTCAATGCCCGCCCACTCCAGTGTGAAAGTGCCCTTAATGTGCACTGTTTAATTAGTTTATAGCACGGATCACTTTATTGCAATAAGATCTGTATATTTATTAAATCCATATTTATATTTGATTGGTAGCTTGCCACACGCACATGATTACAAAAGTAATAGTAATTGATTTATTTTACCTGCTGCTGTTCTGGCTGCCTGAGGGGGTTCCAGTTGTCGTCCTCCCTCTCTCACTACTCCTCCTAGCTTCACAGGCAGACCCTGCCCTGGGCCGGGGGGGAAGATGCAAAGGAAGGACGCCGAGCAGAGGAGGGTAGGTGGAGCTCGGTCTGGCCAGTCACTGCCCGTTTTATGGGGGGCGCCAGTCGCTCGCCCACCCAGCCAAGTACACTATACTAATGCCTGCTATCACATTAGGAAGTGCCACGCTTTAGCAAGTAGGTGGCCGGGCGCTGTACCCGTGCGGGAGATGGCCGTGGGAGGTGGCTGCGGGAGCCAGGACTCGGGAGGACGGATCGGGGGGGTCGTGCAGGGGGGTGGCTTTTCTTTGCCGCCTTCCCCAAAGTGCTGCCCTAGGCCTGGGCCTTGTCGGCCTAGGCCAAAACACAGCACTGGCTGTGACCATATCAAACTCATGTGCAACCCAAATCTGAAGCCCATCTATACTTATCTTGCATTCTTCTGCATTATGTCTTTTGAGGTTGCCATCTTGATGGAGTTAGGGTTTTGCTTCCTTATGTAAGGGACCCTAGCGAGGAGAACAGTAAAGAGGAGGTCCACTTAAACAAAAAAAATATTAAAATGAATAAAGATAATTACCACCGCTCCGAACAGACCAGGCTGAGATTTCTTGTCCTCCACTACGCAAAAAGGAGAGAGCCCCAGATGCTGGCAATTGCTGATACAATAGTGTTCATGCGGAAAGGATCTGGACAGCCGCACACTGAGATGAGCCAATAAAATCTTCTTTATTCAAAACATGAAGTAATACAGTACATGACACCGCTGGAGCAACACAGCTTAGCCGTTGACGCGTTTCACGCTCTTGCACAGCGCTTACTCATAGCTGGCTAACATAAAAGTGATGACCACATTTATACATAAAACACATATCACGTGACCTAACATTGATGAAATAATGCTGGGCGGCTGAGAGCTAGCCGCATGAGATCTCAGCACTCATTAGCTTGGTCAATGACATGAAGTGGAAACACACTTGATACAATCCACGTCACAACTGTTGGCTCGCAAGCCCAAGGAGGGAGTCTCTGCCACAGGAAATTCTCCGGAGCATGGATAGTTCCCAAAAAGATAGATAAAACGCCAATAGTGCAAATCAAATGACGTTTTTATTGGATGTAACCAATAATAGGCAAACAGTATAAAAAACGTGATCACGGATAAAACAATAAAATCAAGTGCAGGAAAGAGTAAGGCTCGCCGACGCGTTTCGTCCACATGGACTTCAACAGGGGCATCTGACATGACGTGAAGTGGAAACACACTTGATACAATATAGAATGGATAAAACAAACAAAAATGAAAATAATGGAAGTGAACGACCTATGTAATTTGTCTATTTATCACATTGGATTATAATTAATAATAATGGAACATAAAAGTGAGGTCCAGACTCCAAAGAACAAGAAACGTGAAATTAAAATTTAAATATCCAAAAAGGATAATGTGAAATAAATATAAACATGTGCGAGGTGTGTATGAATTTGTATATATATGGGACATAGGTGTCGTTAGTGGAAATAACATATATATATATATATATATAGATATATAGATATATAGATATATATGTGTGTGTATGGTGTATGTATATAGTAATGAATCAAAACCTAGCCCAATGAGAATATAACGTGTTTATAAAACGTGCTGGATGTTGAGGAAGGGTAAAGAAATAAAATAATGATAATATATATATATAGGTGAAATTAAGTGCAATAAATAGGGTGCAAAAAAGACAAACACACACGGGATGTGTATGAAAGCTGAACAGTTATGACTGGACCATTGTAGTGGGAGACTAAACTGCAAGGGACATCCATATTGTCACAGTAAACCCCACTAATAGTACCGGGATCTCAGGCAGCAAATACACACATGGATATTAAATGATCTCTTTATGCGTGTGTGGACTTTAATCACCAATCGTAGAGTCTAAAATAAAATGAAAATATAAAAATATAAATACAGCACAAATCAAATCAAAATCTTCAGAAAAAAAAAAATATATATATATATATATATATAGACAATCCTTCATAATATTAATGTATTATTGACCAAAACTCCAAGCTGTATGATGCTTTGTTACAATCACAAAATAAAGGTTACTAAATAGCAAAATCTACTTAAAGTATATAAAGTATGTTGGACTTAAAATCCAAGCATATATTGTTGCTACTTCTGTTATGAGGTGTTGGAGTGAGATACGTAAATGAAATCACGCCACACCTCATAAACCAGAACTCCCTAAAATGATCCTTAATATAGGGTACCAATGAAGTAAATAACGTCATAGTGTACTTAAGGGTAAGCAGTAATGTAAATATAACTAAAGTACCCAAATGCCTATGTGGCACCCGCCAATAAAGGCCTATTGTTGAATTAGATAGAAAAAGGGCGCAAGATAAAAGGAAAAGAATTTCTTAAAACAAGTTGTTATCGTATCTGGGTGTATGTACGTATGTATATATATGATCTATGTGGGGATCAAGGCTATAAATGAGTAAATGTATAGACAATCTGTGAACACTCATATGTGTAAGATGTTTGAAAGGATATAGATCCCTTGGATAAAAAAGAAGTGACGCCGTCAGTAACGTTTTATAAACACATATTCTCATTGGGCTAGGTTTTGAATCATTACTATATACATACACACATATATATATATATATATATATATATATATATATATATATATATATATTTGTTATTTCCACTAACGACACCTATGTCCCATATATATACAAATTCATACACACCTCACACATATGTTTATATTTATTTCACATTATCCTTTTTGGATATTTTAATTTTAATTTCTCGTTTCTTGTTCTTTGGACCTCACTTTTATGTTCCATTATTATTAATTATAATCCAATGTGATAAATAGACAAATTACATAGGTCGTTTACTTTCATTATTTTCATTTTTGTTTGTTTTATCCATTCTATATTGTATCAAGTGTGTTTCCACTTCACGTCATGTCAGATGCCCCTGTTGAAGTCTATGTGGACGAAACGCGTCGGGCGAGCCTTACTCTTTCCTGCACTTGATTTTATTGTTTTATCCGTGATCACGTTTTTTATACTGTTTGCCTATTATTGGTTACATCCAATAAAAATGTCATTTGATTTGCACTATTGGCGTTTTATCTATCTTTTTGGGAACTATCCATGCTCCGGAGAATTTCCTGTGGCAGAGACTCCCTCCTTGGGCTTGCGAACCAACAGTTGTGACGTGGACCGTAGAACATAGATCCCCTTGAGATCCGGGGTTTCCAGGACCAACCATCGTCCATTAAGGATCTCAAAGCTCGTTTGATTCGGTGTTAACCACATCCGAATCCACTCCTGTTGGTAAGCGTATTCCATCTTTTTCATTCTATGACCGTATAATCCACGATACACAGGAGAAGATCCCTACACCAGTTTAATATTCTACACCCAGCCCCTGTTTGGGACTTTATTGCGTTTACCTATAGCTCTACATTGGGATATTACCAGGATATACAAGAGGAGACTCCCACACCAGTTACATCCACACCCAGCCTATGTTTGGGACTTTTTGGTGTCTTATTTATAGCTATATATTGGGACATTACTACATTTCATTTAACACCGAACATTTTGTTTTATGTGTCATTCGTTCCAGTTATGTGCATATCTGTAATGATCATCATTATTGATGTGTCACTTACTATCTGCTATCATCATTAGCGCTGCATTTTACTTTCATTTTTGTTTATAATATTGGTCATATTTTATGTAGCCGCTTTTTGTATTGGGTTAAGCGCAGTGTTATTTATATTTCCCTTGACTTCATGTCATTAACCTAGCTAATGAGTGCTGAGATCTCATGCGGCTAGCTCTCAGCCGCCCAGCATTATTTCATCAATGTTAGGTCACATGATATGTGTTTTATGTATAAATGTGGTCATCACTTTTATTTTAGCCAGCTATGAGTAAGCGCTCTGCAAGAGCGTGAAACGCGTCAACTGCTAAGCTGTGTTGCTCCAGCGGTGTCATGTACTGTATTACTTCATGTTTTGAATAAAGAAGATTTTATTGGCTCATCTAAGTGTGCGGCTGTCCAGATCCTTTCCGCATGAAGAAAAAAATATTAAAAGCCAGCAGCTACAAATACTACAGCTGCTGACTTTTAATAAATGGACACTTACCTGTCTCAGGGTCCAGCGATGTCGGCAGCTGAAGCCGATCGATCGCTCGTCTCTCGGCTGCCCCCACCGCCATCCTCGGTCAGGGAATCAGGAAGTGAAGCGTTGCGGCTTCACTGCCCGGTTCCCTACTGCGCATGCGCGAGTCGCGCTGCGCGTCTACACTGGTCCCCATTGTGTTGTGGGAACACAATGGGGGTGGGTGGGCATTTGCGGCTAGCTATTACCGGAAGTGGTTGCAGATACCTGTATTATACAGGTATCTGCACCCCCCTCCCCCCTGAAAGGTGCCAATTGAGGCACCGGAGGCGGGGAGGAATCCGATGAGCGGAAGTTCCACTTTAGGGTGGAACTCCACTTAAGTAGCACAATAGTAACCAAATCCCACTCCATTACAGGTGAAACTAGCATTTAGAGGCAGGAATGCCTTAGATCTCACACTGCAGATACAATTATGAAGTTATAGGCACTGGATTGCACAGTTAAAGTTATTCTAAAGGCAATTTTTAAATTTTTTAAAAAAATAACAAACATGTCATACTTAAAGCGGAGTTCCGCCTGGGTGAAAAAAATTACAAATACTGTAGCTGTTGACTTTTAATATGTCTCCCAGTAGGCAGCGGCCGGGGGGGGAGGGCCGGACATTGTGTAGGTCACAAGACTGCGGCGATCTTTTCGCGGAAGTGGGAGTGGATACCTGGTTTTGACAGGTATCTGCTCCCCCCTCCCCCCTGAAAGGTGCCAAATGTGGCATCGGAGGGGGGGGGGGAATCAGATCTGCGGAAGTTCCATGTCTGGGTGGAACTCTGCTTTAACTGCTCTGTCTAATGGTTTTGCAGAGAGCAGCCCTGATCCTCCTCTTCTCCCACTGCCGCTTGCTAAAGGGCACTGCACAGAAAAAACCCATGGCAACACCATAGCTCCCAACTGTCCCTGATTTTGAGGGACTGTCCTTCATTGGGAAGGAAGTACCTTTGACCCACTTTCCTCCTCATTTGTCCCTCATTTTGGTCACCTAGAGCTAGAAAGCGGGGGAAAGATACAGTATCTCACAAAACTGAGTAGACCCCTTACATTTTGGTAAATATTTTATTCTATCTTTTCATGTGACAACACTGAAGAAATTACACTTTGCTACAATGTAAAGTAGTGAGTGTACAGCTTGTATAACAATGTAAATTTGCTGTCCCCTCAAAATAACACACAGCCATTAATGTCTAAACCGCTGGCAACAAAAGTGAGTACACACCTAATTGAAAATGTCCAAATTGAGCCCAACGTGTCAATATTTTGTGTTGCCACCATTATTTTCCAGCAGTGTCTTAACCCTCTTTGGCATGGAGTTCACCAGAGCTTCACAGGTTGCCACTGGAGTCCTCTTCCACTCCTCCATGACAACATCATGGAGCTGGTGGATGATAGAGACCCTGTGCTCCTCCACCTTCCGTTTGAGGATGCCTCACAAATGCTCAATAGGGTTTGGGTCTGGAGACATGCTTGGCCAGTCCATCACCTTTACCCTCAGCTTCTTTGGCAAGGCAGTGGTGGACTTGGAGGTATGTTTGGGGTCATTATCATGTTAAAATACTGCCCTGTGGCCCAGTCTCCGAAGGGAGGGGGTCATTGCTCTGCTTCAGTATGTCACAGTACATGTTGGCATTCATGGTTCCCTCAATGAACTGTAGGCAAGACACACTTGTCTTTGTAATCCTCACCTGGTTGCCGCCACACACGCTTGACACCATCTGACCAAATAAGTTTATCTTGGTCTCATCAGACAACAGGACATGGTTCCAGTATTCCCTGTCCTTAGTCTGCTTGTCTTCAGCAAACTGTTTGCGGGCTTTCTTGTCCATCATCTTTAGAAGAGGCTTCCTTCTAGGAGGACAGACATGCAGGCCAATTTGATGCAGTGTGCGGTGTATGGTCTGAGCACTGACAGGCTGACCTCCCACCCCTTCAACCTCTGCAGCAATGCTGGCAGCACTCATACATCTATTTCCCAAAGACAATCTCTGGATATGACGCTGAGCACGTGCACTCAACTCCTTTGGTCGACCATGGCGAGGCCTGTTCTGAGTGGAATCTGTCCTGTTAAACCGCTGTATGTTCTTAGCCACCATGCTGCAGCTCAGTTTCAGGATCTTAGCAATCTTCTTATAGCCTAGGCCAACTTTATGTAGAGCAACAAATCTTTTTTACAGATCCTCTGAGAGTTCTTTGCCATGAGGTGCCATGTTGAATTTCCAGTGACCAGTATAAGAGAGTGAGAGTGATAACACCAAATTTAACACACCTGCTCCCCATTCACAGCTGAGACCTTGTAACACTAAGGAGTCACATGACACCGGGGAAGGAAAATGGCTAATTGGGCCCAATTTGGACATTTTCACTTAGGGGTGTACTCACTTTTGTTGCCAGCAGTTTAGACATTAATGGCTGTGTGTTGAGTTCTTTTGAGGGGACAGCAAATTTACATTGTTATACAAGCTGTACACTCACTACTTTACATTGTAGCAAAGTGTCATTTCTTCAGTGTTGTCACATGAAAAGATAGAATAAAATATTTACAAAAATGTGAGGGGTGTATTCACTTTTGTGAAATACTATATGTATATACTTGGGGGGGGGGGGGGGGGGTTGGGAGGGGAGAGGGCTAGTGCTAGCGGGGGGTGGGGGGTGGAGGGGTTGGATATGTGCTGGGGAGTGCTTGGGAGGGGAGAGGACTTTCAAATCCAACCCTCACCTCTAGCATATGTCTTCTCCCTTGCCAAAGCGCCCCCCTCCAGCACATATCCTCATAACCCCCCACGCCTTAATCACTCCACCAAGTGTACACATTTTTTAAGTTGTTCCCTTTCCCAGTTACTCTGCCTCCCTCCCCTGTCCATCTACAGAATATAAACTTTCTACAGATCTCAGATCAGCACGTGTCCCTCCTTCCTCCTCCTGTTTGTAAACAGCTGAGAAGGAGGAGGAGGCGGCAGCTTCGATCCACTCTGCTGTGAGTGAGACAGGCAGACAGTGTAGAGAGGAGACATACATCAGATGCAGAGCAGACTTGTCACTCCCTGCGCTGTCTGTTCTATATAATGTGTCCGGGTATCGGGCAGACGGAAACCCAGACACATCATTTAAAACCTGGACTACCCAGGTAAAACCCAGACAGGTGGCAACCCTAGGGCTAACCCAGCCCTATACTGATTGGTCATCAACTCAATCTAGTATGTAGCATTAAGAAAAAAGGAAAGTAAAGGTTGTTCAAGGATGGCCTATCAGTATCAGTATTACACTGAATTCATTAAAACATGTATATTTTATTATAAAAAGTAATCTAAAAATGAAAAAGTCATATTAATCACAGATCCAAAATGATATTACCATCAATAGGTATTTTTAGGTATAGAAGTAGCAAATGGCAATTGTCATCGATCCAAAAAAACAACGTGTTTTGTGGTCATTGCTTCTTCTTCAGGACATATTTTAAAATGACAGATGCCTTGTTACATGTCATTTCAATACCTAGCAACAATGTATAGCAGGGGAGATGATCACAGATCCTTAGGCTGTGCAGAGGCAAATAAGGACAGCAAACAGTGAGCACCCTCCTGGATATCCAACACTCAGTCACAAGAGTCCACAGAGGCAGCAGCATATGTAGTGTCATCTAAATGGGTAGAACTTATATTCAGCAGATGCAAAAACTGCAATCACATAGTGTGGTGCGTTTATCTCATCAACATTATCCATCCTATATCAGTATTGAGGAGTGATGGGGAAAAATACATAGTATCAACCAGCCGATCTAAAAAGGTCCTTAAAGAGGAGTTCCAGGCTCCTTTAGAAAAAATTAAAAGTCAGCTGCTACAAATACTGTAGCTGCTGACTTTTAATGTTAAGACACTTACCTGTCCACTAATCCAGGGGGGTCCTCACCCGAGCCAATTTTTCAATCAGCTATCGGTGCTGCCGTTGCTATCTCCACTAAGGGAAACCAGCAGTGATGCCTTTCAGCTTCACAGCCAGTCCCCTACTGCGCATGTGCGAAGCTGGCTGCGGGGGAAGGAGGAGGGGGGCCGAACTTCTAAAAAGGTTTTTTCTCAGCCATGATAGGATGGGAAAAAGGTTAGCTACTTTAATTGCATCCCAGATTGGGATAAAATGCTACAGATTCCATTCCATTACCCTAGGACCCTCAAACTGAGGATCTGGGGGCGGGAGAAGATGTTTTCTCTCAGAGGACCGTGAACAGGTTGATGACTCCTCTTCTGAGGGGTCATATGCGGAAGATTCACATTGTGGGTGCAATTTCTTACTGAATTGGTCCGCTCCACATTTTATGCTACCCTTAACAGAGTGTCCACTTCTTGTTTTGGGTTCGCTGAAGCCTCCTCAAAGCTGTGCATGCCTTTCCTGTCCATTCATTGTTGGGAAAGTTCATGTATTCTGAGTGGGATCACCCCAGATAAGCCTTTTTTTCCCTCCTAAAAAGATTTTCACACTTTATCCTATGGAAAAAAAAAAAACGTTCTAAAGGTGGAAGATACCAGCAATTGACGCTGCTATATCTTCTGATTAAAAATTTGACTTGTCCGGCAGACAATGCTCAAATACTTAGGGATCCAACAGATTAAGAGTTGGAATTCCTATTAAATAAAAAAAAAAACGTATATTGTTTTTCTGACATGTTGAGTGTCTCAGCCTGTGCTGACAGTAATTGGTATATGTCAAATCCTTGAGAGACCAGTTTTAAAAAGGTACTCAAAGTTATCCCTGTTCAGCAGGCCCAGGTTCTGGCAAGCTCCTAGTAGCTTTATGTTGGCAATAGACGCTATGAGAGATTCTATCTTCAGGACTCACGCCTTTCGCTGGGCTGGTACATATGTATAGAATACTATGGTTGAAAAATTGGTCAGCCGAAGCGTCATATATAAAAAAAAAACTCCTGGCTGGTTTTCCTTTTTGCGGTGAACAGCTGTTTGGGATATCTTGGATAATTCATCTAAAGAATTTCTAGTGGAAAGGTACCCCTTTGCCATTTAAGAAAAGGAGTAAATGTATTTCATTTAGACAAGCTCCTTTTCCAGTGCCAGGGGCATCAGCCTCCAGGCAGTCATAACAGCTTCTGCCATCAAGTTCAAGAGGTAATCCTCAGGGACAAAAAAAACCTACAAACAAGATACTAAAGCCTCCTTATGAGGGGGCACCCCCGCTCGCTCGGGGGGGAAAGACTTCTGCAGTTCTCAAGGGTCTGGCAGAAAGAATGTCGAGACAGATGGGTGGCTTCTTCAATAGCTCTAGAGTACAATCTGGGGTTTCAAGAAGTCCCTTCTCCTCGTTTTCTCAGATTAAACGTTCCTAAGATCCAGAGAAAGAGAAGTCTCTCTTCTAGCATTGGACCATACTTTAGCAAAGAGTTGTCTTGCTGGTCCCCATAAAAGAGCTGGAGTTGAGGTTTTATTCAAACCTTTTTTTACGGCAAAATCGAATGGAGATGTCAAACCCATTTTGGATCTCAGGAATCTAAACTGGTTCCTGAATATCCGCTCTTTTTTGCATGGAGTCAATCCATTCAGTTGTCTCCATCTTACAAGGAGGAGAACATTTTACGTCGATCGACGTCAAGGGTGCATACCTCCATGGGCATATTTCCCCACTCACTAGAAATATACACAGTGGTGTAGTGGATAGCACTTTCACCTAGCAGCAATAGGGACGCTGGTTCAAATCCCGACCACGACACCATCTGCCTGGAGTTTGCATGTTCTCCCTGTGCCTGCATGGGTTTCCTCCCACACTCCAAAGAGATGCTGGTAGGTTAATTAGATCCTGTTGAAAAAATTGGCCAAATATGTGTATGTTGTATGTGTATGTGTTTGTAAGCATGTCAGGACCCCATGGGGCAAAGGACCGCACTATACCGCAGATGGACACAGGTGGCAAAAGCGCCCTGAGGCGATTCAGTTCGCATAGGTAGCGCTATACAATTAATTCATTCATTTCCCGTGATGTATGATTAAAGAAAATAGGATTTTTATAACAGCTTACCTGTAAAATCCTTTTCTTTTGAAGTACATCACGGGACACAGAGGTCCCGCCCCTCTTTCTAGTATACACGTGTATTGCTTTGCTACAAAACTGAGGTACTCCCGGTATGGGAGGGGTTATATAGGGAGGCAACTTCCTGCTTAGGGTGTGCCAGTGTCCAGCACCTGAAGGTGGCCTATAACCCCACATAGTAACTAATATGGCTCTGTGTCCCGTGATGTACTTCAAAAGAAAAGGATTTTACAGGTAAGCTGTTATAAAAATCCTATTTTTATCTCTAGAGTTAATTCCCTTTTTAATGCATGCCAATATTCTATTGGCTTTGCTTGCAGCAGCTTGGCATTGCATGCCGTTGCTGAGCCTGTCATCTACTAGGACCCCCAGATTCTTTTCCATCCTAGATTCCCCCAGAGCTTCTCCCCCTAGTGAGTAGATTGCATTCATGTTTTTGCCATCTAAATGCATTATTTTACATTTTTCCACATTAAACCCTTATTTGCCATGTAGTTGCCCACCCCATTAATTTGTTCAGATCTTCTTGCAAGGTTTCCACATTCTGCAGAGAAGCTATTGCCCTGCTTAGCTTAGTATCATCGGCAAATACTGAGATTGAGCTGTTTATCCCATCCTCCAGGTCATGAATAAATAAATGGGGTTATCCTCCAGGTTATGAATAAATTAAATAGGATTGGTCCCAGGACAGAACCCTGAGGGACCCTACTTTCCACATTGGACCATTCCAAGTACTCCCCATTTATCACTACTCTCTGAACTCACCCTTGTAGCCAGTTTTTAATCCAGGTCCTCACCCTTTGGTCCATGTCGACAGACCTTAGCTTGTATAGTAGTCATTAGTGGGGAACTGTATCAAATGCCTTTGCAAAATCGAGATACACTACTTCTACAGGCCTTCCATTATCTAGATGGCAGCTCACCTCCTCATAGAAGGTTAGTAGATTTGTTTGGCAAGAACGATTTTTCATAAATTCATGCTGATTACTGCTAATGATACAGTTTTCATTACTAAAATCTTGCATATAGTCCCTATCATCCCAAGAGCTTGCATACTATTGATGTTAGGCTAACTGGTCTGTAGTTCCCAGGGATGTATCTTGGCCCTTTTTTAAAGATTGGTGCTACATTGGCTTTTCTCCAATCAGCTGGTACCATACCACTCAGTAGACTGTTCGTAAAAAAAATTAGGAACAACGGTCTGGCAATTACTTGGCTGAGTTCCTTAAGGACCCTCGGTGCAAGCCATCTGGTCCCAGGGACTTATTTATGTTAAGTTTTTCAAGTCTGTTTCTGATTTTATCCTCTGTTAACCATGTTGGTTCTTCCTGTGATGTGTCATGAGGATAAACATTGCAGTTTTGGTTACTGAAGCTCCCCGTTTCCCTTCTGAAGACTGAGAAGAATGCATTCAAAACCTTTGTCATCTCACCATCCTTTGTAACCAGAATCCCTTCATCATTCTTTATGGGGCCAATATGATCTGTCCTCCCTCTTTTACTATTTATGTACTTAAAGAATTTCTTGGGATTTTTATTACTCTCCTCTGCTATGTGCCTTTCATGTTCTATCTTACACCCTGATTACACCCTTACATTTCTTATTGCAATCTTTGTACAGTTGGAATGCTGACGATGTTCCCTCAGCTTTGTATTTTTTGAAGGCCTTCTCCTTTGCTTTTATATGAATTTATACGTTGGCGTTAAGCCAACCAGAACTTTTATTAGCTCTTTTAAATTTATTACCCTTTGGGATGCACTGGCTAATATCCATATTTAATATGCTCCTAAAGCACACCCATTTTTCTTCCGTGTTCTTTGTTCCTAAGATTTTATCCCATTTAGTATCTTCTAGCAAGGAGCATAGTTTCTGCAAGTTGGCTCATTTGAAATTCAGTGTCTTTGTATTCCCCTTATGCTTTCTATTAGTGTGATTTATGCTGAAACGAATTGACCTGTAATCGCTGTTTCCTAAGTTGCCCTGTATTTCTACATCCACGATCAAGTCTGTATTGTTAGTAGTTAGTAGGTCTAGTAACGCATCTTGTTGGTGCATTTACCATCTGACCCATGAAATGTGCGTTTCCTTCCTCCCAGTCTATGTCTGGATAATTAAAATCCCCCCATTATAATGACACTTCCCATCCTTGCCGCCATTCCAAACTGTGATAGGTGGTCCGTCTCCCCCTCCTCCCTGAGGTTAGGGGGCCTATAGCATACACCTAGTATTACTTTCTCCTTGGTTTCCTCCCTTTGTAACTCTACCCATAAGGATTCCACCTCTTCCCTTTCTCCATTAGTGATATCATCCCTCACATTCACCTGTATATCATTTTTGATATACAGTAGGGATGGGCGAACGGTTCGGCCCAAGCATAAGTTTGAGCTGAACTTTGGTTGTTCGGATGTTCTGCGAACACCGAACAATATGCGGTGTTCAGGGAAAATTCGGAACACCGTTAAAGTTTATAGGACATTAACATGAGAAATCAAAATTGTTCATTTTAAACGGCTTATATGGAAGTTATTGTCATAAAAAGTGTTTGGGGACCTCACGTCCTGCCCCAGGGGACATGTATCAATGAAATATTTTTTTTTTTTAAACGGACATTTTTTTCGGAAGCAATGATTTTAATAATGCTTAAAGTGAAACAATAAAAGTAAAATATTCTTTTACATTTCGTACCTGGGGGGTGTCTATAGTATGCCTGTAAAGTCCCTGCACAAAATGATATTTCTAAAGGAAACAAAGTCATTTAAAAGTACTCGCGGCTATAATGAATTGTGTTTATGGGAGAAATCAAAAGTGCTCATTTTAAAGGCGTATATGCATGGTATTGTCATAAAAAGTGTTTGGGGACCTGGGTCCTGCCCCAGGGGATATGTACCAAAGCAAAAAAAAAGTTTTAAAAACGGCTGTTTTTTCTGAAGCAGTGATTTTAATAATGCTTAAAGTGAAACAATAAAAGTGAAATATTCCTTTAAATTTAGTACCTGGGAGGTGTCTATAGTATGCTTGTAAAGTGGCGCATTTTTCCCGTGTTTAGAATAGTTCCTGCACAAAATTACATTTCTAAAGGAAAAAAAGTAATTTAAAAGTACTAGTGGCTATAATGAATTGTCGGTTCATAGCAATACAGATAAAGGTCATTGAAAAAAATGGCATGGGACCCCCCACAGTCCATTACTAGGCCCTTTGGGTCTGGTATGAATATTAAGGGGAACCCCGAACCAAAAAAAAAATTGCATGGGCAAAAATAAAAGTAAATGCCTGGCACCCCCTGGGGTGTTTACTTTTATTTTTGCCCTGTTTTCCTGATAGTGGTTACCTATCAATTCCCCGCTGGGTGGGTGTGCATGTCACATCCTTTTGATTGGATACCGCGGCGCCTCCTTGTAGTATAATAGGACGTATGGTGTACCAAGATGGCCGCGCCTCAGATGACGTCTTGATGACGAAACGCGTAAGGCGTGGTCACGCGGTACGCATACGTCGTTCCAGCTTCTGACTTTGCACTATCTTCCGGTTTTGATAGACGGGCCGTGGAACGCACGCCGCTACCACTCCATTGTTGCGGCCATTGGCCTGTAGCTAGCCAGCGGAGCACTGTCAGCTCCTAGTTTTATTTCATTTTGGCAGATGCATTGTTTTAATCAATACATTTGTTGGATTTACGCTATGAGGCTCCTCTCTTCTCTACACTTTCCGGTGGATACTAGTAAAAAGACAGCGGTGATCTAAGTGGAAAGGAGGCCTCAGATTCAGTGAGAGGAACACGGATCGTTCAGGACTCCGGCTACTGGATCGACATACACTTGCCCATTACCCCTGCAGGGGTTGGGCTTTCCGGTGAGTGAGGGGACAAGTGGGGGTTCAATCAAAGAAAGTTAACATCAGCCACATCAAACCTGTCGGGGATCGTTTGGATGCACACACTACCTGCTCACAGGGATTTTTTTCACATCCATAGGACAATCTGTATTGGACAATACAATTCTTAATTTTTAATTTTTTAATTTTTTGGAGTATTTGGTTGCATGGAGTACTACCACACAACTTTCACTACATAACTCATACACTTTTTTGACAATATTTTTTTGTTCGTTGAATATCACTTTTGGGACTTTTCAGTCAATATTAAGAGTTTTTTGTCATTTCTATGTGTCACGTTTCTTTGTACATTTATTAGTGGGATTATTTTGAGGATACAATTGATGTTCCAGCTTCACCCACATTAGTTTTTATTTTATTTTACATGTTATTGTGGCTTTTTGGATATTCCATATTTTTCATGACACATATATTTTAATCAACCTTGTTGCACTGCCCATTTTTTATTATATACATTTTTTTTTTTTTTTATTATATATTTTTTATTATGTTTGTTGATGCACTTTGATGCACAAAAAATTTTCTCCTAGTGAGGTATTTAATATTCAATATTTCTCATGACACATATATTTTAACCGACCTGGTTGCACTGTACCTTTATTATGTTGGTTGATGCACGTGGATGCACAAATATTTTTCTCGTAGTGAGGTGTGAATTAATAATCTGATCTGTGAACAGCGCCAATTGCCCTTTCATATATATTTTGGAATGAAGGTGTTTTCCTCTTTTGATGAGAAAGGAAGGAATTCACCTATAATTATTATAAATAATTTATGTGTGAGAATTAGAGTTTTGTAAATTCTGGTTCTAATATGCAGAATGTGTATAGTAGATCATGTGACTTGCCATAAATGATCCGCAACAAAATAATATGAGGCTGAATGCTGAGATGAAGGTGTGACCTTAAGGAAGATACTAGGCAGGGCTCTCTTTACCTGTATGTATATATAGGAGACAGGCTGTTCCACACTCTCCGGATTCCACAATGACAGCTCTCAGACTGGCCTCGTTCTTCCTTTGTCTCTTGTGTCTTACTGAAGGTACGTTTTTACTGCTCCCTTTTTAACACTATCAAAGGCACTGCAAAGGATTTACTATAGGCATTGGGGGTTAATTTACAAAAGGCAAATCCACTTTGCGCTATAAGTGCAAAGTGCACTTGAAATTGCACTGAAAGTTCACTTGGAAGTGCAGTCGCTGTAAATCTGAGGGGTAGATCTGAAATGAGGGGAAGCTCTGCTGATTTTTTTGTCCAATCATGTGCAAGCTAAAATGGTGTTTTTTTTTCCTTGCGTGGTTCACTCGGATCCACAGTGACTGCACTTCCAAGTGCACTTTCAGTGCAATTTCAAGTGCACTTTGCACTTGTAGTTTGCACTTGTAGTGCAAAGTGGATTTGCCTTTAGTAAATAACCCCTAGAGTGTGCACTCGGCAAGTGCAATTTGACTTATTTTCCCCAGAGCTTAGTAAATGCGGTAAAGCTCTGCTGATTTCCATCATCCAATCATGTGCAAGCAAAAATGCTGTTTTTTTATTTTCCTTGCACCTAATTGGGTATTCATTACAGAGCGAAGCTTTACTACATTTACTAATGAAAATGAGTGCAGCTGCACTTGCAAAGTGCACAGTCTATTTGTCTTTAGTAAATCCAAATCCACCCCCCAAGACAAGGGTGCTAGTCTCATTAGACAAAGAAGTACTGTATGTTTCTACTGAGTTTGGCAATATAACTATTAATGATTAATGGGTGCATCTGGGTTATTTGGAGTAATTATCTGATGGCCAGGCAAACAAGAGTGCTGTGAGCTCTAGACTGTATTAAAAAAAAAACTAAATTGATTTTCCACTGCTGACTGGTCTGCCGATATATAGCAGGAGTTGAAAGAGTAAAATGTATTTCTACCATTGTTTCAGTCTTCTCTGCATCATTATGATCTACTTATCTATTTCACATAAACAGCAAATCACGGGTTACAGGAAAGAAAAAAGCTTGATTCCACCATCAACACAGTGGGGTTGATTTACTAAAGGCAAATAGACTGTGCAGTTTGAAAAGTGCAGTTGCTCAAGAGCTTAGTAAATGAGGTAAAGATTCACTTAATAAATTCACAATAAATAGCATTTTTGCTTGCACATGATTGGATGATGGAAGTCAGCAGAGTTTCTGCTCATTTTTAAGCTTTGGAGCAACTGCACTTTCAAAGTGCACAATCTATTTGCTTTAGTAAATCAACCCCCAGTCAGTGTTTATGGGGGAATCCCTCTCTTTTTTTGTGGGTGGGGAGGGGGTGTGTGGCTGTGGGTGGGTGCATTGTTTGCCTGCCCCTCCGAAAAAAACGACAGCCATCACTGGAACACATCGCTTCTCTTTTCGGGCAATCAGGAAGCGGGTCTCAAGACCCGCTTCCTGATTGGCTGGGGGGATAATCAGTGTGACAATAGCGATTATTCATTCGCTATTGACACACAACTGGCATGACAAGTGTTCTGCGCTCCGAGCCCACCCTTTTTTCAAAGCCTATTCACGCCACTGCTGTGTTCTCCTGGCAAAGGGGGGGGGGGTCGGGGAATTCATCCCCACTGGGAGAACACAGTGATTATTGCTAGCACCTATAATGGCGTCTAGCAATAATGGCATGTAAAATACGACAGGCTGGTTGTACCCAAGTTGATCGATCAACTTGGGCACATTCAGCCTGCCCATACATGGCTCGAACCATCTATGACCGGCTTAAAGTCATTACAAGGGACAAAGGGGAACTCTTTACGTCTGGAGGAAAAGAGATGTAACCTCCACATATGGAAAGGTTTCTTCACAGTATAAGCTGTAAAAAAATGTACAATAGACCCCCTCAAGAATTGGTTCAGGCCAGCTCAGTAAAGAGCTGGATGCATTTCTAAATACACAAAATATAACTGGATGCTAACATTTATAGTTAAAGAGAAGTTTTTTAAACATTTTTTATCATACTTACCTAGGTGGATGCTGCATCTGTCCATTGCCGGCTCTAAGACTGAGAACTGAGCCATCAAACACTGCTGATCGCTCAGCTCTCAGTGCTCTGTGACTCTCAGTCACCAGCTCTGTTCTGCTCCGAACCCACCCCCTTTTCGGCCACTCACTGGAGCATTGGGCTATGAAGGGGGCCGACTGGCTCACGCTCTCAGCGGCTAGCTCGACCATATGGTCGGGATCTTTCCCCAGCCTGGACTGGCTCTGTGACATCAGCTGTCATTGGTACTTCCACAGGAGAAGCACAGCTAAACGAGTTAATCCAGGGAAAATCCAATTGGCTTATGGGGGAAAGGGAGGAATTTATTTTTCCCCCACTGGAGCAAATTGGATCATGCTTTATTAGGATTTTTTGCCTTCCTCTGGATGAACTGTGGTGATAGGGTTCTGTATATGGAGGTTTTCTATTTATTATATTTAGTTTTTTGTTTTTGTGTGTGTTGGTTGAACCAGACAGCCTTTTTTTAACCTGACTATGTATCATGAAGCTGATGGATATCTGCATCCAAATCTACATGAACTTAGCTATAAAGTACCCATGGATTTAGAACAGAAGTCTGAACATGTGATGTTTTTACAGAAAGTTTGGGTGTATACATTCCTGATTATAACAGGAAAATCTGCTCATAAAACCTCCAGCACTCAGGCTAACAATAGTGAACAAATGTAAAAATCCAGCCAGAACGAGGGAATTTTTTCCCCTGATGGAGCAAATTGCATCATGCTTTATTGTTTGTTTTTTTGGGCTTCTTCTGGATCAACTGTGGTTATAGAATTGTGTATATGAACGTTTTTCTACTTATTTATTTTTCTGTTGGTTGAGCTGATGGACTTATGTCTTTTTTTTAACCTAACTATGTAACTACATGAAGCAAATGGATGTCTGCATCCAAACCCATGTGAGCTTAGCGTAGAGAGGTGAACTTTTTTAAGAAAGTTGGGGTGTATACACTCCTGATCATAGCAGGCAAACTTGCATATTTTTACTCTCGGCATATACCTCCAGCACTCAGGCTAACAATAGTGAACAAATGACAACATCCAGCCGCCCGACTGAGGGATTCATTCCATGAAGATCTATTGTTGCAGCATTGTCCACAAAAATCAGGACTAGCCCACAGACACATAGGGGGAATGTACTTAAAGCGGAGTTCCACCCAAAAGTGGAACTTCCGCTCAATTGTCTCCTCTCCTCCTCCGGTGCCACAATTGACACCTTTCGGAGGGGGGGGGGGGGGGGACAGGATACCTATCTTTGACAGGTGTCCTGTTCCCACTTGCGGGAGTCTGGGCCGCGGCCTGTGACATCACCGCGGGGCTCCCTCCTCCTTTCCCTGTAGCTGAGCCAGTAGGAGAGAGGAGCGGGGCCTCGCGCATGCGCAGTAGGGTTCCCGGCATGAAGCTGTAAGGCTACACTGCTGGGTACCCTTACCCGGAATGGCGGTGGCAGCATCCGACAACTGATGGAAACATCAGCTGCAGTGCCGACATTGCTGGACTCCAGGACAGGTAAGTGTCCTATTGTTAAAAACCAGCAGCTGCAGTATGTGTAGCTGCTGGTTCTTAATTTTTTTTTTTTTTTTTTGGGCGGAACACCGCTTTAAACTGGAGAGTGCAAAATTTGGTGCAGCTCTGCATAGAAACCAATCAGCTTCCAGGTTTTATTGTGAAAGCTTATTTCAAAAAACTGAAGTTAGAAGCTGTTTGGCCACCATGTACATCTGCACCAGATTCTGAGTGCTCCAGTTTTAATAAATGTCCCCATAATCACTTCCTATCCTATCTTTTATCAGTCATTTCATGTACCCACCATCTTCTATTGAATATTTTTTTAAACAGAAGTTACAGGTACAAAGTATAGAGAAAGTACAGGGGTATTTTGGTTCAGACCTTCCAATATATTGCAATATATTATACACATCATACAATTGTAGAGACACTTAGATTCCGATGATGGAACGCAAAAGGCAGTAGTGATTGAGCACTATCTCGGGTCATCTAGGAGGAAATTGGGAGGCAGCCCAGCCCCATTGGTTGGATGTTACCGTCTTCGGGAGAAACAATTAAAGGTAGAATAATTAAATTGTAAAATTGTCAGGGAATATGTGAACCTACTGTATAAGGCTAGTATAGTGGGAAAAGAGGTTACTAAATAGAAACCAGTTGAGAAGGACCGTAGGAAAGGAGAGTAAAGGCTAGGGGTATGATGGGGAGAATAGGGGTTGTGATTACTCCATCATGGCTAGTTAGGAGTTGGGGGAATATCTTCCTTATTCCATACCTGAAATGCAGATAAGTAATGAAAAAAACAAAACAATACTGCGCTGGTGTATGTAAAAACAATCAAATATTAGAGTGAAACAAAAAGCTGCAACAGTGAAATGTGAGATATAACATAACAAACCAATAAACAAAAGAAAAAGTTGCACTATTTGAACATAAACACAAGTCCAATGTGATATAAATGATCCAAAATCGATCAGCAATGGGTGATAAAATTCATAAATTATGGTATCCAGTGATATCCTCCACCAAGAGATGTCACCACCATTTAGTCAAGGTGTGCCCTTACCCGCATGGTGGACCCTCTAATTATGGAAGGTCAAACGTGCTCACAATATGTCTGCTGGTAAGGCGTCCGAAGGATAATTGGTGCAGGCAGTCATAGTTACATAGTAGGTGAGGTTGAAAAAAGACACAAGTCCATCAAGTCCAACCTATGTGTGTGATTATATGTATATCCCTGTATGTTGCGGTCGTTCAGGTGCTTATCTAATAGATTTTTTAAACTATCGATGCCCCCCCGCTGAGACCACCGTCTGTGGAAGGAATTTCCACATCCTTGCCGCTCTTACAGTAAAGAACCCTCTATGTAGTTTAGGGTTAAACCTCTTTTCTTCTAATCTTAATGAGTGGCCAAGTGTCTTGTTAAACTCCCTTCCGCAAAAAAGTTTTATCCCTATTGTGGGGTCACCAGTACGGTATTTATAAATTTAAATCATATCCCCTCTCAAGCGTCTCTTCTCCAGAGAGAATACGTTCAGCGCTCGCAAACTTTCCTCATAACTAATATCCTCCAGACCCTTTATTAGCTTAGTTGCCCTTCTTTGCCCTTCCATTTCTAGAACATCCTTCCTGAAGACTGGTGCCTAGAACTGGACAGCATACTCTAGGTGCGGCCAGACCAGAGTCTTGTAGAACCGGAGAATTATTGTTTTATCCCTGGAGTTGATCCCCTTTTTAATGCATGCCAATATTCTGTTTGCTTTGTTAGCAGCAGCTTGGCATTGCATGCCATTGCTGAGCCTGTCATCTGCTAGGACCCCCAGGTCCTTTTCCATCCTAGATTCCCCCAGAGGTTCTCCCCCCAGTGTATAGAGTGCATTCATATTTTTGCCACCCAAATGCATTATTTTACATTTTTCGATATTAAACCTCATTTGCCATGTAGTTTCCCACCCCATTAATTTTTTCAGATCTTTTTGCAATGTTTCCACATCCTGCGGAGAAGTTATTGCCCTGCTTAGCTTAGTATCATCCACAAATACAGAGATTGAACTGTTTACCCCATCCTCCAGGTCGTTTATGAACAAAATAAATAGGATTGGTCCCAGCACAGAACCCTGGGGAACCCCACTACCCACCCCTGACCATTCCGAGTACTCCCCATTTATCACCACCCTCTGAACTCGTCCTTGTAGCCAGTTTTCAATCCATGTACTCCCCCTATGGTCCATGCCAATGGACCTTATTTTGTACAGTAAAAGTTTATGGGGAACTGTATCAAATGCTTTTGCAAAACCCAGATACACTATGTCCACGTCTCTCCAGCCGCTTCTCCCACACTAAGAATAAACCATCATGGAAACCCGGCAGTACCCAAAATAAAATAAAAGCAAAGGACCTCCGATAGTGTAAAACCTTAAAGGTATTTATTAGCACATCAACAGAGGAACTCTGAAGTGCATAAGGTAAAAATGCTGCAGCAGAATTTGTAGCTAAAAAGCTTACACAGAGTAAAAAATCACGATGGAATAGGTTAGAGTCTCCTTGCCCGACCGGTTTCCTCACAATGGGACTTCTTCCGGGGATAAGTAATGACACATAGACCAGGAGGTTCACATTTTTTTTAATTGTTCTTCCCTGCTGTTTTCCTGTGACAACAGATGTTCGAAGTCCCTAAGTTCGGGTTAGGAGTGTTCCCTTTAAATCTCTATCAACCATATTTTAATGCATACCAAAATGATTCACGTTCTGTTAGGACCCGTTCACAGTATTCTCTGTTTGTCGCAGTCACACGTTTTAAGAAGCAATAACGTATCTTCAAACAGTGTTTTGGTCCATTGATACAGATTAGGGGCTCATAGGAAATGAGCAGAAGCAATGCAACACATGTCAATACACCAATAAATAGATGTAAGGTTACAGATAAAACAAATTATTTTCATTTTTTAGACGTCAGGAACATCCTACTGATGGGGAAAGGGTAATCTTTTTAACAAACTTTATTTTGCAACTAAAAATATATAGAGGATAGGACTTGTGCATCTAAATACAACAAATGTGACAATTCTAATTGTAGTCCCCGATTTGCTACCAGATTTGTACTGTGAGTTCTAACATTGTTTAACCTCAGTAGATGGTGCTTTAATCCCTTTGTATATATATATATGTATATATATATATATATATATATATATATATATATATATATATATATATAGACACACACACACACACACACACACACACACACACACGAGCAGTGGGGGAAACTGAATTTGATTCAGACAGGGGCAATTTGCACCAAATTTTTTGGTTTGTATTGACCCAAATCACACCGCAAAGTATCGGCACTTGGTATTGGGGAGTACGTGACCGAAAGTATCAGTACTCGTACTCGCCGATAAAAAAACGGTATTGGACGCATATGGAACAACAGCTCAGCCCGGTACCTTTGCGTAGAGCACTTTGGTATTATGCAACATTACCAGACTCTTTTAAAACACAACCCCTTATAGGCCCTACCTTGCGGATAGGCTCAAAGATCTGTCAGGACCCCAAATACTCATCGGCACAATCACCGTTGTTGCCCATTATGGGAATCCCTAGTTTCAGCCCAGGTATGGAACCAGGGGCGTTTAAAGGGCTCTTAGAGAAGGGCTGTATCCAGGCATCACATTTCTTACATTCTGAGACATGGCCTACCGTTGTCTCACTGATGCAACCGGGGGGGGGGGGGGGGGGGGGCGATATGAAATAAATTTATGGCAGGCATTACAATTGTGCCATTTCTTTAAATCACTGGGACCAGCGATTAATTATCGATGACAACTGACCACATTTGAATTATACTGTGAGGGGAAAGAACCTCTCCCCCCAGACGATCTCTAGGATATAAGCGTTGTTAATTACCCCTTCAGAGGATTTTGAGATGCCCGGAATTGGAAAGTGGGAAAGAGACCTTAATAAGACCTTTACGCCAGTTCAACGACAGAAGATAATATATCTGTCGTTGAACTCATTGATTTGCACGCGGACCCAGGAGTCAAATTATAAATTACTGGCGAGATGGTATTACACCCCGTCAAGACTTTGTAAGTTCTTTCCAGAGGCCTCAGATCGCTGTTGGCGATGTAATAAGAAACAAGGGACCTTAGTCCATATATTTTGGTCCTGTTCAAAGTTCAGACAATACTGGAGGGAGGTACAAAGGATTTGCCAAAAATTTACAGTCTTTCCAATACCAGACGACCCCGCCTTTTTTCTGCTTCACTGCACACAAATACCTCTACAGACATACAAAAACTCTGTTCTATGCCATTTAGTTAATGCAGCTAAAACTTGAGTTACTTTGTGTTGGAAAGACCCAAAGCCACCATCGATTGCATTGTGGCTCAATAGGGTCAGAAATGTTGGGGCCATGGAGGACCTGGTGCTCTCGGCTCAAAATAAAAAAGAGCAGTATACTAAAATATGGGCAGAGTGGGACACATATGTCTATTCAGAAGAGGGGAAGAGATTGTTGGGAAACATAAATGAGGAGGGAGGTCCATCCATCTAGGAATCATATAAGAATGTGGAAGTCGCCCCGGTCCCCATAGGAAAGGGAGATATGGGGGGAGGGAGGTTTTTTTTTTTTAAATTATTATTTATTTTTGGGGTTGAGTTTCGTTTTCGGGGTAATAGGTAAACAAATAAAATAAAAGAGAGGAACAGGAAGTCCAATAAGAAATTCACGGAATAGAATCGGAGGCCACGATGGCACTCCTTTCTTGTTTAGATCATAAAGATATTAATATGCCTGGGTGGAAAAGATTAAGGATGAATATGGTTATATATACGGGCAGGGGTAAACATATGTATATATATTTGTATAATTTGAGGAATATTATTCCCGCCTTAAAATAATAAGGTTATAAGAAACAATTTATGTTTGTAATGATGTTCTTACTGCTTCCTTTCTTGTATAAATAAAAAAACAAAAACAGTATCGGTGCAACCATACAAAAAATGTTTTCAGCTGATTTAACCCCTTGCTGACCTACTCACGGAGATATACTGTGGCAGGTCGGTTCTCCTGTGGGAACTGACGTATCAGTACGTCAGTACATACAAGTAAGATAGTGGGCGCGCACCCGCCGCGGGAGAATGCCCGCAGATCCCGCGGACTCAATGTCCGCTGGCGGCCCGCAATCGCCTTGTACACAGGCAGAATGGGGTACTGCCTATGTAAACAAGGCATTTCCCTGTTCTGCCTAGTGACATGACAGAGATCTTCAGTTCCCGGTGATCAGGAACAGTGATCTCTGTCATGTTCCAGTGAGCCCACCCCCTCAACAGTTAGAACACGCTGAGGGAACAAACTTAACCCCTTGATCGCCCCCTAGTGTTAACCCCTTCCCTGCCAGTGTTAATTTTACATTGATCAGTGCATTTTTATAGCACTGATCAATGTAATAATGTCACTGGTCCCCAAAAAGTGTCATTTGGGGTCAAATTTGTCCGCCGCGATGTCACATTCCCGCTAAAAATTGCAGATCGCCGCCATTACCATTAAAAACAATAAAAAAAAAAGTCCCTAAACCTATCCCATAGTTTGTCGACGTGATAACTTTTGCGCAAACAAATCAATCTACATCTATTGCAATTTTTTTTTTACCAAAAATATGTAGAAAAATATATATTGGCCTAAACTGATGAACACATTTTATTTTTTATATATTTTTTTGGATATGTATTATAGCAGAAAGTAAAAAAATTTGTTTTTTTTTTTCAAATTGTCAGTCTTTTTTTGTTTATAATGCAAAAGATAAAAACTGCAGAGGTGATCAAATACCACCAAAAGATAGCTCTATTTGTGGGTAAAAAAGGACGCAATTGTCAGTTAAAGCAACGCAGTGGCGTATCGCAAAAAATGTCATTAAGGGGGCAAATCCTTCCGGGGCTGAAGTGGTTAAAAAAACAGGAACAGGAACCCAAACCCCCCCCCCCCCAGTAGACAACATACAGTTCGGTGCTTCAGGTCCTTGTGACAGATTGGCCTCTCTGTCCTTCTGAGAATCAAGTCTCCTACCATCAGAATCTTCCTTTCCTTCCCCTTGGCTTCCCCCCCACTCTCACTGGAGGAGTTCTTCCCCTGGCAGCTAGGGGCATCACTCTGCTCCAGCAATGCTGGTCCCTGACTGGTTTCAGGTTTTCTGCCCTGAAACATAGGGCTATGCGGTGTGGCAGAGCTGTATAAATCCACGGTTTGGATGGACAAAAATACAAATCCTATGGCAGATTAAAAAAAAACCTCACAGTCCACTTTTAGAGTTTAGAGTCAGAGTTATTTTTGGAATGAAGGCGTTAAGTCCATTTTTAGAGTTTAGAGTAAGTTATTTTTGGAATGAAGGCGTTTCTTCATTCTCATTCTTTTGATGAGGAAGGAAGGAAACCCCCTATAATTATTATAAATAATTTATGTGTGAGAATTAGAGTTTTGTAAATTCTGGTGCTAATATGCAGAATGTGTATAGTAGATCATGTGACTTGCCTTAAATGATCCGCAACAAAATGATATAATTGTTATTGCTGAGATAAAGGTGTGACCACATGGAAGATACTAGGCAGGGCTCTCCTTACCTGTATGTATATATAGGAGACAGGCTGTTCCACACTTTCCGGATTCCACAATGACAGCTCTCAGACTGGCCTTGTCCTTTCTTTGTGTCTTGTGTCTGACTGAAGGTACGTTTTTACTGCTCCCTTTTTAACACTATCAGATGCACTGCAAAGGATTTACTAAAGGCAGATTGTGCACTCAGCAAGTGCAATTTCACCTATTTTCCCCAGAGCTTAGTAAATGCGGTAAAGCTCTGCTGATTTCCATCATCCAATCATGTGCAAGCAAAAATGCTGTTTTTTGTATTTTCCTTGCACCTGATTGGGTATTCATTACAGAGCGAAGCTTTACTACATTTACTAATGAAAATGAGTGCAACTGCACTTGCAAAGTGCACAGTCTATTTGTCTTTAGTAGATCCAAATCCATCCCTCAAGACAAGGGTGCTAGTCTCATTAGATAAAGAAGTACTGTATGTACTTTTTTTGTTTATAACGCAAAAAATAAAAACCGCAGAGGTGATCAAATACCACCAAAAGATAGCTCTATTTGTGGGTAAAAAAGCACGCAATTGTCAGTTAAAGCGACGCAGTGCCGTAAAAAATGGCCTGGTCTTTAAGGGGGCACATCCTTCCGGGGCTGAAGTGGTTAAAAAAAACCCACTAACGTTATGATCCTGGTACAAAGCGTTACAAAGTTTTTTGCAAATGAAATAAAGGTCCTTTTTTTTTTTCCTTTTTTTTTTTTTTTTTTTTATGTGACACTTAAAAAAATAATGATTAAAACTAAAAGCAAAAAAAAAAAAAGGAACACAAATAGAAATAAAAAATTAAAATTGCAGGAAAATATTAGCTAAGGAAAGAATAGGAAGAAGGAGTTAACTATGGCTGATTAGCGAGACATTTTATTACACACAAAAAACAATAAAGCATTTGTTTTACTTGTCAGTTTGCTCTAACTGTCATCATTATACAGTATTCAGAATGAAGCACATCAGGTGATCTTCACATGAAAAATGAGGCTACTTTGAGGCACACACTGGACGTTAAAATAACGCTATAAAAATGCCAGTAGCTTTGCAGTGAGTTTTTCAACGTTTTTCAACTTTTTTCAACATTTTTGCAATAGCGTTTTTTAGCATTTTTCCCGCGTTAGTGTTTTAGTGTTTTTTTTTTTTTTTTGAAGAAAATTTTTTTTTTTCCAATGGATCAAAAACGTTAAAAAAAACGCTGGTGAGCAACGTTTTTGAGCGTTTATTGACGTTTATCAGCGTTAGAGTGTTTTTACAGCTGAAAAACGTCTCTCAGAACCCGCTAGTTTTGTTTTTTTTTTTACTTCTCAAAAACGCCACTGCCCGAAACTGCTGATAACAGCCTATGTGTGCATGGACACATAGGATAACATGATGGAGAGTTTAATGACTGTAGAAAAAAACGTCTACTGCCAAAAACAGCTGCTGTAAAAACGTCCAAAAAGCGTCCAGTGTGCATGAGGCCTCAATGTCTCTATCTTGCATCTATACAGCTATTACAGCTGCTGTAGTTACACAACAACTTGTGTTGACAGCTGGGGATTGCCGGCAAGTGCGAGGGGAGAAACTGCCGAGGGGCAGAAGGACTAAGCCTAATAGCAGCCCACAGACTCACAGATATGTTTTTTCCTCCGTTCACAGTCGTATTTTCTCACACTGTGAACAAAGAAGGAGGAAGCACAAACATATTTTGATGGAACCTAAACATACCATACTCAAGCTATCGCCTGAAAACATGATAAGAGCTGGAAAAATGAAAACAGAGAACTGTGAAACCCTGCAGTATTAGCTCATAAAAATGAACTTTGTAATGTAGTAAATTGCAGATAAATAATGTTAAGCTGAGTAATCGCACTCTATGTTACATGCCATTGTGAATGTAGATAATTTACAGTGTATGTGAGGACATGCAGGCATAATTTAATAGAAACTCCTTAGTGGCGTCTAGTTATGTTTTTTTTTTTTTTATTCAGTATTTTAACAGTAGGAATCATAGTGTATGCAGTATCTATTATCTGTGTCATATCCTTTCTTGAGCTTATGCACACGGCACACACAAAAATTCTGCATTTTTTTCAGGACTGCATTTTCTTTACGGATTTTCAACACAGTTCTGTTATATCCTATGGGATCATCACGTCCACAGAGTGTGAAAATCAGTAAGTTTGCATTCGTCCAGATCTATTAAGGGCTCAATCATATGGGCATTCAGCCCCATAGAGCTTGAAGAGCCCTTCATTTACTTTCCCGTCCTAGCACTGAGCTCCATGTAGGCAGCCCATGTTAGTGAATGGACACGCATTAGCTATTCGCACTCACCCATAGAGCCCTTGCACACTGGGGCGGTTTGCAGGCGCTATTGCGCTAATAATAGCGCCTGCAAACCGCCCCGAAAGTGCTGCTGCATGTATTCCTGTGTGAAAGCCCCGAGGGCTTGCACACTGGAGCGATGCGCTGGCAGGACGGTAATAAAAGTCCTGCTAGCAGCATCTTCGGAGCAGTGAAGGAGCGGTGTGTATACCGCTCCTTTACCGCTCCTGCCCATTGAAATCAATGGGACGGCGCGGCTATACCGCCGGCAATGCGCCTCTGCAGAGGCGCTTTGCGGTGGTTTTTAACCCTTTCTCGGCCGCTAGCGGGGGGTAAAACCGCCCCGCTAGCGGCCACATACCGACGGTAAAACGCCGCTATTAATAGCGGCGTTTTACCGCCGACGCCGCCCCCGCCCCAGTGTGCAAGGGCTCATACAGCTGAGTTTGACAGGTGCATGACCTCAATGCAAAGTCTGTGCTTCCAGACAATTGCAATTGACTCTGCTAACCTGTAAAACTGGTATGCAACCATCCGATCTTTCATGTCCTTTCACAAATATGTAAAAACCAAAAGTGAAAAGTGAGCCCTTAATATAAAAAGAAGAAATTGCAGCTGCTAGCACATAAGAGTGATCATACAACTCCCTAAATAACATTCAAAACCAAATATGCAAAAAATGTGATACAGTCGTAAAATTTCTCGCCTCGACTACCGCAACTCCCTCCTCATTGGATTACCTTTACATAGACTATCCCCCCTTCAGTCCATAATGAATGCTGCTGCAAGACTCATCCACCGTACCAACCATTCAGTGTCCTCCACCCCTCTCTGCCAATCCCTCAATTGGCTTCCACTCACCCAACAGATAAAATTCAAAGTACTAACAATAATTTACAAAGCGATCCATAACTCTGCCCCCAGCTACGTCACTAACCTAGTCCCAAAATATCAACCAAGCCGCTCTCTTCGGTCCTCCCAAGACCTCTTGCTCTAGCTCCCTTGTCACCTCCTCCCATGCTCACCTCCAGGATTTCTCCAGAGCTTCTCCCATCCTTTGGAACTCTCTACCCCAATCTGTCTGACTGTCCCCTAATCTATCCATCCTTAGACAATCCCTGAAAACCCTTCTCTTTTAAGAAGCCTATCCTGCTTCTAACTAACTCTGTTTTACTTCCTCCATCAGCTCATCCCCCCACAGCTATTACCTTTTGTATCAATTGACCCTTCCTTTTTAGATTGTAAGCTCTAATGAACAGGGCCCTCTGATTCCTCTTGTACCAAATTGTAATGTAACTGTAATGTCTGCCTTCATTTTGTTAAGTGCTGCGCAAACTGTTGGTGCTATATAAAACCTGTATAATAATAACAATAAAATAAAGATGTCGAAAATAGTCCTTTGCATGACGTGTACATCCACCATGTGCATAAATGATCATCCAGTGATTCAATACCGCTCAATTATGCCCTCACCAGAGGTGTATAAATAAATAGCCTTAAACCGCAATAATATTCCACCCAGTGTTGTGAAACCAAAAACACCCATCCGAGCCTCCACCAGCATATACACTCACCAGAGGTTAACCGGAAGTATGCCTTTATCAACTCAAATAGAGTAGGGTCTTCCCAGCTTCTCTTGCCAGTTAGACGGAGGGATGGATCAGGAAAGCACTTGCATAATAAAAGGTCACCAACGGGAGCCCACAAAGTGCTAATATAGGGTAGTATTTATTTAAAATCGTTGTAAAACAAGTACATAGCTATAGCATAAGCATTATAATCCAAAACAAACTGGGTAGACTTACAGCAATGGCCACCGCTCCCATCACAGGGACGCTGCGGCAATGACGTCAGCATGTAGGCCCCACTGACGCGTTTCATGCTCAAGCATGGCCATGTTATCAGGATCCACCTCTGGAGGCGTGAGAAGGGGCCTACGTGCTGACGTCATCGCCGCGTCCTTGTGCTGGGAGCGGCGGCCATTGCAATTTGTTTTGAACTTTCACAAATATGGGCAGCTCAGGGCTGGGACAGAAAAGTAAACTCTTCACACTGTACAGTCGAAAAGGCATTAATTTATACATGTACACATATTAACAATTGTAAATGAATGTACATGCATATAATGCATAAAAACGTAAATGTAATAAAATGAAATCGATGTAGAAATGTAAATATCTAAATGCTGTATGGACATGTATCTTTTCTTGTATGCACCTGGGATGTATTACAGTAGCTGGTTTAAAAGTACTTTTTAACTATATTAAAATTAAGTGGTTATAAAGGCTCCATTAAGGTAAAAAAAACCTTCTAGTGTAAGCTTCCCCCAAGCCCCCCAAAATACTTACCTGAGCCCACTGTCGATCCAGCCCTGTGCCTGAGAGCAGTGGCCCTGCTCTCCCTCTCTCTTCTCACTGCAAACAGAGGCAGCAGTAGGAGCCATTGGGTCCTTCTGCTGTCAATCAAATCCAGGGAGGAGGAAGCAGGGGCGGGGCCGAGCCACGCTGAGTGTGTCAATAGATGCACACAGCCTGGCTTAAGATCGAGCCCGCATGTGTTCCACCATAGGAAATCGCTTCCTATGGTGGCATGCAGAGAAGAGGGGGGCCAAGAGCGCAAACAGGGGACCCGAGAAGAGAAGAATCAGAGCTGCTCTGTGCAAAACAACAGCACAGAGCAGGTAAATATGACATGTTTGTTTTGTTTTTATAACTTTAACATTACAATCACTTTAAATTTTGGAGAAATACAGACATAAATTCTGCTTGTCATAAAAATGGCCATATTTTCTGGGAGTAACAATACTCCTTAACCACTTCAGCCCGGAAGGATTTACCCACTTCCTGACCAGGCCATTTATTGCGATACGGCACTGCGTCACTTTAACTGACAATTGCGCGTTCATGCAACTACTTTCTGCAATAATAAATACCCCCCCCCCCAAAATGTAAAAAACAAATTTCTTCATCAGTTTAGGCCAATATGTATTCTTCTACGTATTTTCGGTAAGAAAAATCGCAATAAGCGTATATTGATTGGCTTGCGCAAAAGTTATAGCCTCTAAAAAATAGGGGCTATATTTATGGCATTTTTATTATTTTTTTTTTTTACTAGTAATGGCGGTGATCAGCGATTTTTAGCAGGATTGCGGCGGACAGATCGGACACTTTTGACACTTTTTTGGGACCAGTGACATTATTACAGCGACCAGAGCTAAGTAATAGCCACTGATTACTGTATAAATGTCACTGGCAGGGAAGAGGGGGTGATCAAGGGGTTAAGTGTTCCCTAGGGAGGCGTTTCTAACTGTGGGGGGAGGGGACTGACAGGGAGTAGAGAGAGAATGCTGTTCCTAATCACTAGGAACAGCAGATCTCTCTCTACTTCCCTGACAGCGATCGCGGGTTGCCACGCGCATCGGCTCCGGCCTCACGCCGTGGGCGCCCCCTATAGCTCTTAAAGGGGCCGACGTACACCTACGGCGGTTTGCACAGCTGTACCAACCTTCCACAGTATAATGACGGGGGCTGGTGGCAAGAGGTTAAAAAGGAGCTTCAGTACCCCCCCCAAAAAAAAAATTTAAGTCAGCAGCTACAAATACTGTAGCTGCTGACTTTTAACCACTTCCGGACCGCCTGCCGTCATTTTACGTAGCTACTTTGAAGAGGAATACCATTGTTATGGCAGCAGCTAGCTGCCATAACCCCGGTATCCTCTTCTTCAGCGGGCGGTCCGCTTCAAGATAAAAGTAGTCTCTGCGGCGGATTCACCGCAAGATCACTTTTATCTCCGGTGCCCTCCGACACTTTTCGGAGCCGTCGGAATCATAAAGACCCAGTGGAATATGAGATTTCAATCTATAAATCCACCTACTCTCTAATTCTAATTATTGTTCTGCAGTGTTTTTATACTTCTACTCTTATGGTTTGTTTGTCCAGAAAACAAATTCAAAATCTCGTCAGAGAATCTTCATTCACTTATTGCCCGATGTGCTTTATATGGGTCTAATGATAATATGAAACCCCCATGTTTTGAGTTCTACACATGGTCCTTAAGGGGGGGGGACTTTGATAATTAGCGCATTACCCTATGTGCATCTATTAAAGATCACACAGGGTTCTCATTGATGAGGTTGAGGGGCTCCATAATCTTGGCTCTGAGTGGAGAGAATTGACTTTTCAGTTTTCTCTTGGCTTGCTAACTCCCGTAATGGGGTTTGGAATCCAGAGGCTTTGGGAGGGATGAAGTCTCTTACCCTGGGTCCAGGTATTACTAGGGATTAGCACAGTTCAGGGTTCCACCCGAGAGACAGGAGGTCCCTTGCCCAGAAGTCAGGGCATGGGCCTGTACAGCAGGGAGCTGTAAAGAGGCATGCAGAAATGTAGAATATGGAATATGCATGTGAGCACACTGGTGCTGTGAGGTGCTCAGATGGGACAGACAAGGATTTAAAGTGTTACTAAATGCAGGACCCTGCATTCACTATATCTGGTCTCCTACAGTACACAGAACATGGAAATACAAATATTTTAGTAAATATAAACTGCTAAATACCTTTTTCTCATCAGCAGTATGTAGCAGTCTTGTGACTTCTTTCAATGTCCGGCCGAGCAACTGATTAAAGCTTCTAGGAGAAGTTTTAATTTTTCCCTGGTTGTCCTATGAGGCTGCATTAACCCTGACCCTCTGGACAGTGCTGATTGGCCCTGTGCTGATCACATGCACCCTCCCAAGATAATAAAAAAGAAACTCTAGCAATCCATACCAAACTGAGCATGTGCAACTTGCCCCATAGCCTCTGTTCTATCAGCAGATAGTTTGGGGACAGTGGAAGAAAGGGAGGTTAAGAGAAGATAGGATCAAACAGCCTATTTACACAATGCAGTAGACTAACTCCTTAGGTTCCACTGTGAGTATAACAAGCATGCTTTACTGCATATACACACTGATTTTACTGATGTGGGTTTAGTAACACTTTACATCTGAGACCAGAGCAGCATGTTGCAAGAGTGTGGCTGAAGGAGGCATATGTGTTGCTGTATCACATAGAAAGAGGATTAGCTATGAGTAAGCACTTGGCATAAGTGCGAAACGCGTTAGCTGATTGCCTGTATATTTTTTGCCACGGTGTCCTGTATATGGTATGATCCTGATTTTACAATAAAAAAAATTTTTTTGGATAATATTTTCCTGGAGTGCGGCTGTCCAGATTTTCCTATCTACTCTCAGCGTGATTCAGCATTAGCCAGCACCTGGGGCTCTTTACTCCTGGAGAGAATCATCCACTTTACACCTGGTTTAGATCCACACTGGTGCGGGGAAAACCCTCTCATTGAAAGAGGATTACTTGTGTTTTCCTTGTGTCTGAACATTTTACTTCTTAAATAAAACTGGGCCACCAAGCCCTGAAAATGAATTTCTTGGCTGGACTGGACTTACTATCAAAGGCACTACACTTGAGCAAAATGCCTGAATATCACAGCATACTAGTGAGTGCATGCACCAGGTTTGAGTGAGCCCTTACGCTCAGTCATACCCAGTTCAATGGTCACATATTAACACCCCAAAAGCATTTAGCAGCGAATTTGCTCACGCAGACTGGTGTTGCTGATAAGTTTAGATTAACAAACACTCTTGCTACATGTTGGGTAGATTTGGCAGCTTGCCTGAAGCATCGCGACTGCGACATGTAAACACCCCCTTCTGCTGCCTACTGCAGCTTAACCGGTTCCCGACAAGCCGCAGTTATATTGCGGCAGGATGGCTCCCCTGGGTGAGCTGTCATAGCTGTAAGTTGGGCCTATAGGAGGCACGCGCGCGCGTAGCGTGTCCCTGGAGCCGATGCAAGTGCTCAGCAGGCACTTGCGATTGCTCGTGACAGACCGAGCACACAAAAACCCCAGTAAACACACAAACCCCAGTTCTCTCAGGCGAGAGGAGACAGATCGTGTGTTCATACTAAGTATGAACACCGATCTGTCTCCTCCCCAGTCAGTCCCACCCCCCCACCTCCAGAGTTAGAACACACCCAGGGAACACATTTAACCCCTTGATCGCCCCCTAGTGGTAACCCCTTCCCTGCCAGGGACATTTATACAGTAATCAGTGGATTTTCATAGCACTGATCGCTGTATAAATGTCACTGGTCCAAAAAAAAAACACTAAAATTGCTGATAAACGCTATTGCAAAAACGTTAAAAAACGTTGAAAGACTCACTGCAAAGCTACTGCCATTTTTATAACATTATTTTAACATCCAGTGTGCATGGAGCCTTAAACCTAGTACAGACAATGAGAAAATTGGACAAAAATACTGCTTTGGGAGTGATCATCCGATAACCTGATCGTTCGTACACAGCTTTGGAGAGCCGATCACGTCAGTTCATGCGAAATTATCCGAAGGGACAAACATGACATTTTTTTCTTGTTTGATAACAGAATGAACAATTTTCGTTTTAATCAGTACAGTATTTGTCCGTAAAAGGTCGAGTTAACAAAACTGTGCATGCTCAGAAACTAAGAAATGCATTACAATACAATAGATTACTTCATCGCGGGAAGTTATATTCTGTCTTACGAGATGGCACCTAAAAACACGATGTGGTTCTGCCGCAAATGTCACGCAATAAATTGTGCTGCAATTGCGGCAAACCGCACTGCATGAAGCTACTCACTTAATAAAAGTTAGGGAGGTTCTTTTCAAAATGCCCAGGTGTGAATGCAGCCTATGAGATTTCCTTTCCTATGAAACTTCCTGTTGCGTCTCTGGGACAGAAAGTGAAGAGAAATATCCTCAAAGGTACACAGATAACAAAAAACAATCTGGTTTTAGCCTTCCCTACTCTATCCTAATTAAAAAAAAAATATATATATATATACAGGGTTTTTCTTCTCAGAAAATAGGTGCAGGAACTCAACCATGATCCCTCCCCCCCCCATACTCACACCTTTCACTGAATATTTAGTGCAGAGTTCAGGGGTGCACTGAATATTTAGTGCAGAGTTCAGGGGTGCACTACACACAAAGTGCAGAGTTCAGTCTTCTTCCACAACTGCTTACCTCTGCATCCCCATCCACAGCTCACTTTCACTCCTCTTCTGCTGACCTTGGCGTGCAATCCCCCCACTGTCCCCACCCAACCTTCTCCCCCCTCCTTAAACGCTCCACCATCTTCCACATGTCTTACTTTTGTTGCTGTATTCAGCTGGTATGTTGGCATCTGCTTTGCACCACAGGCACCTGCATCTCCCTTGTCCCCATCCTGAACTCAGTGGGAGCCGCTCAGGAGATCAGATCTGTGGAAGCCATTGGGAGGCAAGCGGTCACTTGTAAACGTAGAAGCTGAACTTCTGTGTTTACAAGTGACAATGGTGAGTAGGGAGCGGAGGGCCTGAGCCAGAGGTGGTGGAACTGAGTTCCACCAAGTTCCAGCTGAAAAAAAGCTCTGTATATATATATATATATATATATATATATATATATATATATATATATATATATATATATATATTGGCTTTACACCTTAGGAGCCTTGTGCTAGTTCTGAGTTTCTAATATGGTGTATATGTGGCGCTAATCTATCCTCGTGTACCAATTCCAAATATGCGAAAACCACACAATGCTTCAACAGTAAATAGATAAATATGACATCCTCTTCCAAGTGCAATGTGCATATATAATAGCAATTAGCAAAATAGCAGGGAGATCCCTTTGAGAAAGTCACGTGGTGTGACGCAACGCGTCAGGGTAGGAGGAGCCAGGTGCCGATACTTCCTGGGTACGGCCGAACCCGGAAGCCTTCTGTTTCCATACTGTTCACTTTGGATTACTATGTAAGTTACTACGTGTTTTGTAATAAACTATATTTGATATATTACACTATGGTTTTCGCATATTTTTAATTGGTACACAAGGATAGATTAGCGCAACATATGCACCATATTTGAATACTTATTTGTCAGGGTTGTGTGAGTACACTGATCTATGTTGGCAGCTTCTCGTCTGGTACTATCTTTTATCTTTTGAAGTTGAGGTTTTGCTCACTAGTTCCTATATTTTAGTTCTGAGTTTCTGCTGCCTGTCTCTAAATGTATTTTATTTTTTATTTTAGCAGCTTTCTCTGCTTTCAGCAGTAACTGTTGCACCCAGCTTGGGGAAAGAATTTCAAAGAATATGCTAAAAAAAGTGATCCGCTATAAAATCCAGAGACGTGATGGCAATTGTCACCTCCAAGCTTTTGTGTAAGTATAATTACCTGGTCACATTTTCATGTTTTACATATATATGATGGATAGCTTTATGCTGTCTTTCTTGGCCCTACCCTTTCATAAAACCTGGAAGATCAGGTAATTCCTAATCTAACTTGAATGTTTAGGTCAGACATAATGGGAAGGAATAATGACTTTGGTAAACATAAGACTTCACACTCCATGGTCACATTTTAGGTGCTGGCATGACTTGTCTGCACCAAAGCAAATCAATTATACAGTCAACAGAAACCCTGCACTCCGAAATGGAAAATTATATTCTTCCTTATTAAAACAGCCAGCAGGAACATGTTCTGTTTTAACCAGTTTTGGTTAAAGCGGGGTTACAGTCAGAAAAAAAAAAAAATGAACATTATTCAACTCTATTCAATACCTAGAACAACCTTTTGAAAAAAATATTTTTTTTTACTCACCTCTTCAGGTCTGTTGCTAGGGGGTCCCTCGTAATCTGCCTCTTCCTCTCCAAGGCGCCTGACGTCATTTCCCTCGGCGCCTGTGCTCGCTAGTGCTCCTGGGAGATATTTGTCATCATTTCCCAGGAGTCACTGGGCGAGCGCCGAGGGCTGTAATCTCCTTACGTTGTCATAACAACGGGGCGGGACCTTCCTCCGTCACCGCCTGTTGTCAACGTTACAAACAATTGGCGCTACGGCCGCCGCTAAATCGCGCATTTTACAGTAAGAAGTTTATTACAATAACATTTCTAGATCATTGTATACTTTTACTTTAATTTTCATAGCACAAAAAATAGTACCCATAAAAAAAAAAAAAAAATTTCGCTGGAACTCCACTTTAATCACAGCGTTTTCTCAAAGGATTGGGTTGATTTTTATCTAAAGTTTTGTAATAATTTATTGCTTTATATTACTCTTTTACTATTCATATTAAACTGTTTTACATTTGATACAAGATGCCACTATGATGCAGAACACCTTGATCAATAGCCAGCTGTGGTCATTGAGGGTGCTACACATGCTAAAAATAAATAAATAAAATGAATCAAAGTACACAGGCCCTGAGCTTCTGCCCCGCTGCTGCAACCCCCTTCACATTTGCTGGTTAGCTGAAATAACAGCAGGGAGTTGCCATGTAAATACTATTGCTGTAAATATCTGACCTGACACAGTGTTTATAAATACTGTTCAGACAGGGGAAAGAAATACAAAGCAACATTCTATTCTATTCTTATGCAGATTAAAGGGAAGAGTTTTAATCTGCATATAATCTCAGTTTGAAGTGATTGTAAAATCTCAGTTTTTTTTTCTATAAAAATAATAAACATGTTATACTTACCTGCTCTGTGCAGTGGATTCGCACAGGGCAGCCCGATCCTCCTCTTCTCGGGTCCCTCTTCGGCCCTCCTGACTCCTTCCTCATGTTGAGTGCCCCCCACAGCAAGCAGCATGCTATGGGGACACCCAAGCTGAGCCACAGCTCCCTATGTCCATTCAGACATGGAACTGTGGTTCAGCCCCCCCATCTCTCTCCTGATTGGCTAATTGACTTTGATTGACAGCAGTGAGAGCCAATAGCACCACTGCTGTGTCTCAGCCAATCAGGAGGGAGAGTGCCGGATGGCCAAGGCACTCGTGGACATTGCTGGATAGAGAGGGGGCTCATGTAAGTATTAGGGGGGCTGACATTTTTTTTTATCATAATGCATAGAATGCTTTAGGAGAAAAAAACTTCTGACTTTACAAACCACTTGAATTATATGCAGATTGAGGTTTAGTGTTAAATAAAAATATGTTCCTATTTGTTGCTATTTAACCTCTTATTATCTCAATAGTTTACCTTAATCAGCCCCAATTAACTCATTCTTCTTCTTCACCCTTAGCCATTATTTTCTTGCTTATTTTTGTTTGTTTGGGTTTTTTTTTATGTTTTTCTAACAATTATTATTTAAACTTTGTCTTTATTAATTTTTTCATTTAGTATAGCATTAAAAATGCAAAAAAAACCCCCCAATATTTCATCGGTAAGCAATTGTAGTGCTTTGTACCAAAATTACAATTTTAGTGCCATTATTAACCACTTCAGCCCCGGACCATTTGGCTGCCCAAAGACCAGAGCACCTTTTGCGATTCGGCACTGCGTCGTTTTAACTGACAATTGCGTGGTCGTGCGACGTGGCCCCCAAACAAAATTGACGTCCTTTTTCCCCCACAAATAGAGCTTTCTTTTGGTGGTATTTGATCACCTCTGTGGTTTTTATTTTTTGAGCTATAAACAAAAAAATAACGACAATTTTGAAAAAAATGCAATATTTTTTACTTTTTACTATAATAAATATCCCCAAAAAATATATAAAAAAAACTTTTTCCTCAGTTTAGGCTGATAAGTATTCTTCTACATATTTTTGGTAAAAAAAAATCGCAATAAGCATTTATTGATTGGTTTGCGGAAAAGTTATAGCGTCTACAAAATAGGGGATAGTTTTATGGCATTTTTATTAATATTTTTTTTTACTAGTAATAGTGGCGATCAGTGATTTTTATCATGACTGCAACATTATGGCGGACAGATTGGACACTTTTGGCGCGATTTTGGGACCATTCACATTTATGCAGCAATCAGTGCAATTAAAAATGCATTGATTACTGTGTAAATGTGACTGGCAGTGAAGGGGTTAACAAGTGGCGCTGTAGGGGTTAAGTGTGTCCTAGGGAGTTATTCTAACTGTGGGGGGGATGGGCTATGTGTGACAGGACAATGATCACCGCTCCCGATTACAGGGAGCTGTGATCAGTGTCCTATCACTAGGCAGAACGGGGAAATGCTGATTTACATCAGCATTTCCCCGTTCTTCCTCTCTGTGAGATGATCGCGGGTATCACTGACCGTCATTGGCTAGTCACTAAATCACAGCCAGTGAGCCAATGAGGAGAGAGCAGGGGGCCGGGGCGGGGGCGGTCTATTCACATACAGAGAGTGGAAAGGGAGCGAGCCTGCTTGAGTTTTCCTCTAGCAAGAGGCTTTCTATTGGAGGTACTCGGCAGGGCGGAGGAGCCAGGACCACCAGCGGGGGACCCAAAACGAAGAGGATCTGGGCAAAACTATTGCAAGTAAGTAAAACAAGTTAACTTTAAGTTAAATCTGTGCAAACAAATGGCCACTGCCTTCACCTATAACAGGCCTTTGCAGCAAGGAGCACACAGAAGGGCAACGCCAAAACCAAAGAAATTCCAAGCTCAACTTACCGACCAGCCTGCTAACCATTGGTTAGCAGGCTGGTCGGTAAGTTGAGCTTGGAATTTCTTTGGAACCTACTTGGTTAGTAACCAACTCAATTGTCCTGTCTAACAGTAGGCATTAAAAAAATGTTAGTCTACTGTTAGACAGGACAATTTGGTTGGTTAGCAGGCTGTTCGGTAAGTTGAGCTTGTTTTTTTTTTTTTCTGGTTTTGGTGTTAAATCTGGCCTGGGCATCCAGGCATCAATCACCAAAGGGTTAAAAGCTTGTAATGCTAGATCCATGGCCTCCTCCATGGACTTGTTTATTTTAGATTGTGGAAACTCATGCTTCAAAATTAAAAAAAACAGCTAATTTATTGCATCTTTCTGTGATTTATTTTTGTGTATTTTCATAGATTGTACACTAAAGAAAAGACTTTATGTGTGAGCCCCAACAGTAAACGTGTCAGGACATGGATCGCAAAGAAAGTCAACGGCAAAAGTCCAAGAAAGTTAAATCATTCTCTGAAAAAGAAAAAGAATCAAAGAAAGAACAGGAGAAAAAGAATTAAAAAGAACAAACAAAACTAATGAAATTTGACATATGCATCTGGACTACAGTATATACTGAGAGCTCACTGCCCCAAATGAAGATAACACTTAAAAGCATTCACATAAATGGAACTTTGTGTAAAATTAACATGTTGCCACCAGTGTTGCCAAAAGAATAAGACGATTCTCCACATACTCTCTTGCACATCACCCTACAAGCTTATTAAATGGTGGTGTGACTGGTGGTAATGGTGGTGTGACTGGTAGTGTGCTTGGTTAACTTTCTCCACTCTTGTGACTATAAAGAATACTCTCAACGATGGTCAGTGCTGGTCTTCAATCAAAAGCTGTAAAACAGCAGTGCGTATTGTATCTAAGCTTTGGAAGGTTTTCCCCCTTCAGGACCACACCATTTTTTTGCTATTCACCACTGCACTACTTTAACTGGCAATTGCAAATCATGATAGGTGTGTGAGCTGCTCAGGCTGTATGCGAGTGAAGTCCTGTGCCCACCACTGTGAGTGCTGGCCAGGAAGGGAGCTTGTCTATGCTCTAGGCCAAGGATATGCAATTAGTGGACCTCCAGCTGTTACCAAACTACAAGTCCCATCATGCCTCTGGGTGTCATGCTTGTGGCTGTAAGAGTCTTGCTATGCCTCAT